>NC_139904.1:24545644-24973144 GCF_905171665.1 Trachurus trachurus | reverse complement strand
TGTGAGAGAGAGAGAGAGTCGCACTCCAAATATCTGTTAGATCACACAACTGTAGATAGCATCAGCATTAAATGTATAATCGTTACTCATGGAGTGCAGAGCACATTGATACAACCAGAAACCGCTGTCAGTCTTCATCATCCTGGTTATCTTCACTGTCATCATCATCACCTTCATTATCGTCATCATTACCAGAATCATGGATATTGTCTTTTCCATCCTCGTCATCAAAATCATTATCACCTTCATCATTTGCATCAATCTGCACCGTTATGGCCATCACCACCACCTCATCCACGATCATCACATTAATGTCATCACCTCATACATCACCTGCACATCGTCCTTATCAACAGGAATCAGTAACTTTTCCATTGTCATCGTCCTTATCAGTTCAATTCATTGTGAATTATTTGCTTCAGTACATCACCTACACATCAGCATCACCGTGATCAACATCCTAATTATCATCATTAACGTTATCACATTTGTCATCATCATTTTTTTAACAGCTCATCATCACCATCATCATCATCACCAACCCCACTGCTGTTGTTATTGTTTCCAACAGCATAACCACCATTTACCATCACAAGCTTCGCAGTCATTACCATTATAACAGTGGCATCATCTGCATCTCTTGCTTTTCACATTATCACATTCATCACCTTCACCAACAGCATTCAAATCAGTGAATTCATCATCTCATATCACCACAGTTATCCTCACTGACCTATCCAATACCAGTGTTCTGTGTTTGCTTAATTAAAATCTGATATAAAATCGTATTTAATTGGCCCATGAGTGAATTCAGCTGGAATCACAACATATTATCTTTCATTAACGTTGATATCCTCACAATCTCTTGTGTATGAGTGCTGATGATGCTCCTTTCAAGAAAGCAACTGGGTTTGTGTCTCAATGGCGGTGATTCCTAGAATCAGGTGTTTACTGCGTAACAGTGACGTTTTAAATCCCACACACCTGCACTCGTGTGAACAATACCCTGATGAAGACTATATGTGAGTCGAAACACGTTGGTTGTCCCCGATGTAGAATAAAGGACTTTTAATATACTAGAGTGCCCCTGACTGCCTCTTTTTTGGCTGCTTTTTAACTTTCTTGTGACAGCTGGTCTCTCTGTTTTCCCCATATTTCTCAACATAATCATTATTAACATTGTTAACTAGTCAACGTGATTTCAGTTGGATTATCTGATGAAATAAAGGTTATGTGTCTAAAAATCATTACTGTAGCATTATCATTATCATCAAACCTGCGATCACTCGCCTCCTCCTCAGTGTGCTTGCTTTACCGTCACTCTCCCCATTGCGTTGTACTCCATTACACTGACTATGTGTTTTTATAGCGTGCTCTTTCTGTGTGTCATCACAGTCCTCCTTGTCCGCCAAGGACAAATCGACTGAGCCAACTCAATGCTTCAATCCTGGCAGCTTCCAGTCATCTTGTCAATCAATGAATCCATAGGAAGCTTGTCTTGGCCGGGCCTGACATAGTATGGCACAGCACTTTGTGAAGAGCACGGAAAGACATGGATGCACCATACACAGTAATGTGACAGAAATATGACTACAAGTCTGGAGAAGTTCTCCCCACACACTGCACATACTGCGCACACAAGCACATTTGCCAAGTATTTTATATAAATGTTCAATAATCCTTTGTCTAAATCATCTTTCATTCTGGTTCAAGGAAAATGTAAGTGAAAACAAATTGAACTGCTGAGCTTGTTCCTTTGGGGAGTGAGGCAGCTGTGGCCAGGTTCAATTCACTGCAGTTAGAAGAGAGTCCAATCACAAACCAGAGTTTATATTACTAAATGTGCTATATCCTGTGGTGCTGCAGGCATGATGGGTCAACAGTGTGACATGTTAGTGTTTCTCGTTTTTGCAGAGAAACTGACTCGATCAACAACTCACCAATCTGCCTCTCATCACTGATTACTGCTGCTCCTTTACCTAGTAGGCTACAACACATTTTGTAACTTTTCTTTTACTAACTTAGAATGACCCTGAGTCACACAAATATATCCTTCAGGCAAAGCAACTAAGAGCTTCAACAAACCATGTAACGAAATTAAGGTGTAAGAATTTATTTCACACCTAAAGTGCTTAAATGCAGGTCTTTGTACATGTGTAAAATCAGAGCACACACAAGGAAGAAGGGATGAGTTGGTATATGCTGTGCAGACTGAATCGTACACCTAACGCACAAATTGTTGGAGACAACCCCCTGCCTAAACTCCAACAAGGGGAAAGTGTTGTTTGAGGGCTTTCAGATGCTTTTTCTTAACTGAAGCAGGCTGCTGAAACCTCAATGCTTAAAAATTGTATTGCAAATGATGTATTAAAACACAGATCAGTTGATTGGTGGGAATAAATACAACAGAGGTTTAACCAGCTGATACACAGTTAGATAATAGCAGTAACTGCAATGTAGTTGTTTTGTAATGGGACATAGGAATGTTTTACCAGATAGTTTAGTTTGCTTGTAAACTGTGAGACCGTAGGCTGTTCTCACAGAAGATATTTTGACATGTCACAGTGTGACAGCATAATACAGCACAGATGTTAATAAAATTCATGATGGCTGAGTTCCATTTAGCTGCTTCAGTTTTATGGTGCTGCTATTGTTCATGCTGGCTCAGTGCCACAGTGTCATGGTTTATTGTGACAGGCAAATAGGACAAAGCCATCATGATTGTTTTTAATAAAACCAATGCGTTTCCTAATGGGATAAGTTGAAATGTATACTGTTTAAATGGTGTGTTCTCAATGAAAAGATTTAAATTTAAAGCTTATTTAGGTGTAAGTTTGTGTGCAGATCTTACTGAGTGAATATTATCATAATCAGACACTCAGGGGTCCGGAGTTTCCATATGCCTGTGCAGAACAGTATTGTGCACTGTAGTGTGAGTCTTCACTCCATCATCCAGTCTCTCTAATTACTGCTGTTTGTCCATGGTGAGACAACATGAAGGCATTTGACCTTACTGGCTGACAACCACCATGAAAGGACAGATAACACACTCCTCCTTTACACAGAACTGGCACCATCTCTCTCCTTCCATCTTCATCACTCCCTCTCACACACTCCGTTACACTCCTTCACTCTGTTTCTCCATCCCCTTTCTACTCCCCTCCAAAGCTGTCACTCAGTAGCCACAGAAATCTCTATCACAATCTCTTACCCCGTTATCTACCCACTCTCGTGTTCTTATCCACATTACTTATCCTCGGCCCTCCTTCTGGATCTAAATGAAAAGTTGTGCTCTGTTCACCATATTTGCAGCACAGTTTAACAAGGTATTAGCATACCCTGTGGGTCTTTAAATTATAGTTTTCATATGGGTGACAAACGTGCTTTCATACACACAAAAACACACACTCCTACACATATGCACATTGCACACACACACACAGACCTATGTATGCATAGAGCCAGTTAATTAGAGCTCGAGGCCCCTCTCTCCTAACGAACCTGGGGGTAATTAAAGAGCCCCTGGACACGGGTGTGTCTGCGAGCTGCTTCTAATTAAGCCCCAGCGAGCTGATTTAGCTAATTAGCTAAAGGCTCGATGTCGGACACCAAAGCATTCCAGCCCCCGGCGGAACACAGGAAGTTACAATGTTCCCACATCGTCCCTGGCAACACTTTCATTTCCTGGGGCATCAATCACTAGAGGTATACTGTCGCTATAGTGACTGCCAGTGAGGGGGTCTGGAGGGGGACCTGCAACCCTTAGGGTTAGAGGTGTGAACCATACATGTTAAAGCACTGGGATGATGGGACCAATCACACGCTGAGCTCACAGTCAGCAGGTACGTAGGGAAATCGCAGGAAACATGTGTGAGAATACAAGTATGTGGAAAAAATAATGTTTAAGCAGACGTATTTCTTCAGATTAGTGATCCTCCACCTCATTCTGTCTGGAACTCTACCCCTTTCATATTGTACTGGGTATTTGTTTAAAAATGAAAGAAATCCACATCAAATTCATCAATTCATGAAAAATCAAAAGACCACTGCTCCAACATGAGTGTGTTATACTCGAAAGAAGCTCAATGTCAATTCCATATTGTTTTTTAAACAAAAAATATTATATTTTACCCAAGCAAGCAACAAACGCACAAAAGAAATTCATCTGTGCATCTCCCACTCTGGTAAAGTCGCATAACAAATTGCCCCCTCGGGGGATAATAAAGTTTTCTGAATCTGAATCTGAAAAGAACCAGGTTGCAGGTTACCAGTTAAAGCAGAAGTAAGTGATATATTTGTGTTAATATAAGTCTTAAATAGTTATATCTTCCGACAGCAATCACTTACATAGAGTGTTTGGACTGAAACACGGGTCTGTCAGTCACTCTGCTCTGCTCTGAGCCGAGGAGAAAACATTTATCGTATCCTACAGTTTGTATCCAATGAGGAGAGAGAACGGCATGCAGGGCTGTGTGTGCAGCCAAGGGACGCCGTGAATGTGGCGACGTAGGGACGAGGACTGTTATGGTGCGTTCAAGGAAACTCGTATTTTTCCGACCGTGAAGTCGTACCAGTTCGATCTGGTACGAGTTCACCGGTCGGAAGTTACGAGTGGCCGTTATAGTGACTTTCACCGGTAAAACAGGTCGGAAAAACACGAGTGGGTTGCCTGGAACGCTACAAAGTCGTAAGTTGTGACTTGAAGCTGTAATTTACGATTTCAAAAGCCTGCCTGGAACGCAGCATTAGCGAAAACGACCGGACCACTTACTTCTGCTTTAAGCTAACGCCTAAATGGTAACCATAAGATATATCCTGGATCGATGCTGCGTTGGCAGACAGCTGTATTGAGTGGAATACGTCAATGCAGCCGCCATCTTGGTACGGTGGAGATACCCTTTTCAGCAATCTGAATGTCTTTTATCTTTTCAAGACAGGTTTAATACATGTATGGGCGTCATCATCCCATGTTATTCACGAGATATCGAAATTATAATTTGTAGATAATGATCATTTATCTAAAAAATATATGATATCTTAATAAATAAGGCATTACAGTCATTATAGTATACAACATGATTTATCTATCTTATTTATTTATCTTTATCTCATTTAAAAACAACATACAACAACATTTTGGCAAATTGGCTAAGCTTCGGAGGCTCATAGGATTTCTTGGTTTCTCTCATCATACACACAATACACAATCCAACAACTCCAAAACGCTCTTGTGGACAAGTTGTGACCTGCACATTCACCACACTATGAGATAATAACGGAACAATACGAGACAGGGTTGTTTTCAAGGCAAATGCAGAGACTGCTTGCTGAAAAACTGCCCCTGACGGGAATGCGCATCAGTGGTTTTGCATGAATTTACCTCGAAAACAACTTTGTCTCGCAACTTTACATTATTATCTCATAGTGTGGTGAATGTGCAGGTCACAACTTGTCCACCAGAGCGTTGTGGAGTTGTTGGATTGTATATTTGATGAGTTTGATGAGGGAAACCAAGAAATCCCATTAGCCTCCGTAGTGTAGCTCTGAGCAGCTCGCGGCTCTGCTCCGCTGTTCTAAAAATAGCTTGCACCGACAATTAAAGGTAACAAACCTACTCCTAAGAGTAGGGATTATGGCAATGGGCCAATTTGACAAAATGTTGAACTATTCCTTTAAATTTCATTTTAGAACAGACAATAAATTATGCTCATTTGGATTTTACAATGGCTGTTTGACCGCAGTTGAACTACTTCAGCATAACAACATAGCGCGATACCCCGTCCCAAGATGGCGGCGCTGTTGACGTACGCTGAGAAGCAAAAGACAGCATCTATGGTAACCAGCTACCAGCTATCTGGTTAGCAGTTGGCAACAAATTACCAGCTCAAGCTGGTTACCAGCTCCCACCAGCTTGAGCTGGTTCCAGGTTTTGTTTGACAATCTTAAACTGGATGAGACTGTTGTTCACTCATGACAAATATGGACACATGTGCAGACACACACGTAATCTGTATGTACGGTCCAGAGCTAAACTTCAGCTCTGTATACTACCTACTGCTGTAACATGTTATGTCAAAATGTAAAAAGCAAAAGAAAAGAAAAGATCACGATAAAGATTTTTATTCTGTGGGTAATGGGGGCGGGACTATAAGCTTTTGCTTCTCCCGCTTTCCCTTTCGGCCATGTGTATTGTATTACTTGAACTAAGATGAAGTGTGATGATGATGATTTAATTGACATGCCCGAAATAAACAAATTGATTGATTGATTGATTGATAACAATCTTAAACTGGTTGCCACCAGCTTGGGCTAGTAGGTTACCAGCTAACCACCAACTACCAGCTCAAGATGGTTACAGCTACCAGCTAAAGCTCGCTCAAGTTTGGGTAACACTTTATTTGACGCCTATCTCTATAACACATTCCAACCATACTTATAATGATTTATAATGAAGTTATATCATAACTTATAAGGTCAGGTATTATGATATGTTAGAATTGTTGGTAACTCACTGACAATGCCCACATCGATAATGTGTAATAAATGTATTAAATATATTATTATAGTACTTGACCTTATAAGCCATTATAAAATGCTCTTATGTGTTATGCTTATTGTTATAAAGCCTTATGATAATTTATGAGTGTTTATAATGATAGTTATACACGTTTATAAGCCAATTATAACACATTACAACTATATTTATAATGCATTATCGATGTTGGCATTGTTTGTGAGTTACTTACAATTATAACGTATTACAATACCTGACCTTATAAGTCATGATACAATGCTTGATAATGTGTTGTGATTTTTGTTCTAAAGCATTATGATCATTTATGAGTGTTTATAACTATAGTTATAGTGCTATGCATTATTATAATGCGTTACAGAGATAGGTGTCAAATAAAGTGTTACCCAAGTTTGTTACCAGCTACTGGCTTAAGCTGGTTCTTTAATGAAGCCTGGAAGCATTGTATGATAAGTGCTTTTTGGATTTTGTCGACCCAATCATTGAACAGTATCAGAACAGAGGTTCCATAATTCTGTGGACCATTAATTGGTGTTGTTTAATTTATAATTCAAGTAACTTGGTGTTTAATTATATATTCATTAAATTGTTGATTTATATATTTTGCAGCTCACATCAGTCATGCCATTTCCAACAGTTGAACGGTTCTGTTAAGGAAGAAGATCACAATGCAGGGAGAAGAGTTCCTTTCTCATATCACAGACATGAAGATTTGGCATTATGAATTCAAGTGTTTCCTAAATCCTCCCGGATATCACAAAACTTCTAAGAGCGGATACATCCCAGAGTAGCTGTTCATCTCGTTTCATCTGCCACCTCCTCATTTTCATCTTTCCCTCTGTTCCTCTCTGTGGCTCGTGTCACCAATAACTCAGCTTCCAACTTCATAGCTGGAGCGCATCTGATCCCCATTCATTTCCGCAGTGGGAGAGGGAGAGATGGCGTTGGCCACTAAGGCCCTGATCAATCATGATCTAGCACGACAGCTTGTATTAGAGAAGGAGAGACGGAGGGATGGAGAGATACAGAGAGAGAGAGAGAGTGGGGAATATAAGATATTCAGACATGGATATTTCTTTTTCGGAGATGCATGTGATTTGTCAGCATGACCAGATGCGATCAGAAGACGGTCAAAGGGAAAAGAGTGAGAAGAGGAGGGAGGGTTGAAAAAAAACCCATCCCCAGCCTGGTTCGTTATTAAGAGATTAAATCCCATCTCTGACAGACTTGTCAGTGTGGGAGACAGAATCGAGCACGGCCGGTAATTTGACTAGTTCCCTATCTCCTCACCGCTCAGTTGGCCGATGACAGCCGGGCGACAGAGCGTTGAATATGCAAGATGTCTCTCCCTCTATCCCTCTAAACTCTACCATCTACCTCGCTTGTGAACGCTGTCATGGCTACCTCAGAGAAACACACACACAAATATATGCATGCGCACACACAGCCCTGTGGAATGGTACATTTTCAACCATTTGCATTCTCACCAAGAGGTTCTGACCTCCTAAGATAATGACAGATGAAGGTTTGCAGGTTCAGGTCCCTCACATGTGTGCAAGCACAAAATTCTCACTCTTAAGTCTAGCTTTGGCTCTAGCGTTTCTGTACTTTCAGTGTGTGTGTGTGTGTGTGTGTGTGTGTGTGTGTGTGTGTGTGTGTGTGCATCTCCACTGACAGTTCCTGTTAGCCTGATGTGCCGATCCTTCCAGCACACCCACAGTGAATCCAGTCAGGCCAGGTGTTATTTTAACACTCACTTTCGGAAGATGAACGAGGGACGTTTTCCTCCTCCTCCTCCTTCCATCTCACTCGTTCTCATCCCCTGTTCTCTCTTTTCTCCCCCTAGTCCCATCCCTCCATTCGGAAAAGCCTGACCCAGTATTACAGTGACATTATGGGGCCACTTACCGCCCTGCAAAAATAAACCCCAGTGAAGGAAGAGTGTGACAGAACAAGGTTACAGCGTGCCGTTGCGCAAATTAATCAAACAAATAAACGAGGAATTTAGACTTAAGCAGGGAAGATCTCTCCCTCTCTCCCTCTCTCTCTCCTCCCGCTCACTCGTCTCTGCTCTCGTGTTGCAGCGCTTGTGTTTGTTCTGGTCTGCTCTCTGAGACAACACATACAGACGACAACACACAGACACGCACATTAATGCACAAACATCTACTCGCGCAATCACAGGGGAAAAAGAACAGATTGCAGTCTCACCTGTTTGACATTCATCCAGTCACTCATTTCTCTATTTTGAGATGAAAAGTGCGACTCGTTGGTACCAGCCCGCCTTAGCCCAGAACCAGCTGTCTGTTGCTACACCATCAAATACATTTTTTCATCTAAAACTTTCTACCCAAATTTTAGTCAAACAGCCTGATACGTCCTGTAAAACGTCTCACACTTTGGTGCCTACTCCATCAGCAGTGGTTGTCAACAGTAAGACCTATAACTTTAAAATGCTAACAGGCGTAACAGCTGTAGCATCACTAATGCGAATGCCTCTCATGTTGCGTTCTACCGCCATTATTTATATCAATGTGAAAAAGTCATTGCTGCTCCACAGGATCCTGCCTTTAAAAATCATTATTGTATTTAGTGGATAGTGGAATCAGTCACCTGTCGAAGGCTGTATGAAAGGTTCATTTCCATCCCCCAGAACTCACAGTATCATATCCTCTACCATTACCTCAAAACTTATTTTGGTCTATTCACTGTGTGAATCAACAAGGCCTTAAAAATGTAAAATCTTTAGGTCATTACTTACCCTAATTTTTAATCCCACCTAATACACGAAACTCGAAATTTCTTGCTATGCTTTTTTAAAAGTTATTTGTTATAATAATCCATGTTGACTTTTAATAACCCAGAGCATAGGCATAAACCTCCAGCATTCAGGTGCATGCAAGTGGAGCATACACAGGTAGGTGGAGTATACCAATGGATGAAGGAAACAAGGAAGGTAGAATTTTCCAAGAGAAATCAAAGTTAATTGCACCTGCTAAAGGTGCTATTGGTTTAATTAAACTGATTGTGTTTCTATATGATGGTTCACACTTTGAATCTTGGTTGTTTGTTGATTTATTGAAAACAATGTGTTCTTTGTAAGGATAGGTGTTACATCTATGGTTGGTTTAAATGCCAATAAACATTTACAGTGAGAATTACACACAAGCTGTTTTCAACATTTAATGCATTTTAAATGGCATCTCCTGCTTGAGTGTCTATGATCTATGGTGAAAACAGTGTCTGATTTGTGATGATAGAGCTCTAGCAGCATATTCTGTATGTACAGCTTCATTTACGAGAATCCTTAAGTCCTTTTCTCTGTCTATGATGTCATGATGGTGGTATTTGATGTTTCTTTTTTTTATGCCAACATCCACCACCGTCTCTCAGTATTCAATCTTGGAACTATTTTCTCACCACAGTCAGGAATGCAGCGTGACATCCAAGTCTTAGTGGCAAACATTTGTTGGAGCCAGCTCACCTTCCTCCTCATATCCTCTCTGCACCGGATTATAATATTAGCTTTCCTCATGCTGTAAAACCCTGAAAATAAATTCGACTGTTTGTTCATGACAGCTGCAAATAGGCTACATCAGCTGAATTAAACAAACACATGAGATACAGTGGACACTGCTGCATTATTTATATGGTGTAGACAAGTGTAACACCTACTCCTACCTGGGCATAATGTGGGTGAGCCAGTAGGTTCAGTGTTTGCAAATGAAGTTGTCCTGCTGCTCTAGAGGTTTTCTGAAAAATGTCTGGCCTTATTTTATTGCAAAAAAAAAAATGCTGTACCTCTATTCCATTGGTCAAACATGATTCTGGTGTCATTTATATTTCCCTCCAGGCTGATGCCAACACAGACAAAGCGGGCTAATTGACCACGCTGAGAAAAAGTGCATCCTGTGTGACCCCCCATCAACTTTTTATAAGAATATCTTAGAGAAGAACAAAGTTTAGAAAGAAGTCAGGGAGCTAACAGAAGTTACAAGTAAGTAAACTTATTGATAAAACTATTTACAACTCATGTAAAATATGATAAATCACAGAAAATAATCATTTGAAGAAATCATAAATGGTGCAGAAAAAAACATCTCTCCCTCTCCTCTTGCATCCCTGCATGGTGTTAACACCGCTTGTGATATATTCTGACAATTTTTTGCGCTTCATTCACTAGAATCTGCTCAAAGGAGGAGGTGTAAGGACTGTTTGCTCCCATAAAGTCAGAGAGAGGAAAGAAATGTGAATGTTGTTCAGTCTAAACACCAGTTAGTTCACGCACACATTCAATCACTGTGTCATCTCTCTGCACTTTCAGATCGCTCTCGGTGTTACACGCCGGTTACCATAGCGATGGCTCGGAGGCCCATTCCGCATGCAGGCAACATCTTGATTAATCTAGACGATGACAGTGCGACTCTTGATGGGGACAGCTCCACATTGATCCGTAATGAAGCCATTGAGCCGCATGACGAATGGAGGGGAAGGAAATTTGTGAGCACATGATTAATGAAATAATTAATTAAGTAATTGGATTGACTTAATTATTTATTTCTCAAGCCTTGAAGTCGGAGAGAAAAGTTTGATTGCATATTCAAATCTGTGAGTGCAGCGAGGTGAGCCGTGAGTAAGAGCAAGCACAGATGAGAGAGGGGCTTTCTCCAAGTTTTATCCAAAGAAACAGTTTTTTCTTTATTTATTTCATTTTTCTGACTTCACTTCAACACATTTTAGGAAAACTTCCAATGCACAAAAAGCAGATTTCTTCAGATGACAAAGTTAAAGTTGGGTTCCAAAGTTTCGGGATGATTAGTGATTTAAATTATCAGATTAATGAACATCTGAGCAGCCCGTCTCATGAGCTCTCCAATTTGACCCAAACACAATTGTTTCAGCTTTTCACATTGTTAATAGTATAGATGATTAACTATCTTAATGAAGAGTTAAGTCTGTGATCCTATTCCCATATGTGAGCCCCAGTAAGTCTGGAAATAGATTTTGTGATTCCACGTTGCCTTTTCCATCTGCTGCCTGCTGTTTCGGGGTGTGTGGGATGTTTCCTGGACCTGCTGTCAGGACTCTGAGCTTTTCCAGGGAAAACATGCAGTAATTTTGGATCTTCTCTTAAAAAGCTGGCGCGGTCTTCCTCCATAAGCTTTTGCATATGTCATACCTGGCATTAGAGCTTTAACTTCACACTAACTCAAATAGAAAGCCTGTTCACATTTCCCATAACTCACATCATAAATAGGCTGATGTTCTGGTTCTTTGGGCCAGCTTGGTAGCGAACCTTAAATTTGCTATTGGATACCACAGCAGCCGATTCTGCTAATGACGTACGGCAAAGTATGACTGCATGTCTGCAAATCCCACTGCACGCTCCCCTGCTACATATAGTTTCATCACCTCTCTAGTCTCTACCGAAACGTTTGGAAGTCCAATAAAAAGTCAGAATCACTGTTTTTTTTTTCTTTTTTTTTAATCTTTGGAAGAACTTTGCTGAGCATGCATACTCTTTTTCCTGCTCTGCCCCGACTCACATACCTCCAGTAAGACATACCCACACCTGGGAGCTACCCACTACCACCACGATATTCCACATACTCGCCACTATCATTAGTAAATACTGCATTCAGTATGCTACAGTTAGAGTTACCATCCTGGTGATTTCAAGAGGCTGCGCAAGTCTTTTCAGTCCATGTTCTGTCCTATGTTTTATGTATGTCAACGAAGTACACACAATTCAAAATGTATCATGTCCAGGAAACACACCAGCATGATGTAATGTGTCTTTTTAATCCAGTGCTGACACTTGCTTTCTACAATATCTGGGCATGGCAACTGCAGAATGGTTAAGGTTAACAGGAAAGTTTGCAGGAAAGTTTGACATGCCACACAGCCACATCTACTTTCCACCCTCACTACATAAAAGGCACAATGTCCTACACTGGGACTGATTGTTGGGACTGGGTGTAAATCACTGGTGTGGATTTATCTGATATGGATATAATGTATTGATGCTGTAGTGTGCAGGCACGTTCAAATAAGGCTTGGTGTGAGATGATCTTGTGAGAGACAGCCGTGTTTTCCCATCCCTGTAATTCCTGTGTGGTTGATAAACATGTAGCAACCATTAACACCCCGGTCTAACTCTCAAATTAGTGCTTTTATAGAGTTGAGCGGAAGATGAAGCGATGTGGACCACCCTGCCCCACAGAGTCACCACCCAAATAAAACAACATTACAAGTGTTTAAATTGAAGCTAATGGCTTAGAATGAATCCTCTAATGTGTATAATGTGTAACCGTGAGGATCCGCGCACCGTGCATGCATCTTTCTATGTGTCTATGAGCCTGTGTGTGTTTGAATATGCGCGTGTATGTTTGTGCATGTGTTGATATGCAGCGTGTGCAGGTCTCCCTGTTGCGTCGTATTGGAGATCATTGTGCATCCATCAGTATGCCGTTAAGCAGTGGCCAGTGAGGATATGAAATGGCTCTCACTTTGGGGCTATCGCTGATCAATGCTCATAAACATTTAATGTCATAATCAGCCATCAGGCGGCACAATAACGCATCAGCACTAACAGCTTTGGGCACGGACAGCAAGATGCCAACACGCACACACACACACACACACACACACACACACTCATACTCGCACACAAAATGCACACACACACTTCTGTGGTGTAACATCTCTGGTACATTGAGTATGTATATTTTATGTAACACAGCCATAGAGGTGGAAACAACTTCTGCGCTGCACCATACACACACAAGTGCACACACACACACACACACACACACACGCACACACAACCACAAGTGCACACACATTAGATATCTTGCCTCACACACCATTAAACAAACACACACCATCAACCATTTAGGCACTAAAATAATGTGTGTGCTCAGAGTGTGTATGATGTTATGCTATGGAGCGGGTGAGAGATGAAAGAGAGAGAGGGACAGGAAGAGAGTGAGTTGGAGGGGGGGTAAGGAGAGAGAGAGAGGGGGGGGGGGGGGGGTATTATCGGGGGAGGGCTTTACAAAGTAAGCCAATTTATACAAGGTATCCCGGCTCGAATTAGTGGCTAATGACTCTATTAGCTTTCATTTTTGCACCGAGGAGATTTGCCTGCATAAATTAAGGCCTGATCATTGGCAAAGTGTCACGGCCAAAGGACAGTTTATAAATACAACAGCCAGGCCCTGTCAGCCGCACCGGCCGCTGATATAGACGTCTCTGCAGACTTTGTCGTTGAGCCCAACAGACTTGTGCCAGTCAGACACTGACAGGGGACCATGGGGGTCCCGGGGGGAGCTCTCTCGCCATCGTCCCTGAAAAGGTCAACTTGACGCGGGCACAGCCCATCGACCTGCCCCCCTGTCGGCTCCGCTGATAAAAATCAGATAAACTTAAGACCACTTATCGATCCAGGCTGCGAAGCCTTAGGCAAATGTTGGCTGAGCCCTCCTCCCCTCCTTCTCCTCCTTCTTGTCCTCTCCTCCTATGCATATGGTCACGTTAGGATGCGGGGGGCTGAGACAGAGTGAGGAGGAAGAGGGGGTAAGGAGGAGGAGAAGCAATGGGAGAAGGAGGGAGGAAAGGTAACACTGGCAGCGATTCTTGTTTCTCCAAGGAGAGGAGGGGAGGGGGTGTTATTAAGAGGTGAGAGGATGAGAAGTGGGAGAAGGGACAGTAAGATTAATCGCAGAAATTTGAGCAGAGACAGGGAAATTTCATTAACTATGAGAGCACTTGTTGAAGCTAAATGGTCAGAGAGAGGCGGGAGGTGGAGGAGGTTGGGGGGTGGGGGTGGTGTGGGGGGGGGCAGACTCTAAGAGGTGTAAGAGGTGGGGGAAAAAGAAAGATAAAGATGTACAAAGAACACGCTCAACTCGCCAAAATAAATCCCCTCCCGTTTTCTGTAACTGTGAAGTCTGAGATGGGATGAGAGCGGAGACAGAGGGAGGGAGAGATGAGTGAAAGCGGCTGTGGGAGGGAATGAAGGAATGAAGGGGCCCTGCAGCAGGAAGGATACAGAGCTGAGCAAAGGGCCAGGAGTCACAGTTAGTGAGAAAAGACCCAAGTACAGAGAGACAGAATTAGAGCAAAGCTACGGGAGAAATGAGGGAAAAGATACAGAGGTGCAGCACATCTGGCTGGCAACACTTTCACCTCAGCAATCAGACCACACATCCTCTGCTGATTCGCTCGCCGCCGTCCTACTCTCACAGCATCTCTCTTTCCAGGCTGGGCGTCTGTCTGTTGCCCTCTGCACCCGCACTATCTTCCCACACTTCCTACCTCGATCCCCTCACCAGGCTCGCTCTGTCTCTGTGTCTCTCTCAGGAGGACGAGCATTACGGCTCGGGGCGAAGAGGTGCTGATAAGGGGACAGGAGTGTGACGCGAGCAGGGGCAGATGACCGCAGATAACATACTTGTGTGTGTGAGAGGCCCCACACAGTCGTCAGGGTGTAAATGGGAATGATGAGGGTAACCCCGTTATCAGCTCTGTCTATGTCAGCACCTCCATCTGGTGTCGGCTCTTCTGCCAGTGTGTGCGTGCGTGTGTGTGTGTGTGACACTATAGTTGTCTGGTGAGCAGGAAGTGCAGTCTGGGTCAGACTGGTGACACGTATAGCACAGACTTTAGTGTCTGTCTCGTTCGCTTCTCTTCCCAGGGGCGTTTCTAGACATTCTGGAGGCCCCGGGCAAGAGGTAACTTGGAGGGCCCCCAGCCCCAACCGGGACCACAAACATAACTGCTAATGAATCAAAAAAATCCCAAACCATTGATGATTCAATTTTGCATACTATGCCAACCCAGTCTCATATAAATCTTACCTTGGCTATATTGGTCCAAAGTGCAAAAACATAGAGGGTTTACAATAACGGCTCTTAAATTGTATGACTGTTACATTTTTTTCCCTATTTTTTTGCATTCGAGTCATGTGACTTTCACGTTTCCGGCCGTGAGAACAAAAAAACATAGCAAATATTTCTATCATTTTTAGTGGAAAAATCAATATTTTGAGGTAGTTTCTGCATAAAAATGTCCTTTGATTGTATTTCTAGCGAGAAATATATATTTTATTTTCAAAATATTCGCTCAGTGAATGGACATAATCACTCACTTGCTTGTTGTTGCTATGTCAGTAGGGTGGTTACATTTTTATATATGATACTGGGTTGACTATAGGCACAACATTCGATGTACACAGCCAGTGGCAACATCAGGTGGTCACCGATATGGACCAATGCCAGCCGTCCCCGGGGCCCCCCTTCCAGCATAGGGCCTGTCGCAACGCCTCTGTGTGTATCAGTGTAACTCTAATCAGTGCACAAGAAGAGGAATAGAGGTTCATATTTGAACAATGTGGAGCTGGTTTAATATAATATAATATATACTGAATGTCAGTCTGCTCCTTTTTTAAATCACCACATTCCACATTATATTTCTTTTTACATCCAGTTGCTGTGTTAATACAACCACATCAAAATCATTTCTCAGAATAATATGTCACCCAGACTCCGAAATGCATTAGTTGCATAAAAAATATATGCAACTTAGTAGATTATAAGAGGTGCCAAAAGAGATGAAAATGCAGGCGGCGATGGCAGCAGAGGTATGAAGGAGTTTTTGGGGTGAAGCCATGACTCACAGCCTCAGTCCTCTGCTGCCAACTACTGGAGAAAATGTGGCACAGCAGGAACTCACAGTGAATCTGAGGATCCTCTTCACACTGCTTGTCCCTCCTCTGTGACTTTCCTCAGCCGTTAGGATTACGAAATATCAGCACATTACACTGCAGCTGTAGTAAGAGAAACAGGTGAGAACTTCAAATTTAATGTGTTAAAAATGGTTTTGGGTTTTATTACTGGGGGATTTATTTGCAAAGGCGAAGCATCAGATTTCACAGTGGAAGAGTCTATCAAGGGTTTACAGGGAAAGAAGCCGCACATTTTTCATTTAAATTCATAAAGGGCTACAAAGTATTTTTTCTGCTTTATTCACAATAAAGTATTTGTATTTTACTAAATTCTGAGATTTAAGACTGTTACTGTAAGTGCAGTAACATTGAGCCCTTTAAGACAGTCGTCTATTGGATTTTAAACCCTACATATTTTGCAAAGAATGCAAATATTTTCCTTTGACTATGTGGGAGAGTTCAACTATGTGAGAGAGTTCAGCTGTGTGGGAGAGTTTTTAAAATGTCACCAGTCCCCTTTCGCATTATTCCCCCAGTTTGTTGTGTGATGGTTTGTCGGTCTCTCTGCCAAAACATTTTGCATCAAAGATCAAAGATATCTATCTGAATACAGGACATTACAGCCAAAAATAATGGCTCATTCTAATGCATACTGCAGGTACAGTGACCACAGCTACTCTCTTATCTGAAGCGATTGTGCACAACACCTAATGCAACACAAAGAGTTGACTTTATCATTCTAAACCTATGTATGATGCAGAGGCATGATTCATATGGACAAATCCTGATATAACTCATAGGAGATAGGTCATTATGATTACGCAGAGTGCTCCCTACTGGCCATTATCATTCAAGTGCATCTACACACTGAAGGACACAGCAAAGCCTGTTTGGATCTGACACTGTGGTACAATTTGGTGTGTGTGTCTCTCTCTCTCAGTGTGTGTGTGTGTGTGTGTGTGTGTGTGTGTGTGTGTGTTACAATGAGGAAATTCAGTTTTCACAGAGAGGAAAAGGGTACAGGTGCACAGAATAGCCTACTGCAGAGTGAGTTTTGAAGCCCGATCAACAGTATCATTAACAGTGGAGTAACTTATATATGCATTTGACTCTGTTGGATCTCTCTCTCTCTCTGTGTGTGTGTGTGTGTGTGTGTGTGTGTGTGTGTGTGTGTGTGTGTGTGTGTGTGTGTGTGTGTGTGTGTGTGTGCGTGCGTGCACCCATGAGAGCTGAAAGCGTCTATTTCATCATAAGCTGCAGCGGACAGTAAAAGATGCAAATACGCTCAATAAAATATCTGTTATTTAAAAAAATCTAATATCGATGATTCAGTGGCCTCTCAATAAAACGTCGCAGTAAATGGCCAGTGGATTTATATATAACCATAACCTGACATAAGGTTAAGTGTTCCTAATAGTTATAAATGAGAGAGTGCCCGTTACTTTTGTTTATTGGCATGCTTTCTTTGGGTCCCCTCACTGGTTCCAGTAATGTAACATGTCGCTCTCACCGCGCTGCAAAATGAGATTAGACTCTGACATGGGCTTCGCATCATCCGCCGACGAGCCCGCACCATGAACTCTTCACCCGGCCACGGCACGGCGGCGAGACGACGCACGGAAGCGGAATATCCAAGCAGGCAGGCAGCGAGGCAGCGAGGCGCGCTCACTGGAGCTGCAGGCGCGCGCTTCAGTCCCTACAAGTATTATTCATTCAAGTCTGCCATCTACCGACGGAAAAACGGAACGACACCGTCTGAAGTGATTGCTGTAATGTAGTAGCCTGAGTCCCAAAAGCTACACTGTAGTATTCATGTAAGGACTGAGCTGTTGGTTTGTAAAGAATCCGTATAAAATATGTTATCAACATGTCAACATCATTATAATATAAATGAATATTGTAATTATTTTATTCCCTTAATAATTTGTTGTAACGTGAAGAGTATAGGGCCTATATTTGTATGAATTAATTTATAATCTTATTGTATGGATTAATATTACATTTGGGGGTCTTTTGGAAAATATGCCACCACCTTTATGACACCTTTAACTCCTTTAGCTTTTTTAGACAGACTGGTGTGTATCTGTAAAGGGTGAAGTTTGATACTGGGAGCAGCTGTGCGTCCTGTTGAGGTATCATTTAGCAAAGCACTTAAACCCCCCTGCCTTTAAGTCTCATTGTGCCTCTCATTGTAAGAGCCTCAGAGTATCAGTGTGTAAGCGAGTGGTGGAGTATATTTACATTATGGTAAGTGAAAGGAAGTGTTTACTTTGTCTAATATTCCCACAATTGCTGATTAAATCAGTAAGGAGACAATGCAATGACTCATAAAGATAGATAGATAGATAGATAGATAGATAGATAGATAGATAGATAGATAGATGGATAGATGGATAGATGGATAGATGGATAGATAGATAGATAGATAGATAGATAGATAGATAGATAGATAGATAGATAGAGTACATACATACAGAAGACATAGAGCTGCAGGAGAAGGAGAAACAGAGAGCCATTTTATTGAACTGGTTTTATTGCTCTCACTCAGGACTCATATCCTGAGTTTAACAGGGCTAAAGGCAAAAGGTTTTAAAAGTGTGTGTGTGTGTGTGTGTGTGTGTGTGTGTGTGTGTGTGTGTGTGTGTGTGTGTGTGTGTGTGTGTGTGTGTGTGTGTGTGTGTGTGTGTGTGTGTGTGTGTGTGTGTGTGTGTGTGTGTGTGTAGGAGAGAGAGGGAGAGAGGAGAAGAAAGCAGAGAGGGTGGGGGTTATACTGCCCATTACTGGTGGTTGCACATGTAGGCCAAGGCCACATTATGTTGGACTGAGCTCAACACCGCGATGTTGGCCAAAGGCTGCGCTGCTGTCTACTTAATGTGATAAGAGATGGGAAATTACAGTTTATTTTGTGGTAGTATTTCACCTCATATTGAACAAATGAACAATAATCAGTTTCAAACAGCAGTTTTCAAACTTTAAATCAAAAAGGAAGATAGAGGCCTGAAGATTTCAGAGCAGGCAGAGGACGAGGGAGGAAATAACCAACAGCTCATAATGTAAGCTGTCATCCACATCTCATTCTGCCGAAAAAAAAAAAGTTTGACATGAGCTTTTTCACCAGTATCCAACGTCAAAATATTTACATATCTTGTTAATAGTGTGATGGATAGTGTTTCCCAGATGGTCTGAGATGCATCTTCCTGCTGGATCATTTTACAGCTTGTTTATAATGCAGGCAAACAAAAGATTCCTCCCTGTTATTCAATCCATCTGAGAATGAGCACAATCACTTTGAAGAGAGAGCGACGGAAAATCGTTGCATTGTTTCATCCTGATATCACAGTGCTGTACTGGTGGTTATGTGAGCAGGGAGCATCAGTTTTAATGTGCCTTAATGGTCACATGTTATCGTTTACATTCCACTTAAATGGATTTCAAACTCTTTATGGCTTTGAAAATTTACATATAAGGGGTTGAGTAGGTCAATCCTTTGCCTATATTTCCTCTGAATATTGCTGCTCCAATGAGGTCAAAGTGCACACAGAAAGTAGAAAATAGCTTTGGCCAGAGCCAGGTGGGGAGGTACGCTTGTAAATCATTACAGAAAAATGTCTTGCTTCATTTTAGCTTTAAGCAGAAACTTTTTAAACTTCTTTCATCATTTTTTTGCGGTCATAAAACTAACTGAGCCCAAAGTTCTTTTGATGAGGACACGTTTTTGATGTAATCTGATGTTGGGTTGGATAGATTCATGCTGATGATCCCTGTTTACTGATAAGGCTTCCTCCTCAGTGCAGGAGTGAAAATAATACTGGGGTCAGCTTACATCCAATGTCCATTTTTCTGCCTCAGAACCATTAAAACAGTTTGATTGATGTTAGTCAAAATAATCAAAGTTTGATTTATGTTAAAGTAATCTCCTCTCTGACATGCAGAAAATCAGACTGCTGCACAGTGTCTTTTGCATTCTGTTTAAGCACTCAAAGGCTTTCTGAGTGACGGGTGACATCATATACAATATATTCATAAACCTGACCAATGCACAAAAAGTGTGATATTGAAACAATATAAAGCTGCAAAGATTCCATCTTTACGGATAATGCAGCATTGTATAATGAAGATTATGATGATGATTATTATTATATTGATATTATAATTAGGAGTAGTATCAGGAAATGTGCCTCTTAATAGGCTTCAGTATAAAAAACAAAGATCGGAGACATAGGGGAAATGGACAAAACAGAAAGATAAGGAATAACATGAAAAATATAGAAATCTTAAAGAAAAAAAAATCTAAAATCAACAGTCAAAATAAAATTGTATGAGTAAATAGTTGGGTAAAGTTAGGAGCAGGCCCTAAGGAGACACGGGTGTCGGTTCATGCATGGTTATGATTAGAAATAACTACATTATAAAGAGAAAGGGTCAAAGACACAGTGGAAAGACAATGGACTTTAGCTGCTCAATGGTCAAAAACAAAAAACAAAAACAACGGAGGTGAAAAGGAAAAGATGTCATGGATTTCCCAGCGCTCACCCAGTGGCAGTACCGCACATTGACCTGTAGATGGCAGTAGAAGACAAAGAGTGGCCCCTTCTACTGGAACACGATCAAGTTGCCAGTAAAGCAGTAGTAATTGTGTCATGATGTCACATTTAGGTGACTGAAACCTTACCTTAGTGTTAACGCAGAGGCGCCAAGATCGCATTTGGAAAGCTTCAGCACTAAATTAACACTGTAATGCTTTGATAGCTGAGATAAAACTGTGATTAGACCTGTTTTAATGCGGAACGCTTCAGTGGCTTTTCCCATATAGCCTACCACATCATACCCACACACACACACACACACACACACACACACACACACTGAGGGCCTGTGTCGCAACCTCACAAATGTGCTCTACTTGAGCGAAGCCAATTTCTAAAGTGTGTATAGGCTATAACTTGGAGTAAATGGTTGATGATAAAATTACTTGGGCCTGCTTGTATATCAATTCATCTCAGTCTCGCTTTGTGTTTCAAATTGATTCCATCTAATTCTATTACAAGCTGCTAAACCTGCATCCCTGATCATCTACACATAAAACTGTAGGCTAATTGACAATCTTCTTGGCTGTCGTCATATTAGGGCGGATTAGATGCAACATGGAGGCGCGCTTCGGGCAGACTATAATTAATATGAACTGTTTACTGCGTCGACGGGGCCACGTTGGTTAATGGTGTTGTTTATTGTTTTGCAGGAGCCTCGCGTTTCCGGTGCATCAATCCTCGTGTCAGTGCCTGGGCCCCGGTGTCGCCGAGGAGTGATGGCCGCGTGGTGATTATAACGGAATAAAAGGACGTAATGAAGTGCTTTCCGCCCCGTTATTCTCGTGTGCCCGGCTGCTGTCAGCCACCTCCACGCTGCCTTGATGCTCCACTCCTCCCCCCTCCTCTCTCCATCTCTCCATCCCATCACTGAGTGCCACAGCAGGTTGCGTGTTTCCTATCTCCCTTTCTCTCTCTCTCTATTTAGTTTTAGCCTATTTCTTCTTCATCATAAGGTTCATGTAAAGTTTAAAATGCTAAACACTTGACAGGGACCGCAGCTGTATGTGCTATGTGTGTACACTTTGTGTGTGGCATTTACATTAAAATACCCTGCTTGTGGATAATATTAACATGTGTTTGCCATTGTTTCTACATTTAGATAGATAGATAGATAGATAGATAGATAGATAGATAGATAGATAGATAGATAGATAGATAGATAGATAGATAGATAGATAGATAGATACTTTATTAATCCCAGTAGGGAAATTCAGGTGTCTCTCGCTCATCCAGACAGTTAACGGGACAATAAAATAAAATAAATAAATAAACACAGATGAGGCAGTACACTACACTAAACTACAAAGCCAGCCTAGTGTGCAGTGTAAGAGCACGAACAAATGTTGAAGTGTAGCTATAGAATAAAATCACAGTGTAAGTGCATGATGAGATCTGTATAAAAGATAAAAGACTGGATAAAAGACTATAAATAAAATAAATAGCAACTTTGATGTGTGAACATAGCAGTGTATCCTTAGTGGTTTATGTGAAGGTGTGTGTGTGGGAGAGAGAGAGAGAGAGAGAGAGAGAGAGAGAGACTAATGGAACAGGTTGGTGGTGATTAATTGAAGAAATAGAGAGTTGATTGTAGTAATTAAACAAAACAAGGCAAAGCAAACGACTGGGCTGCCATCTGGGCCCGCAGGCTGAGAGCACATGCATTTACCCACTGCCAAGCACACCATTTATTTACCCATATAAAGATGCTAGGGGACCGGCTGGGGCTCACTGTGCTTGTTTGTGTATGTGTGTGTGTGTGTGTGTATGAGCATTTTTGTCAGAGAAGAGATTTTACTCATCACATGCCAATGTGTGCACATGTACGTATAAACTAATGGTTTTTGGATCTTTTTCAAAGCGAGAATGACAACTCTGCTCCCTTCAACGGCAGCACGTTGTGTCAGTGTGTGTGTGTGTGTGTGCTTAAAAGTGTTTGATTTCCATCAGTGATGGTAGAGACATTCATCCTGTGTCACTCTGCTGATCATCTTTGCTGCTTTGGTGGATAAACAGCACAATCAAGTGATGCTGTGATGGAGGGTAAATGTGCAAAGATGCATAACAGGGGACATGGATGGAACCAGATTAATTAACACACACACACACACACACACACATCAAGATACAGATACACACATAAACACGCCATACCAGCTCAAGTGTGAGCACTTTAACGCAGACACACACGAAACCAAGCAGACATCTCCTCATACTCGCTCACAGGCCGGGTGTTATTTTTGAAGTCAGTCAACCATCAGCTAAATCTGGTCTCTTCATTTTGCTGGGCGCTTCAGAGAGGAAGCCGTGAGGAGTGGTGTGCGCATATGAAATTGCTTACATTATATGCTGCAATGTTTTTCCAATGGGCTGGAACATATTAAGCTGAAAATGAATAGCAGGTCTTCTCGACACCATGTTGCGCGGTGGCTAAGCCTTCACTTCCCCTTCTCCGAGTGCTCCATCATAACGACAGCTGTCACTTTTATTGCGTGTCTGTGTGGGTCTGCCTGTGTGCATATACTGTGTTTGTACCATATGTTTCAATGTATCTACATGCATGTGTGCATTTCCTTGCAGCGTGTGCGCCTGCTACTCTACGGCTGTGTGCAGTGGCCCTCTATTGCAGGTCATGTGTTGAGCCAAAGGATGGCATCTGCCCCTGCTGGAGAGGAAGCCATGCACATCTATTTGCTTTAGTGCTGGTTGTACAAAGCAGGGAGATGTTCAAATGATGTGAATACAGATGATTATCATAAATATGACATCTTTAATATACCCCAGCAGGTACATTGTGTATGCATCTGAGCATATGTGTGGGTTTGGGTGCGTGCTTTCGGGTACATTTGTGATCTCTGTGCATTCGCATATGCATATTTATGCTCGCGCGTGCATGTGTGTGTGTGTGTGCGTGTGTGTGTCAGACGGTGGCTCATTGGTATGCTGAGTGTCTCCGGTTCCCCTGTGGTGCTGGGTGGGATAGGAAGCATCTGTCACCTCTGCAGAGATCCAGCACGCTGCCGACTTAACCCTGTAAGCGCCGCATCACCTGAGGGCTGGTGAGAGAGAGAGAGAGAGAGGAAGAGAGAGAGAGAGAGAGAGAGAGAGAGGAGGGGACAGAGAGAGAGAGAGAGAGAGAGAGAGAGAGAGAGAGAGAGAGAGAGAGGAGGGGACAGAGAGAGAGAGAGAGAGGAAGAGAGAGAGAGGAGGGGACAGAGAGAGAGAGAGGTAATGAGGGAGAGAGAGCAGGGGAGAGAGAGGGAGTGATTTCTATTGGCAGAGCCAGCCCCGATGGGCGGGGCTCCTGTCAGGATCTTGCCTTGATTGATACATTTGGGGGAGGAGCAAGAACAGACAGGCATGGCCTATCCCATCAGGAGGCGGAGCCTGGTTGCTGCAGCAACCAAACACCTTGACAATCTATTGGAGGATCAAGAGAATTGCTGACATATTGCTCTTGTTTCTTCACTCTTTCCTTCCCTCTCTCAGTATCTCTTTTTGCCTCCCCCTTTCTTCTCTCTCTCTCTCTCTCTCCCTCTGTGTTTTGGTTTGTCCTGTAGGTGTATATGAGGAGCAGTTGACACAAAGTGACAGCGATTACTCACAGGCCACACTGCTGGGACCAAGAGACAAACTCCTACACAAACACTTAATTCACTGTGCAAACACATGGCAGAGGGAATGGTCGTATTTGTCTCTGCTTATAACTGTGTGAGTATGGGTGTGTGGAGGGGTAACAACATTAAAAGTTACAGAAAACCAGGAGGCCTCAGATGAATTTGATGCCTGTTTTTTAATATATTTTGGCTGTATGTAAACATGACATCATCATCATCATCATCATCTTTTTGCAAAACTCCTGGTTTCAGAAATTCAGCCTTGATGCACCGATAGGAGGAATTGTTTTTGGTGTTACAGATATGGGTCACATCACCATCTCTTTTAATTTAGGGGTGCGCTTGACGGTTTGTTTTTATATTTTCTATGTGGACAGTCACAGGATATGTTTGTGTCTGTGCACAAGGTGACAAGGCCCTAAAATGTCTGCTCACTAATTGGACAATAATGCTCATGTAGTTTATTTAAAAGAAATATCAGATCTCCTGTCCCATAAGTCCGCTCTCTATGAACCATTCGTCCTTCCGGAGCTGTCGGCTCAGGTCGAGGTGGCGTCTGTGAAAAGTCACGGCGGTAACGCAGTGAGGAGTAATGGAGCGTTACACTGATGCTGCAGAAGTCGAGAGAAAGCCGGTAAAACGTGGGTCAGGTAAACAATACCACGTCGCCATGACAACATATTGTCACGTGTATTGTTTTGCCTCGTGCTGACGGACCACTTGTTTACATAGAGGCTTGTTTATGCCGTTACGTGCAGTGGCCGTCTGCCCAATTTCACGTGAATGCAGCATGACAAATACGATTGAGTTGCTTGCTATATACAACCGCAACACTAGATGGGAGTAATTCCTACACAATGTACCTTTAAGGTGAGTTGAAACGTCTTCTATGAAAAGAGTTGTTTGTTTCTACTTAGGGCTTTTACATTTCTTCGATCTGTTGAACCTGTTAAAATGCAGCTATCAAAAGAAAGGATCCAAGGAAACATAATAATGTCTATAAGTTTCTCTTCCCCGCTGCATTCATGCAAGTGCATCTGTGTGAGTGTGTCCTCCGGGTGTCATTGAGCTGCGGTATAAATCAGCTGGGTGTGCGAGCGTCGGGCTGCAGTAAATTAGCCAGGTTTTAATTGTGTCTGTAATAGATGACTATAATTAGTCAAGGCTCTTCCTCAGCCTCTACTGCCCTGACATAATCATCTTCTAACCAAACTACACATCCCTTCGTCTCACCATCTCTCCATCCTTCATCCCTCTGTAGCCTGGAGGGACAGGAGGGATCTTCTCCTCCTCCTCCTCCCAGGGTCCCCCCTCTGACAGCTTCTCTCAGAAACCCACCATAGAAAGACCCTCTCCCTTTGTCTGTCTGAGGTCTTCCCCCTCCTCCCTCCGATGTCTCCACTGGTTACACAAAGAAAGTGTCATTTCCTGGTAAGTTTCATCTTCAAGTTAGAAAGTTGCCTTTGAGTGTGTTGCTGTTATCATGAGTGTTAAAATCGTCATGGGCGCACTCTCTGAGCCCTAGGGTATACACAAGGTGGTATAGGTGAGAACAGATGTGGTTGCTGAGAACTCCTTTGATTCTGTGATAGCACAACATCCTGTTTATCCTTGTAGAGTTGTTATGAACATAATTAAACTAATTATCTGAAATTAGATCACTAAATTATCCCGGAGCTCCACCTACTCTTGCACAACTGCCTCTGGCATCCAAACTAGACATCATTGTTTTTAATGTGATGTGGACATTAAAACTGACTGTTGAAAGCATTTTAAAAAACACTGGATCAGACCAAAGGCTCATTTATTCTTCCTGTACATCATATATATTGAAAGTTTTGCACAAACTCACAATCGCAATCTTTCCGCAAACAGTTCTGCCATCTTCCAGAGTTTTCATCTTCATTGTGTTTCGCTGGTCTGGCTTGATACTGGTACGTTTGGGCCGTATCTAGGATACGTGCAGAAATACGCACATAAAGGCAGAGCATGTATCTGGTGTAGAGCATAAATGAGCCTGAAGAGACTGACAATGCATAACACATTCTGGAAATCCAACACGAGACTAGATTAGCTGAAAAAGGGCACAGCTAAGCTAGTGGTTTAGCTGTCTGCAGTCTAGTTACCTAATTTTATAAAACTAGATGCATCATTCATTAAGACCACACCTCATGTTTCTGGCTTTGCATGAGGGGATGTTTGTGCTAACTGGGATTTATCCATTTTGTGAGCTATAGCATTTAGCATCGTAACCCCATCAACTGCAGTATTGATAGAAACCTGTATTAGCCCATAACACACAAATGTATTTTCTTGGAAGCTGTCAATAATGGGTCTGACCTTTGTTCTTTAAATACAGCACTATCTTCAATTTAATGACAAACCACAAATCACCTAAAGTGGACAATCGTCTGGTGCTACAGAAATAATCTTTAGGTGAGTGTGTGTTTGATGATAGTGGCAGAGTGAATTACAACGCATCTTTCCAAAATCTCCAATTGGGGTGATATCATGTACCTGTGCGGGCCATAGCACATGATTAACGTCAGACACCACTGTATATGTATTGACAGTTTAATGATTTTTTTTTGTTTGTTTCTGCATTCACTCAGGATTTTCACTTGAATTGGCACTTCTCTCTATGACTGTTCTTTACATCATGTGCTCAAGATGCTGGGCAATCCATACTGACTGTCTCCGTCTCCCAGCCAATGTTTGTGTTATGATTATGGGGAAAAAACTACACACATGGCTCCTCAAACCACCCAATCTAAATATCACATGCACTTGTCATAACCATGAGCAATTCAACTGAACTTGCACATAGCAACAGTGATTGGGCAACACTGTTACCCTTGAACTCACATAGCAAAAATCAGAGACCCAGTTTGATAATTTGTAATGCACCTAATCACCAATGGGTGTGAGTGACAGAGAGGCTGGACCAATGGGATGTGACAGAGCTGACGGCCCGCACCTGATAAGGCAGGACAAAACTGAAAAATGTTGCTGCATGGGGATCCATGCGCTGATTAGGCTTGTGTTCGATTCCTGCGAGTGCCGATTCATCAGTGTCCACCAGCGCCCGTTTACCCCGGTTCTCGGGTGTCAGTGTGGTCACATCGCTGCCGGGACCTCGCCAATCTCTGTCGCACAGAATCAGTGTCTGAGAGAGCAGGAGCTCACCCCTGCCCCAGTCACACACACACACACACACACACACACACACATATATACACACACCACACACAAACACACAGCAGAGCCGTGGCTCTAATCACAGCAACAAACACGATAAACTGTGTACACTAACCCTGCCTGTACACATACAGACCACACACAACTTCATCTGGAACTGACCACACACACACACACACACACACACACAAATACACGCTAGTCCATTCTGAGATGTAACCCCCTCCCCCTCCCCCTCACCTCACCCCCCTGAAGTGGCTTGGTCACCAATCAGGACCACTTTGTTAAGGCACAGGTAACCGTGACGACTCTAATCCCTCGGCAATCAGCCGGTCATTCATCACGGGCCGAGGGAAGGAGAACGAGAGGTAGAGAGAGAGAGAGAGAGAAGAAGGGAGGGAGGAATAAAGGGTGGCAGTGATGGGGAGGGAAAGGGGGGGGGGGGGTGTCACAGACAGGGGCAACTGTGCAGACAAATGGCCCCAAAAATTCAGTATTAATCAGCAACTGATTTGCTGCCCCCTTAAAGCCAATACCACTTAACGACTGGAGAGAGGGAGGGTGGGAAGACGAGTGCGAGCCTGAAAACAGAGACAAAACAAGAGAGAGAAGGAAGACAATGAAAGCCAAGTGAAGGAATGAGCGAGAGAACGACTGAAAGAAAAAAAGAAGGAGAAAGGAGAGAAACCTTTTTGGGGTTTAATGTTGCATTCTGTGGTTTGGTTTGTGACAGTAAAATGCTGTGTAAGGATCTCTCTCTCTCTCTCTCTCTCTCTCTCTCTCTCTCTCTCTCTCTCTCTCTCTCTCTCTCTCTCTCTCACACACACACACACGCACACACACACACACAAACACACACACAGTAGTACCCCCCTGTTGATTTGTCAGTGGAGTTGATCAATAGCTGTGATGGAAACGGAATCAGCCCAGATGGATTAAACGTCCCAGTGGCTCTGACGTTATTTTCCCATTAAGAGAAGGCTAATCATTACACACACACACACAAACACACGTACACACACACATACACTGGTTCACTGAATCAAACACACACCTAAGAACATACATATGCATATAGCCATCCCCGCAATGCATGGATGCATTTTCATATCAATTTAAGCACAGTTATCAACCTTAATAGGTCTTTATAGACACGCGCGCGCGCGCGCGCACACACACACACACACACACACACACACTGGCTGTTAAAGAAGTTGTGACTACAGTGCTAACAGTGTGACTGTATTGATCCAAGCTTGTTTCCCTCAACAACACACACTTTGGTCTCAAACAAAACCCCACTCATCACTTTAAATGTGGAGAAAGTAACACATTCTACTTCTGTCACATTTCATTACCTGCATAAATCCTGTAAAACATAAACTGGAAATTAATCTCTCTGGGTTATTTCCCATGCAATGTAATAAAATAATGTTGATTAGAAAATTATGATTGAAGAAATTCACATTGAATAATTACTATGTGTGCAATCATTTTTATAGAAATGTAAACTGATCTGCAGTGCGTGCACTGGAAGGATCACTTCACCTGAATTATGAAACAAAATAAATCCTCTAATTTTCCTCCAGTGGTATCTTGCCAAGCAAATAAATTTGTATGTGCCAAGTTATTTGAAGATTTACATCCCATCGTATTGGAATGAAGCTAAAAAATCTCAAAAAGTGATTAAGATGGTTGATAACTTCAAGGTCAAAAGGCAAAACAAATATTATCTTTGTAAAGTCTTGGGTTTGATTAACTGGGTTTAGATCTGGTGACTGTGAAAGCCATAGCATATGATTCACACTCACTAGACCATTCAGTGACCCTCTCTGTGTGTGTTTTCACTTATTTATTCAGGTTTTTTTTTTTTTTTTTGTCAAAGGCTGAGGACAGTAGTATCATTTTTTCCAACTTTACCCTCCTAAAATAAGAATTGCTAATAGTCTGTTCTTTCCACTGACTGATGTCATGTGGATAAAGCTGGATTTTCTTCTCTTGCAATATCAATCCAATTAAATGTGACAATAGTTTTCCAGCAGTCTGCCTCTCGATTGCAACTGGCTCCCTGGGGCATGATGCGGATACTTAAGAGTTTTTTTTCACATGTATCCATTAGTAATTTTTAATTTCACAATTTCAAATTTCGCCTTAAGCAGGAAATTGTTTGTCCATCTCTCAACACTCAGTCAGCCCTGAACAATGCTTTTTAAAGAAGAAAAACATTAGAAACAAATACAAGATATAAACTGTATGGTTTGGTTTCAACGTCATCATTTTTAAGAACATCCTGAAACAGCCAGGAACTGGAGTATTTGCAAACATGGCTTTGACAGGAGTAATGTGTACATTTGTTACAGTCTATTTACACATGCATATTTACAGCCCCAAGACAGTAAGTGGGATTGATCAAAATAAAGGACAGTGGGTTTGTTCATGATAATGAAGGAACATGTCACTGATTGTTGTTCGCTGATGTGTTCATAATCGTTTTTGGACAACAAAGCAGCTCTTTGGTACAGCAGAATCAGCTTTGAATACGTAGTAACTTTGATAAATGTGGCCTATTAATGGTTTGGGGTCTTTTCATGAGATTTGACATACTGAATGTCACAAACATATTACCTCATAGGTGACAGGTTAACCCTGCCAGCAGAAGGTGGTTTAAGTGTGAGTTAAGTGTAAGATATAAATGAGGTGGATATACTGTACATGGCCAAGGATGCTGAGGTGAGACCGTACATTATACGACGTGCGATGCAGAAAAGAACATGAGGCAGGAGTGCAGAGAGAAAGAGAAAGAGAGTGATAGCTCTGCAGGGAGCAAGCCTGAGACCATCTGCTGCTGGCTACCTGCTGTTCTCTCTCTCTTTGCTCACCTTCCCTCTCTTCTTCCCCCCCCCACCCCCCGTTTCCCCCTGCAGTCTATGAAGGAACTCAGTCCGTTAGTCTCAGACTTGGTGTATATACACACCAGGGACTCAACACAACACAATGCACGTGCACAACAAGACACAATAAGGTTTCAGTTTCAGTTCAATTGCGTCTTTATATTTCATTTTTATGCTCCGTATTCCCTGTGTTGTCATTGTTGCACTGCTACTTCGTCTCCACGCGCCTAACAAATGTCTCATTTTTCACAAATATGCAAACATGACGCGCACACACATACACAAGATACACAAAACACACACACACACACACACACACACACACAGAAAGGGTCTCTCTAATGGATTCTGAAGATTCCAATTTCCCCTCTGCCACCAAAGACAGAAAATCCTCTGAGCTCAATTACCCCTGTCCCACACACACCAGACGAGACCACAAGCGCACACATGGACACCTCTTCACACGCACACGCACACACATATCCATGCGCACCTTAAGCCACTGTGACAAGCCGAGAATCACACAATCAGAGTCACGCAAGCAAAGTGAGAGGAGTATTAGTCTAAGGTAGATTTTATGTGATAGGAGATAACAGGATGAGGTAGAGAGGGGGAGGGATGAGGGGTTGTTGGGAGGTGAGACTTCGGGGAGAGGGGGCAGGAGAAACAAAAGAAGGAGATGGTGGGACAGAAGACGGGAGGATAGGATCAAGTTAAAGATGCAGAGAGAAATATGTGAGTAAGGAAAACTGCAAAGCCAAAGAGAGATGTAGTGGTGATATAAGAGCAGAGCAGAGCGGAGAGGAGGTGCAGGCCTCTGGCTTTTACAGAATCCACTCTTCCAGAAACCTTATTAAATTCTACAATTAGCCGAACGTCTCAGGCTATAAATAGGCTCACTTTTCCCATTCCCTGATGTCAGTCAGCAGGCCGGGCTTCGACTGTGGGGGAAACAAAACAATTTAAATTATAGCGAGGCTCTCTCTTTGTCTGGCCACCCTTTTAACGGGATAATTACTAGTCTATTCATTCGCGCTCAGCCAGGGCGATATATCACCTCACTGTGCAGCGGCCCCGCTTTCTGTGATAAACGTCCTTTACTGGGGATGTGGGAAAGGAGAGGGGGAGGCTGGGGGTTAACGTGTGCCCGGTGATATCAGCTCACTGTCTGCCGCTGGCTTTCACCAAAAGCCTCGTCCCCTAGATTGAATAGCCTCCTGCCAGAATCTGGAGAGCACCAGGAGTGCTGCACCTTGGTTTCCAGAGTGACACCGACACCTTCCCATGGGGCCCCGGCGATGAGGAAATGAGCGAGAGAGGGAATGAAAGGGAAAGAGAGGGAGCGAAAGGCATCTATTATTCAGCACGGCCCCGACCCCTGCATACGCACGCCATTAAAAATAGGAAATCCATAGCGGAGACAAATGGCTTCTAAATGAAGCGCTACAGGAGGAGAGCGGAGATAGGGACCCCTGTCACATGCGCTTTAATTGTCTCCCGGGGCGATAAGAGGATTTATCAAATTCATCGTGCTGTTAGGCCCAGGACGACGAGTGGTTGGAGAAACAGCGCAGCACGTGTTTGTACGTTCAAAGATACGCGCCATGAGACAGGAGCGGGGAACAATTAGAGCTATCATAAATTGTGCCAAGCTGAAACAACCCCAGCACAAACTGACTTATGGTTAAATAAAACCCAGTCCATGTGCTGCTCTGTTGTAAATAAAAAACAATGAAAGGAAAGAGTTGCTCAAACTTTCCATGGAAACAACAGGCTGTGATTAAAACCCATTGACTCTGTAGGTATGCACGTACTTCAGTAGGTACTTAACACTCAACCGGTGACACACACAGAAGAATCAGTAACTTCATCCCCATAAATTTTCTCCAGTCGCCAAAGCGAAAGCTGCTTTGTCATCAGCCAAGCAGCTCTCACCTTAAAACCCTCTAACGTTCGGAGACTCGTCTGACCTTTCAAGGATCACAAGAGCCTCCCCCCCACCGAGGCCACAGGAGGGGAGGGAGCCACTGACATCAATGTTTTTTATTAATTCATTACTGATATAATGGTGGCGGATGACGTTTTGAGTCAACTGGGGCTGAGTGCAGATGTGGCATAGTGTTCAGCTCAGATAAAGTGATCCAGACTTAAAAGGTTGTGTCTCAAGGCTGTTTTAGTAACACTTTACCAATACTCACAACTATGCACATTGCACAAAGATGATAAGAAATACATTACTGAACTAAGTAATTGCACCAGATGACTTGTTTCCAAGCAGCAGCCTCCAAGACTTAGAAATGAAAGATGAAATGGACAACTGAAACCTGCACTACTTCGCATGGCCATTGAGGCTGTCCCATGGGCTGTCCCCAAAAGTGACTAAGTCCCCATGTTCCTATATTACTATGCTCACCTTAACAGAAGAACTAGTATGTTTACAGTCTGTTAAAAGAAAAAATAAATTAACCCATGGGCCCACGCATCGTGACACCGAGTTAGACCCCCCCTCAATAGATTAAGTCTTCTGACCGCTAGCTTCTCTAGTTGTAGCAACTTTAGCACGTTTATTTTCTCCACGCACAAACCGCGATCATAAAGCCACCCATAGCCACAGATAATGCTCGGAACAGCACCAAACGTCATCAACAGTACAACCAGGGTCCCAGCACATAATACGAGGCATCAAACATCCGTTAGCTTAGCCTGGTTTCTATTGAAAAGAGACAAAAACAACTCACCCACTCTCCTTCAGTTATACGTTATGCAGCAACTTTCCACGTTCAGCAGGTCCAGCATAGCGGCCGTCCAGGCACTGACAACACATGTCCGAGTCCGACTGGCAGCCATAGATTCAGTTTCAGCGGCCACTGGCAGACAGTGACCACACTGACCACTTCCCCAGCATTTAGACTCCACCGGCAGATCTCCCTCTTTCACTTTTCTCCTCCATTTCCTTCAGCTTGTCTTCAGTAAACTCGGTCTCAAACTGATAGGGGCGCCCATCGAAATGAAACCAGTCGTCGTTGTTCTCAAACTCCATAAATTCAGCTGTGTTGTCCCCTCTGTGATGTGTGCTTCAGCAGTCTCTTCCGGCAACAAACGTCGTCCTCGTCTCGCGTTACGTGTGACGTCGCGTCTCGCGCTAGTTCGCGCGTGATTTTCTCCCGCAAATATCTAAAGTTAGACATGCCCAATTCCGTTAATTTCCCTGTGAATACTCGATAATAACTTTTATAAACGGATAGGCAAGATACATAGGAGCTTTGGCTGCATTGCATGGAGTAATAATAACACATTTTCATCCTTGAGCTGCCGGACTCTGCTTCACTCTGTATCGCCTCCACGCCAGCTGACTACCTGTAAGTAACCATGGCTACAACAAGTAGACATCACAGAAGGGACAACACGGCTGAGTTTATGTAACTTAGTTTGACAACAACGCCGACTGGTTTCATTTTGATGCTGCAAGTAGAAGTCATCTGCAACTGAAAATCGTTCCCAATAAAGGTTCGTGAAAACTACAGTGCCCTGTTATTTTAGGAAATTACATCCTTTAAAATAAATAAAATTAATTGAGAAACTCAAGGTCTGGGACTTGGTTTAGACTTATTGCTTCATTAGGAGCCACAGACAGAGCAGGAAATTAGAAAGTTTTGGGAGACGGACTAATATGTTTTTGGTTTTGGTATTTTCACTGAGTTGACAATAAAAAATAAAAAAGATAGGCTAGTTAAAGAAAGGGAAAGTAATACCAATTCTATTCCCAGGTAGGCCTACACCCCATTTACAACATGTAGCCTATTTTAATGCAAGAAATGTCATGTTTAGATAGTGAAATGCAGAATTCCATGTGTCCAAAGAAACATTTTTCAACAAACTAATTCCTGCTGCTTGTCTCTAATTGTTATTTACATCAGACAACGTGCCATGTGATCTGCATTTTGGGATAAAAACAGCAGTTACCCAGACTGAGATTCTAATTTGGTGTCGTGCTGTTTTTATTTTCGCTCTAGAGACACATACACAGCATATTTGCTTTCACAAAATGCACGGAGGCATGCAGCATACGTGGTTCTGTTGTTGAGATATTATAAATGACCCCATTAAAATTAATGACAAAAGTGATTAGAATTTAATTAGAAAATGAGCACTTTTTATGATCGTTACAATTAACCCCAGCTGATGTTAGAACTGACCCTAGATGTGGAGCAGATTATGCCACTGTTCCACTGTTTCAGATAACCATGTGTTCCTTTTTTCAGATTTCCCAGGATACTTTGAATCACACAGATATGGCTTCTCTGTATCCAATTTGAAGTCACTGGTCTAAATAACCACAGATTAATGGAGTAATAAACCAAAGACGTATCAGCAGTCCCTGCTCTCATTCAGAGCTGAATTTGGGAGGCAGTGCCTTCTCTGAAATAGGTCTGTGACAGTTATGGTCTGGTGTAGAGACAGAAAGAGAGTAAGAGAGAAAAATGTATCGAGAAAGACCCAAAAAAGTGTTTTGTTTAAGTGGAAATTTAGATGAAAGCAGAAAAGCGTGTTTGGGTTTTGCATCCCAGGTAGATGTGTGTGTGTGTGTGTGTGTGTGTGTGTGTGTGTCTGAGTGTGAGGGTGTGTTCTGTCTTTTGTGATGGATGAATGACAGTCGGCATGGCAGCTCATCTCCTCTCAGGCGGCTGGGTGACAGAGAGAGATGTTACAGCGCAGAGACAGCACAACCAGCCACACTGGCAGGCAGGTGTCACACACACACACACACACACACAGAGACACAGACACACACACACACACATCCAAAGCATGCACCTGCATGCAACATCAAGATCCCCTTCTTCTTCTTCCCTCCCTGGCTTCCACTTGCCACCTCTGTCCACCACCTGTGTCTACCTGTCTCCTGCCCCCCTCCCTGCCCCTGCTCCTCCACCCTGCCCATGTACCCTGTAAGTGAGCTGTCTCTTTGCAGGCGGCGGCCTTCTCGTCTGCTACGTAGCCTCAGACCTGAGCCTGTCAAACGCTAACCCCCCCCCCCCCCCCCCCCCCCCCCCAGTACCTCCCATCCCAATCAATGGGAGCACCATGAATATTTCACCCACCTCAGGCAGGGAAGCAAGAAGAGGAGGAGGAGGAGGAGTGTCCTGGTGGCCTGGGGGGGGAAGGAGAAATAGAGGAACAGAGGGGGGGGGGGGGGGGGGGGGGGGGGTGGAGGTTTTGGGGATGGAGGGTGATATAGGCTGTCAGGGCGCCACAGTGGTGGAGAGATGGGGCTTCTCTTCCTGAGTCAGACAGGGCCAATAACTCATTAGAGAGAGAGAGAGAGAGAGAGAGAGAGGGAGAGAGCGAGATGTAGAGGTGAAGACGTGGGAGAGGAGGAGAGGGGGATGAGAGGAGAGCTCCTCACCGCACAAGCAAGGAGATTTTTTTGTTCTCTCCATCTCTCCTTTTGCCTTTCTCAGCCCCCCTTCCTTCTGTCTCTACCGACCGACCCTATCCTCCTCATCTCTACTTTTTTTTATTACCCCCTCCCTCCACACCACCCCCACCCCTTCCCCTCTTTCCCTCGGCAACTCCCGCGAACCCCTCTCCTCCTTCTCCCCCCCCCCCCCCCCCCCCCTCCTCCCTCCTTCCATCTGTCTTTCTTGCTGCAGTGCCCATGCTGCCAGGCAGTATAAATCACATCTCTGGGCTTGGCTGCAATGGGCCTGAAAATAAAAAGGCATAAAAGTGTCTGGATGAGCTACGGGCTGAGGGGGAGAATTCCTTTATGATGGGTCTAAATCCTCCACCCGCCCTGCATCCTCCCCTACACACACACACACACACACACACACACACACACACACATATATATATATTGCTTGTATACGCATACACGTGCACAACATACGTCCCTACTCTGAAATTATCCCCCCAAACAGCAGCAGTTTGGATCTCTCTCTCTCTTTCACAGACACCTGTGCAACCCTCCCAACACACATGCACACACGCGCACACACATGCACTCGTGATAAGAATTGAGACATCCTCTCTCGGTGCTCTGCTGTTAAAGGGACAGTTCAGCTAAAACTCCAGTCTGTCTCTGTCATCTTCCCTTGCTCACATTTCTCTATGAGCATTTGCAGTGGCCCAGGAGACAAACTGCTCTTCTTTTCTACCCCCAAAGAGCAGAAAGAGATGAAAGATGATAGGAGTGTCAGCCACAAATTGGTACCAGTTCATTGCAATTGATTCAAATGTGCAAAGGCAGGATGAAAGAGGAGCTGGTACTTATATGCGCTTTGAGGTGGTTCACCTCTTGTTATTACTGATGTAACTGCCATAGGTATGGAGTTCTATAAGTTCTCCACAAAAATGAAACATCCGTCATCTGAAAAAGTGGACATAGCCCTTGCAAAACGATGCAGAAACTAAAAGTCACAGGTGATAGAAGGGTAATGCCTCTGCAGACAGGGACTTTCATTTTTTGGTGCCTCAAATGATGAATTTTGTTCACAAAAATGACATACAGGGAGCTCATCTGAAGTTTATTCTGCTATTAATGAGGGGTAAATGCAATGGATGTGAAAGTAAATGTGCACCAAGTACATGAAGCCGTCCTTATTCACTGCCTGAGATGGATTTTACAAAGGTTTCCAGCCTGGATTATAGCACAAAGCACTGTCACTTCACTGTGTATAATGGTAATTGCGGACAATTTATGATCACTCCGGTCTCCATCTATGTATCGTTCTGAGTAAATAAACCAATAAAAAATGATTGAGGTGGCCTATAACATATTGAAATGAGCCTGCTGGCAGAGATGCATTGTAAAGGTTGTCTAAATGATTATAGGAATGAAGATGGAGGTGAGTGAAAGCATGGAGAATGGGCAACTCCATCACCTGCAAAAAAAATCAACCTATAGCTCAAAGTTCTCCTTTAATCTATGTCCTGGTGTGCACTTTGTCAATTCTATTAGATCACTCTGCGTGTGGTTTGAGCACACACGCACACACACATGGAGAGATGATGATAATGGTGAGCACCTCCCAAGGTGAAGCCTATTCAGTCACAGTGGGAGTCATCTCAGACCTAATTATGCTTGGTTTGGCGTTTTAACTGTATTGATCAAAACCCTGAAACAAACGAGAAATGCTTATCAAGCTAGAAAAGAAGAGCCCTCAGGAGTTGGTGCGCGTGTGTGCATGTGTGCGCGCGCTTGTGTGTGAGCTCCATGGGAGTGAGTGAGAGTGATGGCATAGGTCTGAGAGGTGGTGAGATATTGGTGGTTATAAAAAATTGCAATTCTGAGGTTTTGAGTTATTAATTACAGCCTCTCCTCCTTCACCCCTTTTTACCAGCCATTAGAAATACTGCCACACACACATACACACAAAACCACATACACATGCACACAATTTATACACCCACATATTTCTACACATATACACTCATATATGCAAGCCTCGGGACATGCACAAACACACACATACATGCAGGACCGTGCACACACTCCCTCACATAAATTAGCTCGTCCATACCAGCACTAAGTGCACAATACCCTGCTCTGATGAGCAAGCTCCCGTCGACCTTGGAACTCTCTGGAAAGACAATGCAAGGGGAGCCATGCTGTGAGAGGGGGAGGGTTGGGGGTGGTGGGAGTAGATAAGGTGGAGGGAGGGATGGAGAGAGGGTGACAATAGATGAGAGCAGGAGGGAGGGAAGGAGAGAAAGAGGGAGAGAAAGAGAGAGAGAGTGTAAGTGGAGCTGCTCAGTACAGGGCAGGAGGGCAGCACTCCCTCCCTCCTCTCCATCTCAGCTCATCTTGAATGCAAATGTGGTTTCTATATGGTTCCTTTGTGCCGCGTCTAACTGCTCCAGAGAGAAGCAATTACAACTGCTCCATTCACTCAGAGAGAGAAAGACACGCATGGATAGAGAAGGGTAATTAATAAAGAGATAGGAGGGATGAAGGAGGAGGAGAGGAGGTAAGCACATACCTGTGGAGGATCTTCACATATAAGATATTGACACCCGCAGACATGGCTGAGAGTTTCTGGCCAACCACTCCATGAAAGGTCAAAGGTCAGAGGTCATAAACAATGGTGTCATTAGTGTTAAGTAGAGAGTGTAATGCAGAATAACACCGTGTAGCCCTCGGTAAATATGTCACATTCATCTTACAGTTGTTATTCCCCAATCACTTCCTCTGAGAAGTGAACCCAGAGAATTTATTGAATCAAAAGAACGGCGTCCAGATGACATCACTCTCCATTCCTCTCTGTCTTTCCTGCAGACAGATAGTTACAGTGCCTGCGCCGTATCCTGTTTCAGTCACAGTGGCCGGGTGGCGCTGCAAGGTATGGTGGGAGTTTTTATGGCAGTCATTTGGGCCGCTAATATGTCATCTCCATTAGCCAACTTTTAACACTCGCAGATAGATGGCCCTGTGACATTTATCTGCGCGCGGGTCGTATTTTAGCTGTTAAATGGCTGGTGATGTGCGGAGTGCGTGCAGGATGAGTGTATATGTGTGTGCAAAGGTGTGGTGGGGGAAAGGAGAGGGAAAGAGAGAGAGATGCATTGACTTTTAATGATGCTCTGTGCAATAGCACTTTAGAGGTAATAATCACAAATACAATGCAAGTCATAACCTTTGACCCTCTCGCTGGGTGCGAAGAAGAAGAAGAAGAAAAAAAGGCCTCTTTCCTCAACAGTTAGACGGCTGAGGCAGTGCAGCGGACCTGCAGCGTCAGCAGAAAGAAACACCCGACTACAACAGAGAACAGCTAATTAACGCAGCAGCCTGTGGAGAGAGAAAGAGAGGGAACCAGAAAAATGAAAGAGGAAGAGTGATGGAAAGACACAAAATAAGCACAGAGGCAGGGTGAGAGTTACGCAGGCTAATTGCTCATATGGATTTTGCCATTGTTGGCTTTTGTAGGGTCAAGGAGGTGAAGTCATTCCCTGCGGTGGCTTCAGGTGAAACTCTAAATGAGCTAATAATTTAGACTCATAAACTAATACTAATATTGATGGCCGCCACATACACCGAAAAAGCATTAGAAAGATTCCCCTACCATAAAACAGCTGTAAATATGATATAAGATCTCGTCGTGTAACTCATCACGTACAGCGGGACCTTTCCCCACCCCCCAACCCTCCAGGTTCCACATAAAAATACCATCCACCGCGCTGCATCAAAAAGCTGAGAATGTGCTCTGTGTGGGTTTTATGCGTTGCCTACAGGAGCTCGGTCACCTGTCCAGAGGCACTGAAGTTGACTAATGTGACAGAAAATTAACAATTAAAAATATCACACGGGCCCAGAGCCACTGCAACGTGGCGTGTTCACAACTCAGTGGACACCCTAATTGCTTTGAAATACAATTGGGTTTGGGCTTTGTTTGGTGTTTTGGAGGTATGAAGCGCATCAATGCACACTGGAAATTGAGTTATAAATTACTGAGCTGAAATAGACATGTACCGTGAATACTCAATATCCAAATGCTAGATGTTCTCTATTGCAAAAAGGCAGATGCGTGCATGTACACACACACACACACACACACACAAACTGAGGATGCCACCGCTTCACTTGCAGTTGCATTTCATTTTGTCAGAAAATTGACTGGCTCTGAACCAAACAATGCACATGTGTGTGTGTGTGTGTGTGTGTGTGTGTGTGTGTGTGTGTGTGTGTGTGTGTGTGTGTGTCGTGCTGTATGCCTGTCATGGAGGTTGGCGTTGATAAGGTCAACCTTAACAGCAAACACAGATGGAGAGCTCCAACCACAAACCGGTGGGACTCAGGAAATGACAGAGGATGAGGGAAAAGGAAAATGTTCATTCATCTACAGCTTTCCCAACAGGGTGTATACATGTGTGTGTGTGTGTGTGAGTACTTGTGTCCACAGCTGTCAGTGTGTTTTGAGACACTGTGTGTATGTATGAATATAGGCCTGTGTTTGCTGTGTGAAAACAGCTCAGTGGCTGGTGCGTGAAGTCACTGACAGCTTCATTATGGCTTGTGCGCACAGGGAGACAGCACCATCCAGGGGAAGGAGAGAAGAGGACAGACAGAGACATGGGACAGGCCAGGTTTACTGCTGGGCCGGCCCACGTCAGTCCAGAGGTTGGTGGAGGAAAGGTGGGTGAGGATGGTGGTGGGGTGGGGTGGGGTGGGCAGCTCCTGTCTTCTTTAATGAGTCTTTGCTTCTTTCATCAGCTTTCAATTTACAGGGCTGTCCAGCAGTCGTCCAAGTCCCCCCCCCCCCACCCCCACACACACACACATCAAGCCATATCCCTGTAACACACACACATACATAGTTCAAGGCTGTCTTGTTTCTCTTGGGTGATTTGCACAAGCAGTCTGTTTATAGTTAAATTAATTTGCTGTCTTCCTTTAATTAGACCTACAGTATCTCACCTGGGAAAGCTGCGACACAGGGCTGAAGTGTGACCAACACTGGACTCTTCTCGTCAATATTGCAACAGTGAAGATGCTTAAATCAAACACAGCAAGATATCGACATGCACATACACCGCACAGCAGATATGGTGAATTAATACCCATCTACAGCAGCGAGACAGGGTTCAGCTTCAGTCATAGGCTGCTGTACCAAGACTACACTGGGTCTATGATCATCTTTATATTGCTGTCCATTACAAACTCAATATAAACATGGTTGCCAGTTCATCCCAGTGTCACTTAAAACGGAACATTATTGTTTAAACTGTTAGATTTAACAGGTAATAAAGTGGCCACTCATGGAGAAACACAGGTTAAATTGCTGTCTTTTTGTTCCAACAGGCACTTGGTCAGGTTTGTGGGACTGTAACAATGATGCTCATTACTGATGGAGATGTTAGTGATCACTGGATGTTTAATCTTATTCAGTCACCCAGAGAAGAAGAGGCTCAAGACTGAGTTTATTTCTTGCTCACATTTTCACAGTGAATTGTTGATATCAGGACATATAAATTGACACAATTTAAGGATTATAGCGACCTGCTTTTTTTTTTTTTTTTAATTATGCATGTCAACACTGTGCACATGATCTATAAAGGCCTGGGTTAACATTTTCAACATTGTGAAATCAACATCCCATCCCTCATGGTCCTGTGTAGTCTACACTCCCTCTACTGGGCAGATAAATCAGTGCATGTTGAACTGGTTTCACCTGAATCAGATGTCACAGGGTCTTCAGAGCCAAAGACAAGTTGGTGCTGACCAACTCAGACACAGGAGGAAAATGAAAAGACACTATTCTGATTTTCTTCAAAAGACAATTTATTCATCCATATTGAATCTTAAAAGTATTCTCAAATGTTTTTCTAAAAGACAGTCTGCCATTCAAAACATCCCTTGCTAAGCACACGTACAGCTTCAGTGCCGATAAAAAATAAACATTTAAGAATTTACCATTACAAACACATTTACTAAAATATGAAAAATATTTTTTTCAAGTACATATCAAATTAAATGATAGAGACCTTACTTTAAGAGAAAACTAATTATTAAAACAAATGTTTAAGGGGAATAAGGAAGTGGAACAGAAGTAAAAAAAAACAGCATTTTTTTTTTTTTGCTCTTTGGACATCAAGAAAAGAGCGTCACAATCTCATCAGTACAGTAATGTTGGAAGAGAAAGGAAGGTAGAAGTACAACTGCTGTGCATCAGGCCTCAATGAGTGTGGCGGGGGATTCTGACAGACAGCTGCACAGCTCCGGGTCTCTGTCAGAGGACTCATAGAAGGGGAGTGGGCTTCCTCGCATTGTTGCGTCCATGCTTAGTCCCAAGCCCGACGACGACGAGCTGCTGTGAGGAGGGGGGTGCAAAGGTCAGATCAGAATTAACAGACTGAGGAATTTTCTAGTTTATTTAGTTTGATATAAACCTTTCTGTCAGTACTCATACCTTTCACAGTCAGAGTCACAGGAGCCTTTGTGCTCTAATCCACCGATGTAATTCCTGGAACGCTGTATGGCTTCTGCCACCGTGTATCTGGTCTTACCAAGAGCACACCTCTCGATCCTTGTGATGCTGAGGTCTGACTGGAGGAACAAGTGAAGCCGGCTGTCTGATAACAATAATGGTGTATGAAGAACACTAGAGAAAAAGGGGTTATTAAAAATTAGACAATGCCAAACAGGGAACAATGACAAAGGCGGTTGAAAAGGTGTCAGGTTGCAGTACATTTGCTTCCACCTGGGAGATACACCTGAAGTGGGGGTGGAAGTACACCACTAAGTGGCAGTTCTACAATCTGAGTGCTGCTATTGATTCAGCTGCAAAGCCACTTACTTTTCTAAAAACCTTTGTAGGCCTTTCATCCTCTGTGAGACCTGCTCTGTGTTCCTCAGACTGAAGAAAGGGTTCCATGGAGGCAACTTGGGTAATTCACTGGGGAAAGAGTATCACATATTTGTTTAAAGTCCAATATAATAGAAATTTCAAGTCTATTAGCACTTTTCAAAACCTCTCAAACAATTTAAACAAAGAGGATTCATTGCAGGACTGTTGCATTAGATTACGTTAGCTTTAGTTTGGTGCACCTGCCATGAATTTAGAAGCTTACGTACATGATCAGGGCATTCTGCTCCAGGCAGTGTCGCAGCCAGACAAACTCACTGTACCGGCGTCTTACACAGGAAGTCTTCTTCCGAAAACACATGCTATTGGTCTGCAAGGAAACATTAATTCAATAGACTGTAAAAGACTTCAATAGAAATGTAAAATACATAAACCAAGAGAGATTTGCTCCCCCTCCCCCCTCCCCCCAAAAAGAGACTTACCTGTAAACAGATCTCATACTCTACGTGCGTGTGCCAGAGGTCGTCTTTAAGGAGCCTTGGATTCCGAACACAAATGGTGATAAACTCCTGCAAGAGTCAAAACCAGGGATCCATTACTTCAGAAAAGTGAGGGGGGTAAAGATCGATGTATGTATTTAAAATCACAATACATAAATGTTTGCTTCAGTTGACCCACACGGGAGGGGCTTCAATTACAGGACACCAGAATGTCAAACACACTGTACGTACAAAATGAGAAGACGAAAACAGATAGCTACAGTGAGGGAACATGCTTTTGGCCACTTACAGTTTTTGAGAGATTGTCCAGCATGCTGTCCATATCAGGTACACAAACCTGCAAGAAGAAGATTTAAATAAAGTGTTTATTGCATGGAAAGACTAATGTGTTGCAGATGGAAACTTTCTACAGTCTGTGGCAGCGAATGAACACCAGAAAATAAAAGGTTTCAGCTTTTCATCAAGATGGAGGAAAAACAGCCAAAGTCCACATTCAGAGCAAGATTTGTTCTGTACACGACAGGCCTGGCTGGCAATTAATACTGTAAGGATTTAGAAGTACAAACACTTGGAGCTGATACAGCAAAAGCTGGAACAAAGGGCAAAGAAGGGGATTTTGCTTGCAAGGGGAAAATAGTGGATCTAAACACCTTAACATGGACTCACACGCACACCAAAGTTACAAACAATGAGGAGGTCTTTTGAGGCACACTGCAGGCAGAAGCTCAGTCCATTCACTGAGCGCACATGACATGCTCATCAAAAGGCTTCAGCAACAGCAGATGGATCATCTGCCCCTTCACACTCTAATGAAACACATGTCAAGCCTCAAGTCCAAGTCAGTACGAAATAAACTTTTGAAAACAAAGTCCCGAGGCTACTCCACCGGCTCATCACATGGACCTACTGTACTGAGATGCACTTAATTGACTGACCTCCTGTTCAGGACAGTTTGTTGTTAGCGATCAAACAGGTCCCAACCTTTAAAGCTGGATGCTGTAAGTGCATTTTCAATGTAGCAACTTCCATTGTTCTCCAGCCATGGTAAGTTACATAATATGATCAGTGTAGCCTACTTTGCTGTGGGCAGCACACAGTTAGCACAGAAAATCAGAGCTTTATGACTAAAAATAATATATCTGCTTGTTCTGATCCATCATACCACAGGGCTGAAATGAGACATAGCAGAACCTTGGCAGGCTGCATACATAGTCTGATGCAGGCATTTTAAACAGCCAAAGAGGCTATCAAACTCAATCCTTGAGTACAATTCAATACAAAATATATTTAAGCTAATAAGAAATAAGATGGTCCACTTTGGATTGCAATGATAAAGTCCCTGCGGAAGACATTTTGGAATATCAATAATAGACTATTGGTTAACTTCACGTGAATGTAAACAGAAATGGTAGAGAAACTACAAGCCCCGAAACTTCTGCACAAACTGTGATAAACTTTTGTAAAAAAAAAAAAAAAAAAAGTATAAAAAACGGGGAAAAAAAGCATTTGCACCAATTCCGCCTCAGCTGGATAGTCCTACCTTTTCCCTCCTTCACCTCAGCAGCAGCAGTGACTCGGGCTGGTGAGACACCAGGAGCTGCTCAGTGGTCTGGCGCGAGGCTCAGCTCTGTCTGGACTCAACTCAACTCAACTTGAAGCTGCTGCGACTTCACTCACTGTGACCTCTGCCTCGGCTCGCTCGGGGGGTTGTTCGCGGCTCGTTCACGGATAAAATACGCTCAAAACACACAATAAATAGTCGTAAAAAAATATATATGATTAAATTTCGCTGGTTTCACTGAGCCCTCCTACGGCCAGACAATGAGCCGCTGTCCTTCTTGGGAGAGAGAAACGTGCTGTGCGCAACCTCGGAGGCGGAATCAGTTTAAATGGTCTCACCTGGTGGGAGGAGGCAGGAGAAGTGGAAAGTAACGGATGGTAACACGAGTGAGATAAGATACTGAATTGACCATTATCACTCACTCATTTAAAATGATATGGTTCCTGTTTTTTTTGTTTTTGTTTTTTAATGGTCCAATTAGATGCTATTATCTGATAGGCTATAAAATATTTAAAGTAAGTCAAGGAGTCAGTCCATTTCTTTTTTACCTGACATTAATAGCCTATAGGAAATAAAATCTTTATAGGACAGACTGCATACTTTGTACTCACAAATATAATCTCAGAGGGGAAAAAGTAGCCCTTCTTCCTTAAAAATAAATGTTAAAAGGCCTACTAGATTTTCAAAACATATGACGATTTCAAGAAGCCACTGTATTTTTGGGGTAATTTTTGGATAATATCATAATAGGCTACTGAGATATCAGTCTAACACAATATGTTTATGTCCCAGTCTTCTTCCAGTTGAATGACATTTGGCATTTCAGCCACAACAAAGAAACATCATACTAGATGTATGATGTGAACGACGGCTCAGGTCATCCATCCATAACAGTAAGAGTGAGGGAAACTAAAAGTGTTCCCATGGATCAGCCTGTCACTGAGTTTTACTGTGACTCTTGACAGGAGTTGGTGATACACTGTGATTTTTTACAGTTAGTCATTTGCTGAGACAGTTTGTTGACACTGCACAAGCAAAGTCTGTGTCCCACTGAGAAAAAGATGTGACAACACAGTATAGAAGCAACATGCCTCAAGCTCTTATAATTTTACTCTGTCGTTTATAGCTCCTGTAAACCAACAACCTGATTTTTTTTTTCTTTACAGTTTACAGATTTCTCTCAAGATACCAAAGGATCAGATGAGACACCTGCATCACTCACTTTAACTTTTCATGAAGTGAGATACAAGCACTTGCTCTCCTGATGCAGGATCCAGGCAACAACAACCACCATGGAAAGATTAATATTACCACCAAGACATATATCATCTGCAATTACAGTTTAGATTTAAGAATGGAAAAGAGAGTTCCTATCTGTTGTCCTCAGAAGTCTAATTCAAGATGCTGTGAAGGAGACAAGGACACAATAACTGTCACGTCTCGTGACCTTAAATATAATACTGGTGAAGGTGCTGAGAGTAGGCAAAGGTCTGCTAATTTTCATATAAAGGCCTCTTTATCTTGGGGGACAGGTGAGGAGCCTTTCAGTTTCACCCTGTGATGATGATTTTCATTTGGTTTAACCTCTCATTAGATAGGCTGCATATAAATTCAGTTCAAGAAGCGGTAAAAAGGAAAAGCTGACTCAGTAAACTGCTCCTTGTTCTGGTGGATAGACAAGCATCATGTGCTACACACAACAAAGCCACAGATGATGTCCTTGTTGAGGTCAGGGGTGACCTCAAAGAGACCACTTCTTCCCTCATGTCGGCATTATACAGTATTTTGAAAACAGCTATATGCATATTACATAATGCAATATGTTGGATATTGACTTTATAACTGTTATGTGGAGACATAACATGAGGAAAATGTACAGTTAAAAGTGGGGGTTAAAACTGTCATCATGTGGAAGTGTGTATTGCCGTGGTCTGAGGAGATTTGCATACAAGCAAGGACTGTTCTGCAAAGATAAGAGGTTTGACTTAATCAAGATAAAGAAATGGGAGTGTAGCCTACTTCCTGCCCTTCTGTCTCTTGTCTTGTCCTTAGAAGAGGTGTTCTTTCTTGTTGTCCATGTATTTACAAAGCGCACACACACCTCGTGATGCCCATTAGGACCTTTGTAATGTGGTGTCTTTGTTGTAGTTAAATGTTATTTATCCACTTGTACGTGTGCTTTCTTGTGAATGGTCTTAATTAGGCTATAGAAAAGAAAATTTGAATATTTTAGCATGTGACAAACATTCAAAATCCTGTTTTGTAATATTTTGGACATCTATCTGGGGAGGAGAGGTGGGGTTACTTTGGTGGCTTAAGTATGTGCCATTAGGGATTTTTCCATGGAAACTGAAAATTGAGTTGCCATAGAAACATCATCTGCACTAATGCACAAAGGGCCAAAGTCCATCTCCCACATCCTAATACCAGTCATGAGACCGGTTATCCACAACAGAGGTGGACATGCCATCTGGTGACATGGCCCACCGCTGCAGATCGCAGCTGTTTGTTAGAGGTGGTGAGGATATTGAAAGGTGTCCCTGTGGACTGGCAGGGATGGAAATGATTTACTTAAAAAGCAGAAATGTCACAATGTCACAAATAAATGTCCTACGTTTAACCCTTATAAATGAAGAGGGACTAAACTGTTACATCCTACTGTTTGGTAGGTCAGACTATAGAAATGTACCCTGAATATCCTTCTCTTTTTTAAAGCAATCTCAATGCAAGAAGGGACTGGTAAAGATCAGTCAAATAGAAAGTATATTTTCCTCATTAATGGCATGAACTGGAAGTGTAATGTTGTCTCCTAACTGCTGTGGTATCTAGTACCTGCATGTACAAATGTGCAGATGGGTCATTTAGGACCACCGAGTTGCCCTCACCATTACTTGATGAGCATTGACTCCCTTGAGCCTGTCATGTGCAGGGAACAGGGAAGGGAAAACATATGCTGTGACAAGAGGTCAAACTCCATGGGGAGCAGATGAAAAATGCTCTAACTGTGGTCAAAAACAAACATTGTGGAATGTCTTTATCTTCTTTGTTCTTTCAACCCGGCGTCCTGGTTTCAATAATTACTATGAAAACTTGATTAGTTTTCACACATTTCCAGTTTTCCATCACTGTTATCAAGATCAAAACAAAACCCAAGTTGTATAAATCTGATTAACATTTACAGTTAGGTCTGTGTATGTATTTTACTTTCCATAACTTAATATATATTTCCTTGTTCATAAAATGTTCAGCCATGGGATTTGGTCACATAAAACCTTTATTAGAACTTCAAATAATATTTACACACAAAGTATACAAAATGTAATTCGACAAAACATCAGCACTAGTGTGAAAAAGAACAAGCTGCATCTCACTTGAGCTTGGGCCGGTAATACAAGAGGTGGTTGACAGAATAACAAAGTGGTCTTTTGAATTTTTACAATTTAACCAGGTACGAATAAAGGCGGCCGCCACCACAAATGATAATATGATTCCGGAAGACTTGGTTCATTAAACATCAAAACACCATCACCTGTTTTCTCACAGTCAACTCAGCTACTATGTACAACATGCCTCTCCTTGACTGCCACACAATTCAAGTCTTGAAACAGCTTCAACAATAACTAAAGATAGCTAAAACTAGAAGGCAAGCCAGGGAAGAAAAGTCAGTCCTGAGGAAAAGGGCATAGGTGGTGCGAAGGACTGGAGGGACAGAGGGGGAAAGTACTACTGAGCTTCATCCTCTGGGCAGGAATGCCATGTCAGTCTCTCCTCATAGAAGGAAATGACCACCTGAGGGCAGCGAGTGTTTGCCTCACGGGCCGGGACCAAATCTGCTTCGTCTGAATCTTTCCTAAAAAGAGAGGGGGAAAAAAAAGGAGAGAAAATCATTATGACAAACTGTTATCATTTATTTCCTACATATTTAATCTGTAGGAAAGAAAGCCAGGATGTTAAAACATCTTCAGTGCAATACATGTAAAGAGACAGTTAGCTGTTTGTATGTTAATTTACTCACCATTTCATCAAAAACATCAATTCACCACTGCTGTCTGTTGCTCCAATGATCCGTTCTGGGTCAAGGTTTCTAGCAAAGCCACGTGGTTTTTCAGGCTGCAAGTGGTGACAACAGAACACACGATCATATGCAATAAAATAGATTAGTGGTTCATGCTTGTATCCTCCCTAGATTACATAACAACTCTGACTGCAGTTAGTTGCTTGATCTCTACAACAGTTTCAATAGCCGTGTTTCAAATTTTCATTTCATTTGGATTTATTCCATTCATGGTTTACATACTTCACACGGTTGCACATATTTGCATAATGTACACAAAGTCACCATAAATGAAAAGGAGCAGGATGAAGAAAAACTTGTAGTACCAACCCCTTTTTATAGTTATAATTGCATTGGCTTACTATCAACACCAATATTATATATAAAATCAATTCACACTCAGATCAGATCTTCCTACATCTCATGTAACAATGGTGCTATTAAAATTTTCTGGGTGACCTGTGCAACACAGTCACGATTACATGTGGTGCTTTTTTTTTTTCAACAATCCTCATGTGGCAGATTCTCTTTGCTTGATTCAACTTGTGTCATCTCAATAACAAAGTCCTGGGTGGAGAGACGCACACAACTGTTAGTGAAACTCACCACATTTTTCTTCTTTGCTTCAGTTTCTGCCTCTTCTGTTGATAACTTCCTCTTTACGGGGGCAGGCTTCTCTGTGATGTTCTTCTGTGCCTCCAGAAACGCTGAAATCAACTCCGGACAATCCAGGTTCTCCTCTGGCTCCCAGGTATTATCAGCTCTAGGGGAAGCAGGAAGAGGTGAACATTTGCATCTCAAATCATCCCTTGACAATAAAAATGCTAATTATATACTTTAAAAGCTATCTTGTATGGAGAACTACAGCTTCTTCAATGAACCACAATGATAATGGACAAAAGCATAGCACAACCCCATACCAGGGAAGCACTTCCAGCTCAGCTGGAGTGGGGGGGCAGGTGTCCCAGGCAACTCACTCTGTAAATCCTTTCCACTTCAAGAAGAACTCTACTTTCCCATTGACAAGACGCTGGTCCAACACTTTTTCCACCACAAACTCCTCAGGTTCTTCCTGTGTCTCCGATGCATCCTTCTTCCCCCCCTTGGTGTTCTGCTTCTTGCCCATATTGTGCCCTGACAACAGGAAGTGTGGAAATGTTCAACTGTTCAAGTTTGAGCAATGCATCACATCATTGAATGAATGAATGAATGAAATAAAACCACTCGTTTAGTAAAAGTAAAAACAGGACACTAGCATGCTCCAATTCTTTCACATGTGAATGAGCCATAAAGCAACTGATGTACTAGGCTAACTGATGATTTTGTCTCCAAGGAGGAGTTGCTAATGTACGCAACTTTGGCACCGTGTACAAATCATTACTATACTAATAATAATAATAATACTGGGTTGAGACCCGGATTAGTTAGCCGAGCATTGTGCAAAAGATTACTGAACCATCTGGTCTCACATAGCCAAACGAGATAACATTATGGAGATTAGCATGTATGCTAACTGTAGCTGGTCTCTTGTCTGTCCTGGGTAGAAAAGGACATCTCACCGACTTTACTTCAGCACACGTCAAGGCAATGTTAAATTAGACGAATGCCATGAAGAAACGACCTAAAAGTGCGAGTTAGCTGTTTTACAGTAACAATTTACAAGGCGGCAAAAGGCAAATGGCGGTTAATGCTAGGCTAACCGGGATAACAAAAAAAAAAAGAAAGAAAGAAAAAAAAAACTCGAATTAGCTTTACAGGCCCGACGGTCCAACTAAGTCACGGACTGGACAGTCTTGTGCTCTTAGATAGTGGTTGTTAATGTATCCCAGACACGACATCATGTTGTAAAATACACTTGCATCACAAACTGTTAGCATACACTGACGACGTAGTCGTGTAAACAGGTTCTGATAATAACACAGCTAGCTAACACTAGCTAATGCTACGGCTCACTCTTCCCTCGCAAATGTCCCTCTTACCCATACTCGGCGCAGCTGGTGAACAAAGCTACTGCCGCGTTGCTTTGGTCAAATGCGCGCAAAATGTTGCACCGTTTAAAAAGAGTCTGCATACGCACCTTCAAATCAGAAAAACGTTTCAGTGATGCTTCCTAACCACGCGGTCAGCCACTTCTTTATCTCTGCTCCGCAGCTCTGCAGGACGGGCGCCAAGCTAAGATCGTGGCACTTTCTACGGCAACCTGGAAGGAAAACGCGCTTCGCTTCTTCTTACCTTAGCGGTTGCGCCTCCCCCAACAACTATGTTGTGCATCTGAGAGGCCGGCCCCTATGTAATCAACTGCAGGGTTTGGACCCTGTAATTAATTAGCACTTAAGCAAGCTCATTGCATGACGTATGGAGACAGCATAACTGACATGCACTTGTTCTGAACTTCATCTTTTTCAGCAGATAGTGACACAACAATGGGGAGCAACAAAGAGACACCACTGGTTGAGTTTCTTTTTTCCTTTTTTTAATCAGAAAGAGCAACACTTGCAAGAGCATTTGAAATTCCCTAAGCATTTATACAAAGAGCAAAGTTAACGCTTGGTCAAAACAGGAAATTAAATACAAATTTGTGAGGGACTAGGGGGGAAAATACTTATTGAGTCACACTATTAACTACTTGATGCGCTTTTCTCCATTTAACTCACTCACTCTGCTGACTGTATGAAGCAGTGTGCCTATGAATCACAGGGCAACCTACTAAATACTTCATTTGTCTCTCATAATCTCAAATATATATATAAAAAAAAGCAACATCCAAAAACAACATTCAATCCTATTAAATAGAGTTGGTGATTGTATTTTTACCTTTTCCAGAAATGGGATGGTTTTAGTTCCATTCCGGGCCACTTTAATAACAAAGGATTTTTAGTTCATGAGTGCACTTAAATTCCCCTACAAAGGGCTTTTTTTGTTTTTATTTAGCCAAAATCAAAAACACAAACTAATGAGTGAGGTAGAATATAATCTTGTCAAAACGAAAGGGGTAAAGCAGAATTGTGCTTCAAACTAATTATTCAATACTAATACAACAGAAGAAATGGTTGCCTCAAAAACATTTTTGTTATGACAATGTTCATCTGTGGCTCAAACTCGCACAGTAACCAAAACACTTTCCAAGCAAATTAAGGCCTTGTCAGTTTAATCATTGGTATACTGTATGCCATCAAGGCATAAAGAAAAGAACAAAATCTTTTTTTTTTTTTTTAAGTTTCCATTCAATTTCCTGTTCAACAGTACATGCCCTCAATTATCTGAAACAAACCTGTAAACTTTATGTAATGTCCCAATAGCCCTAGCATTTGAGATAAAGTTTCCATTATGAAAAAAAGATACTGCCCTTGACAGTCTCGTATGCTGCATATTTGCATTTCAGAACCTCAGATCTATTAATAAATACAATCTTTAACCGCCTCCTTAAACTGAATAGGTATACATTGAGAGGTGAGAGTACATGGAAACAAACGAACAGAATCGCCCTCCTAGATTTCTATCCAGTAACTGTCATGCTGGCCATCATGAAGTTTAGACACAGTTTAGTCTGGTTGTCTTTGCTTATCTGTAAAGACAACAAGACTCAAGGACTTAAATGTTAACAGGCACAAAGAGATACTGGTAGCGTTGCCAGCAGCTTAGTTGTTCCCTTCAACCACCCGTTGGTGCCTTGTACATCTTTAATGAGCAAAGAGTCTCCAGTGTGTAAGCTACATTTTCCCCATGAGATGTTTTATTTACAGAGATTTTTATTTATTTATTTATGTTCTGAGTTTGTTTTCTTTTTTGCAGCTTTTGACGATTTAGGCTCCCATCAGCGGTGAATCCACACGCACACTTAAAAAAAGGAGATCCCAAAACCAGAGTCAGGCAAGTGAGTTCAGAAACATCCAAACTGTAAAAGCTCAAGTCTCAGCTGGCAGTACTGCATCACTGCTTTTTGTCCTTCTTCCTCTTGTCTGTTTTGTTGCCAGTTGCTGTGGAGACAGCGGGCCGTCTTACAGGCTGAACTACTACTCTCCCGTTAGCCCCGCACTGCAGGGTGAATCTCTCTGGGTTCAGGGGCTGTCCTGACTCATCCCTTAGCCGGGCCAGGACGTCTCTGGTCAGCTGCTTAATCTGCTGGCCCACAGCGCCCATTGTCTTGGCTGTAAGCTGTTTCTCCCTCAGTAGCCTGTCTCTCTGGGCTTGCAGCCTTTCCACCTCCTCCTGGAGCCCTGTGATGGCATCCAATTTGCGCTTGCGGCAGTTTTGCGCTGCCAATTTATTCTTCCCCCGCCTTCGGATGTCCCTCAGGAGCGTCACCTGATCGGGGGAGAAACCGTGACCGTCGAGAACCTCCAGGAACTCCTCCACGGGCATGTTGACGATCTGCAGGACAGAGAACGGGATGCACATGGCACGGGCACGCAGCTCGTCGCGACTCATCTCCCTATCGTCCGACCTTGATCCTTCGTCATCGCTGAGGGGCTCCTCCTTGATGCCTTTGTGGGGAAGTGTTACTGAAGGCGGGTTGAAGAAAGCAGGTGATGGGTAGCTATGGTCGTGCCACACGCTCTCACTTAGATCAACAGGTGACCACACCGAGGTGTAGTCCACGATGCCTTTTGAGGGGACTGAATCCGCATCACTGCTGTAGCCAGTCGCTCCGCACTCATCCTCGCAATACGAACTGGATGACGATGACATCTCTGATGAGCCTGTATAAGGAGGAAGTTAATGATTGTATTAATTCACATAACAAACAAATTCTTGGCTAAATAAGTAAGGGGTAATAATACCGTAAATTTAATCTGCATTACTGCTAAAGTTTTCAACCAACCTGGGGAGACTGGACCTCCAGAGCTGCTTTCCAGGGACAGACCAGAGTCCGAGTCCAAGTCCTCAAGGACCTGTGGGTTTATGCTCTCCAGACAGCCCATCAGTTGAGTATCCATAGTGTCTAGGCCTTCCAAACCTAGCTGATTGATCTGGTCAAACACGGCCTCATCCAGACAGCCACCCAGTGCGCTCTGTGATGACTCATTTGCAGTTAAATTACACACTGAAGCGAAGGGAAGAGCAGCCAAGCCCACGGCCATCCCCGGTGACACATCTGAGTGCGAGGAGCCCGTGGACTCCAGGCGGAAGGTGGTTCTTTGTTGTTGTGCGACTGGTCTGGCCTCGCCTCTCTCCAAAGGCACACCAAAGGCTCCAGCGCCAGTTACCATAGCATCGTGCAAACTGACATTATGGCTGATGGCGTTGGTGATGATGTCTGTGTCCGTGACAAGAGAGTCCAAGTCCTACACACGAGACATGCATTTAGGGTTATAGTAACTCTGTTGTGAATTACTGGTGATTCATAGCTCATGCATATGAATTCCTGATTACAAACTGATAATAAGCTTCATGTAAAATGTATTTTCCAGCATAGACAAGGTGCATCAGGAGACAACTTACATCAAGGTCAGTGACAGACAGAGAGAGCAAATTGCTCCAGTGCTGGTCAATATCAATGGAAGGAGGAGGGTTTTGTGAAGGATCAGACAGTGCAGTCATACCGTCAAGCAGACTCTGTAAGAGACAAAACATATTATTTACACACACGTTTTGTTGCTAAAGTCACATCCCAATCTGAACAACTGTGTCAGAGTTCAAAGTGACAACGACGGCGGCGGCGGCGACTGTAACATCTGACCGGGGGGGTGGGGGGGCGATCATAGCGGAAATAATGAAAGTAATGGCAAACAAACACTGCATATCTCCAAAATCAGGCAGATGCCAAGTAGCCTACTCATTTTAATGTAACAATTGTTAGAACCGTGTCAAAAAGGAAAAAAGGAAAAAAAATAAACAATCGATCACGGACTTCATGATCGATTACCATGGCAAGGAACGAAGCTTCGAAGCTTCGATTTTTTGGGGTCAGCCCTAGTATAAATTCAGCTGTAAAGGCTGTGAAATATTAAAGGGATAGTTCAACATTTTGGCAAATTGGCCCATTGCCATAATCCCTATAGTTTTAGCAATAGGTTTGTTACCTTTAAAGGTGTACAGAAATGGCCGTTTGTCCTGTTTGTCGCGCCGAGTTGTCACGAGCTGCAACACGAGTTTACCCGAGTAAGGAAAACGAATTTGATTGGTCGTTATCGAGCGGGCGGGATATTCAAAGCTTGGGGCGAGACCGAGCTCTGTGTGTGTGTGCGTGTCTCAGACGTTTGAATGACGGATGACGGATCCAATATCAGTGGCTGGTGAATCGTGTACAGGCTGACGTATAATCCATGCGCCTGCATTATCCAATGCGAAAAAAAAAAATACACACTTTCATCCCGGATTTACTCAAAAATAGAATTTTGCACAAAGTGTGGCCTACATCGTCTGAAAGATGAGTTATCATATTAATTTTATGATCCAGAGTGGGCTCAAATTCAGTTTTCTTATCTGTACACCTTTAATTGTTGGTGTAAGCTATTTTTAGAACGTCGGAGGCTATTGGGATTTCTTGGTTTCCCTCATCCAACTCATCAAACACACAATCCAACAACTTCAAAACACTCTCGTGGACAAGTTGTGCCCTGCACATTCACCACGCTATGAGATAATAACGTTACGAGACAGAGTTGTTTTCGAGGTAAATTCATGCAAAACCGCTGATGCACGTTCAGTTTTACGGCAAGCAGTCTCTGCATTTACCTTGAAAACAACTCTGTCTTGTAACGTTCTATTATTATTAGGGATGGGAATTGGAAGGGTTAGGGTTAGGGTTTGGAAAATCGACTGTCGACTTTTTGTCGAATTGTCTGCCCTTTTCTTTCTTTTTTAAACAGCAGCAGCAGATATTAACGCTGCTGTCGGCACGAGCGGACGAGGCAGCACGCATTCGGTTTCTTTCGTGCATGTCCGCGGTCCTCTACGAAGAACGCAACCATTGCATCCACCTGTTTTGCCCATGGTTTTGCCCTTTTTGCGGACCCGGACTCGTCATCAACAGTGCACGATCACCTGAGACTGCAGGGAGCCCGGACAGCTGATCTCTTGACTCTGTCGCCTGTCAGCATGCGCGCACGCTCCCGTCACATGTGAAGTAGAATGAGGGTCAAGTAGCTATCCCATTTAGAAAAAGTGGATTTGTTTTATTTAAAATATTTTATTTCATTAGGGGAAAAGTGGCACTTTCTGCTGTTTATTTGAATAGGAAATATTGAAAGACATGGCAATCCCAGAAGCCCCGCCGCCTTGACATGTCGACACTCTATTTTTTTTGTCGAGGGGAGCATGTGTCGAATGTCGGTCGTTTTGTCGACAAAAAGTCCCATCTCTAATTATTATCTCATAGTGTGGTGAACGTGCAGGTCACAACTTGTCCACCAGAGCGTTTTGGAGTTGTTGGATTGTGTATTTGATGAGTTTGATGAGGGAAACCAAAAAATCCCATTAGCCTCCGTAGCGTAGCTCTGAGCAGCTCGCGGCTCTGCTCCGCCGTTCTAAAAATAGCTTGCACCGACAAATAAAGGTAATGAACCTGCTGCTGTGCAGGTTCATTACCTTGTGTCTATAGGGATTATGGCAATGGGCCATTTGCCAAAATGTTGAACTATCCCTTTAAGTCTTTCCCTGTGAGAGATGGTAATTGTTGTGCTTCCACATGACTGGCACTGGCATCACAATGGTGCAATTTAAGTGATGAAGTCACGTGAATGTAATCCCCCGCTTAAAAATAGGGACAATGCAAGATTCAACTTACATGTCACATGACGGTAAATTTTATTTAAGTAACTCGCTAACAAACACTGGAGTGTGTACTCTTGCAACAAAAAACCAGTACAGCTACTTTTCAGAAAACCGTTTCAAACATTGATGCAAAGTGCAATATTTGCAACTAATGCAAAATCAACTGTAACAGGCCACGTCATACCTCTTGCTCCAGTGTGGAGCTGTGAGCCAGCTGAATGAGCGGAGCAGGTTCTTCCTCTTCTTTAACTTTGACTTCACTTTCCTGGCAGGCCAAAGATAGGCGGGTGTAGAGAGAGGAGAGATAGAGTTGGGGCACAGGAGAATCGGGGGGAGTCAGGATTGAAGGAAAAGAAAAACAGTCAGTTATTTGGCTGACACACAAAGACCCTGAATACAATTACATCTCTGGTTCAGTGACCCCAGCCATTGCTGATAACTGGATACCTTAAGCAATGACTTTTGTTCTGGTGTGACAGAGAAAGGGTTTGTTTTAACGGCAGTTGTTTTACTTCCAGAAGGAATTGACCCCCTAATGTGCTGACTTGGGTCAACAATTAATCTCAGCTGACTTCACTGCTTTTTGAGACACAAATGTATGAGCTGGTGTGCAAGTCTTTATATACTGACCAAGTATGTTAACTGATGATGTAATCTTGTAATAGCTGTTACATAATGTAACATTTAGATGTTATGTTCACTAGCTGCTTGCCACAGGCACATTCATGTCTCCACACTCAATTTAAGAAATTATTTCCCACCTCCTTTTGGCCTAAATGCTGTATCTCATCAAGAGTGATTGCTGAATCTGATTTTACGTTAATGCTGGAGGCAAAAGTACACAACACCTGCACAGTTCAGCCCAAGCCCTGTCTGATCTTGTCGACTTCCATTGGAGAAGCTTTTCCAGCTTCCACCGGCCTAGCAAATGTAGATAGTTATTGATTTTTTCCCCCCTTTACTGTCAAATATCACATCTGTCGTCCTCTCCCTTGAAACACTGCACCACAAGCAGTTAAGTCGTATTTAAGTGGCCTTATTTTGCAAAAGAGGGGTACACAAAAAAAGATGTGTCAACATGTTATTACCCATTTGAACAGAACTCAAAGAGGAGGTAGTGTTCAAGCATGGACCACCGCTTTTGTATAAGCAAACAGGGTGTGTGTCTAAGCCTCCCTGCTCCACCTCTCAGGGCTCACAGCTGGCGGCTGTGTCTAAAGAAAGGGGATATAGTTACACAATTGACCACATCAACAGCCCTCAGGACATGACATCCACCAGGCAGCTGTTTATACCATGTGCTAGAAAAACTGGCCTACTTGGAGAATTACTAATCTTATTGGGCTCCCATTTGTGAAGTCAATGGTATTGTCCTATGTTACTACTCAGGGGAGGGGGGCTTAATGTGGCATAGTGAGGAGTGAGGAGTGACAGGTGCAACAGACAGTAAGCTGAATACTTGTGGTGCTGGACATCAAACTAAACTGCCCTCCTTATCTGGTTCTAATCTAGGGATAAGTCCATTATTTTATACAGGTTAGGTATTGTTTAAAGCGAGGTAGGAATCGTGCTATGATCAATAGAGGTCCCCTGCAGCAGAAGAGCAAACACTGCCACAGTAGATTCGCACAAATGTGAAAGTAAATGCATTTCAAGTTTTACCACGAGGTAATTACACAGTTCCCTAACGCACCAGGAAATGTTCACAGCATAATAAATGACTTGTTGGGTGGACAACCCAGATTGTATAATAGGAGGCAATGCAGCTAATTAGCCTGTGATAGCATTAGCAATTCAGTTGACCATTGAGGAAGTTATAACTGTAGCTCACCAGCTCTTTTAATCTGTATACTTACTTTAACTGTGTAGCTAGTTAGCTTAGTTAGCTGTTAAGTCAGCTTAACTTTATGTTGCACACACAGACACACACACTTGCCTCTTTAAGAAACCCGCAGGCTCCGGCGCTACAAGGCCCATGTCCGAGGTCAGGGGTTGTTTGGCACACCTCTTGTCCACTGTCAGGCAGGTGCTCGCTGCCATCCCTGGCTCCGTCCTCGGGGCTCTCTAAGCCCGTGCTGGTGTCGGTGTTGTTGCTGGTTGAAGGCCCACAGTCGGCCCGGTCAGTGGCAGACACCTGGTGCACCAGCCATGCGTTCAGCTGTGTGGGGAACCGCGGGGAGCCGAGATTCCTCACCTCGTCAAGGAGCCGGCGACTCGCAAAGAAATAGTCCAACTCAGGACATTTTGGGTGCACACTGTATCCGTCAAGGGTGTCTCTCAAATTGTGGAAGGGTGTCTGGGTGTAGGCTGAGCTAGGACCCAAGTTAATCTCTATCAGGGGCGAATAATAGCCGCTCAAGTAGCTGTCGATATCTACACGAACTCCTATCAAACTGAGTAAGATGGTTAACTGAATCAGGCCTTCTGTGAAGTATTTTTTCGCGATTTGCATTTTCTAAATACTTTCAGAACTGCGGATAATTAGGAAATCCTGACCAAACAGTTCCTCTTTCCCCACTGGACAAAGGGAAAAGCCTAACAAAAGAGCACGCCTTCCCCTGTCAGACAAAGAGGTCCGCCTGTACCGGCGAAATTGTAGATAGCTATGGTAGCTGTTAGCAGTTAGCTATCCGCTTTAATTACCAGTTAACCGGAACTTCTGGTGTAAACATAGCGGACCGCGGTGCTCTTCAGTCCCGTACAGTGCAGGAGTTATTCGTCGGTGATTAAAATCTTCCTAATGTTGGTACGTAAACTGAAAATGAAACATCTGAGAAGCTAAATGCTGTCAGTCTAGTGTGCTGCTACTGGGGAAACTTCGGTTCAGATTTGCATGGCTGATGCTGGTTGGACCAGAGGCTTCACCGCAACAGACTCTGATTGGACGACCCCGTTGTCAGTTACATCTTCGACCAATGGGAGCAGGGGGCCGTTGTTAGCTACCGCGAGCCTCCACCCCATTTGTAACTACATGCATTTATTTACACGAATAATGTCCGAAATTGACCTCATAGCTCTTATACGCGGTAATGTTTAGTTTGTAGAAGTAATTTCTCACACCCAGGAGGTCACCGGTCTCAAAGGGATTTCTCTGAAACGCGGTTAGGCTGCAATTCCGGGTTTGTGCTACTGACCTGCATTTGTCATGTTTGGCCTACTGGCAAGTGACTGAATTACAATTTGAACTTGATAAATAACTCCCAAACAAAGGGGAATACCAGTGGAGGTATCCTATGTAGAAACCCACTGGACGTCGAAAACAAAGATATTATACGTTTTTCATGAACACTGGAGAAAAGTATGAAGCCCAAATCCATTCATTTGGGCTACTGTAAACTAAAACACACATCTTCTCACCTCCCCAGATAAGTTTTATTAGTAGTAGTAGTATTGAAATCTGTTAGCCTATAGAAAACAATGCACTGTTGCATAGGATATCAAACTACCCAGCAACATCATATTGTTTTGTTTAACTTAGCACCACATGCATCCTGTTCATCATTAAAATTATGCTTACACTATAGGCTAATAATCTATTATATGATGCTGTGCCAGTCAGAAAAAATGTCATTCTGCATGTTGAGATACCTTAATCTGATCAAACTCTACTTTTAAGTAAAGTAGTGAATGAATTTGTACTTGTACAGAATGCCTTTATATTGTGTCATTGTCGCTATGGATTATGTTTAATGAATCCAAGACTGTTCATTGTAGCCTATTAATGAGAAGGTAGGAGAGAGAAAGAGGGATCTATAACCTCCAAAAGTTCAGTCTTGTCACACCAACATTGTAGCCTATTATTACAAACATGCACAGTATTAAAGAGGAACCGAAACATTTGTCCATCTCAGTTCAATATATTGTAATAATGAGGTCATTTTACTGTGTCTTTGAGGCAACCAGTGGTTTTATAGTCCAGGGTATTATCCATCTAATCTGGGTCATAATGTTTAATCAGAGCTTGTTACCTGTTCATTTATTATAACAGTTTTATTGCCTACATGATTCATGTAACAACATGTGTGTTTCCCCTCCTCAAACAGGTCAAACAGGATAAAGTTGCCAACTTTTTGAAGCTGTCCCCTCCAGCTAAGGGAGATTAACCTGGGCCTACTGTATAGGTTCACAAAGTAGCCTACTCGCACAGTTTACTTCTATTGAGACACATGATGAACAATGTGAAATAAGAACTGGAAATCATATGTGGTAGCTACATTTCTCTATGGCGTCTGTTTTCCTCTGCTGTTTTCATCATTTTATGCGGCATGTGCAAAAGACTAATGATGAATATTAGCTACAAAATAATCACATTAGAGGAGCTCAGGCTGTCCTCCTCCAAAATCTCAAGCATAGGCTACTGTAGTAAGGCAATATTGGGTAGATATTTATATTCTTCGTATGCCTGATGACAGATATAGGGTCTCTCTGACCAATACTTGTTGGCTGATATCTTGTTATCCAAGGCCTATGCAAGCTTATGTAAGTGCTGTGTGTAGCCTTGGGCTTAATCAAAAGAACACCACAGGAGAATTAACACGCATGCTGTTTTCACTGTTTAAAACCTTTATTGTAAAACAAAATAGTAAAAATACATTCATTAGCCTATGTACAGAAAAAAGTGACTGAAATTTTTTTTCCTTCATTTAAAATGACACAAAACTAAAAACAACACAATGCAAAATTACTCTGTTACATGCATTGAAAAATTCAAATGGGGAAGTCGTAACTCAAATACTATAGGCAAAAGCATTCATTATGCTGAATAAAAAACTTCCATCGCCATTGTTATGCTTAAAAGATATCTCAGAGTGTAAATAGTGTTTAGATGTTGATGTCTGGCCGAGTTGGCGCCACTTTTATGTTGGGTGGTTTAATCTGTTACAGTCTGCAGCCAGTCATGGTCATGTTGCTTATCACAGCTGTGGCTGTCGTTTCTATATCTATGGTGGCTGTCACATTGAAATTGTCAGAAATGTATAGAAGCATAAGGACAGTTTTAAAAAACCAAAAATATGCATAGAGCTATTTCTCACAGCGATGTATATTAAATATGTGCTAAATTAACCAAATTACATGTCAGACTTATTTGTTTTAGTTTATATTAAGTAAGTGTGTATTCAAACAGGCCTACTTGCTACTGTAAGTCAGTGTGAGTGGATCTCAGTGAGGCCGGTCAGCATGACACTGTCAGTGCTGTGGCTCACTTGCGACTCCTGCTGACGAATAGTGGTAACATCAAAGGGTAACCATCGTCAGGTAGTTTTTCTATTACTGGAATGAAATCAACATCCACTGAAAGGTGCACTATATTTTGTAAATCATCTCTGCCCTTGTCCCTGTAGAGTAAAACCTTCTTAGAAAGAAAAAAGTGTTGCATGGATATATTTAGATGTCCTGATGTTGGTTATTTCTGTTCTTGCATTTAAGTTTAATCCAGTTGATAAAACAGCAACTAAGATTTTCTTTTTCTGCATAGGTTGCATTTGCCTTAGAAAAAGCCTATTACCTACTATTATTGTTTTTTTTTTACGCTTAAGGTTACATTATATGAATATGAAAACTAAGTAGGCCTATAAAAAAGGAAGATTTTGCATTACACCACTCTATAAATGAAAAATGATCATGTTTGAACCCAGATGGACAACACATACTGTAGCCTACGTACTGCACTGATCCATACAGCTCCTCTGTGCAACGGAGATGAGAATGTGCCATTGCATCACAAAGTAGTCAACTCGAATCCAATCACAGGAGCAACAATGCGTGGACGCAGTAAGTCAACACAACAAGTTCAACTCTCACTGCCTGTGTCAGCTTGACCGTCTCAGCAGCAGACAGCCGAACCCCCACTGAAGAATAGCTGCACACATGTAAGTAGTGCAGACCAGTGAGACGAGCTGTTATCTGACAACTGGCTGCACCAACACTTCATTTAGGAAGCAGCTGCAACATTGTCAGACAAACTGCATTAATGTATCATTCGCACACTGTGAAGCGATAAATATATAAAGATCTAGCTGTTTCAAATTTTACAGTCTGGTCCACCGTTGGATGAATCGTTGTAGGCTGTAGGAGCGCGTCCGAAGTTGTACAGTATGCATTATAAAGCTATAGCCTAGCTAAAAAAGAAAGAAAAGAAAAAGCCTTTAAATAAAACACAATATAAAAAGTGACACAGCGATCCGCCTCATTCAAGCCTCTCGGATCGTCTTGGTGGCCCGACAAATCCCGAGTTTAAGAGCTCCAAATCGCGTCGCTTTAACAAAGCTGTGAAGAGTAATCTGCTCCAATTGATCTGACGCCAGCACGCGGCCACTTGATTAATCCAGGAGTATTTTCATAACGATGTGAAACACATTTAAATCAACTTTGTGAAGTTCTGACAGATTTATTGGGGGAGAGCTCTTAAATCACCCCCACGCACTCCTCTGAGGACGATGCTGATTGGTGGAATTAAGCATGATGTGTGGGGAGCGAGTGCGCCTGCGCCCTCGTCTGAGTCCCCGCAAAGGCTCACGGGAAACCTTGGGGAAATCGAGGTGACTTCCATGGGACTATTTTCTTGTGATTTTCTGTTTTTTTCTAAGGGAATTACAGCTTTTAACTTGTTTTTAAATGTTATTATAAAAACGTTCACGTGTCAGATTTAATGTGCTGATGAGTTCCTAACTAAACGGAAACTGTCATATTCCCTACCCTATTTATTCATATCCTAGTAGCTTTTTAAAAAAAAAATATATTTTTTATTATTTAGCTTAAGGCAGACATCATTCAAACGTGTAAAGTGAATGAGACATAGGCTACCTATTAAATGTACTTATTGGTAACCTACAGTGAATGAACATATTTGCATCAGTAGGTTTGGTAAAATTTGAATGAGCAAAGGTAACAGTAGCTAAATACTGTGTAGGCTATGTAGCCTATGTTTAATAATGTGATTTTGTTGTCGAAGTTATTTGAGAGAACACATTTGACATTCTTAATTATTGAAAAATATTTAGACAATAAAAAACAAATTCTTTGAGAATAAGCATGTGCATAACTTGTAGTCTACATTAAAAAAAAACTATTCACCCATTCAGACTACATGTCAGTAAGAAAGGAGTTTTTAGATAGGCTAGGCTATTTCTTTCTTTTTTTTAAGTAGCTTAATTAAAGTGAAACGCTTTTTTTGTATTCATAGAAATTAAAAAATATAATTGTACCTTAGTTATTAGAATAGCCTAGTATTCCAATTATTTTTTTGTTATATTTCGAATTATGACTTTTATCATTTTAAATAAATAGGCCTACCAGCGTTAATCCCAAATCAGTAATTGGGGAGATGCAACATAATAGGCTAACAATGGTGTACCATAAAAAACATCAAAATATAATTAATGTAGCTATTTTTACATTGATTTAAATTAGGCTACCTTTACAGACATGTAGCCTACATTTTAAAATATACAAATATTTTTATTTAATTAATTGTTTCAATATGTCCATAGGAAATGTATTTGAGTAGTTGTTTAGTGTGTGTGAGTGTGAGTGTGTGTATGTCTGTGTGTGAGTGTGTGAACTGGCTCAGCAGCGGAGCTCTGTTCTCCAGAGAGAAAAACAACAGACTGGCCCAACTCTGCCTTCAGACCCCGTCGCTGCTTGATTGACACCCGGGTGCAGCCAATCAGACGAACGAATCACAACCCGGCCTTCCCATTGGTTCACTGCTCCGGCATGAGCAGTCCACAGTGGCCAATCACAGAGCGCAGATCACCATAAAAAGATTTGGCAGACTCTGTGGCGCCCCGCAGCGGAGGCATATTGAAGTAATTTTGCATCAGACTCGTTCTCTGCAAATTGAGTTGTAATAATGACAAATACGCCGCTCTCTCCAGAGCTTTATGTCTTTTTCCCTTTTCAATGCAGGTTTTGTTTTAAAGCTGATTGACCGAACAGACTTCTCTGCCTTATGTCTCCCACTGGTCTGCAAGAAACTGAACGCTTTGTATTTGTCCACTTAGCAGCGTTTCTGCCTCCATCCATCAGCAGTAATACGCCTCTTATTGACAGGATTATAGGATTGCTGCTTTTATGGCCACGCTAAGCCACGTAAAACACAATCATCTCGAGTCTTTATTCCCACTTTCAGTCGTTTACATGCTGAAACTATCTCCGCAAAGCTGTCGTTTTACCCTCAAAGTGTCCAAGCTGTATCGGCCACAAGGGGGCGCGACTGTCTAAGTTTTGAGACTCACAGGGCCTGACCTGTGGGTTAGCTACTCACCACTCACAACTGGAACCTGTGTTCACTAATTGAAATGTTACAGCCCCATAGGCTCTGTGCTGTGCTGCTGAGTAGAGGTGATATGTAGTCTCATGAAGAATTAAAAAAGAGAGAGAAAAGAATAAAAGCTACTCTAATCACCCACAGTTTTTATATGCGTTCCTCACTTTCTCCTTTCGTCTTCCCTTTCTCTCACCATCTCCTTCTGAGACCAGGGGCTGAGGGGCCAACAGTGGGGAGAGGCGCTGACAGTTTTTTTTTTTTTCCCTTGACTTTTCTTTTTTTTTTTTTTTCAAGCCTGAGAAGCAGTCATGGATTTGATGTCAGAGTCTGAGATGGCTGCCTTGATAAAGTCGGTCTGGCTCGCTGAGATTGGCAGCCATCTCCTCGGAAAAGAAAACAAAAAGGGCCTACATAAACAGAGGAAAATGGCCGTGGCCGAGCAGAAAAACAGCCCTGTACGATGTGACCTGGTAACTTTGGAACGATAGCAGAGTCAGATGTGGACTGCACACACATACTGCATGTTGAGCGCGTCATCATAATGCAGCGCTACAAAGATGCTGCGATGATCTTGAGGAGGAAAGTGTTAGGACCTGGACTTGTATTGTCTTTGTGCATCTAATTCACATTCTAGCGTACAGGATGTGTGTCAGCGAGCCTATCGCTCCTCTTGCCTTTTTCTGTGCATGAAGGAAACCTCCCTGTGTCGACTCTGTTCCTGTAGCTATTGTGTCTACTTCACTAATGGACTCCTCTCACCCTGTCTCCTTTTCCTCCCTCTTTCTTCCCCTCCTTTTTTCTCCCATATCATATCCATGTATTCCCTTGAGGGCTGATTAAAAGGCTTTCTGGCTGGGGTGAGGGGAGAAGAGAGGAGAGAGAAGAGGAGATTGGGGGCGGTGGCACTGCAGAAGAGTGGTCGTTATTACCCCATATGTCTGGACAGGAGAGAGCAGAGTGGAGGTCCTCTTCCACTTAATCAATAGAGATACCGTCCTTCTACTATCTGTGTGTGCCTCTCTCTCTCTCTCTTTCCCTGTCTCCTCTTCCCTCCACCCTCAGACTCTCCCATTAGAGATAATGTGTCTGGTATTGACACTGCGGGGTCTGGGTACTATGGCAGAAATACAGTTCTGCTCCTTGAGGCCGAGTTCCACGTCAAAACTCTGTGGTCAACGAAGCAACCTGAGTCATCGACTTGCTGCTTAACCAGGTTCACTGGTTCACTGCATCCTCCCTCTATTGGCCACTCGCTGTGAGATTTACCACTGAATCAGTGCAATTGATTTCACAAGCAATTCTGCTTCCTCATGGTCTTCAATATCTTTATTAATGATAAATTTAAAGAGATTTAAAATGTACACAGATTGCTTCTGCATACATCCATTCAGTGCTGAGAACAACTCATATTTATCTCCTGAGGAAATGAATGTAAAAGCATCACTGTTGACTGTATTGGTTCTTTTCTATAATGAGGTACCTGAGATATTTTAGTATTTCTTCCAGGAAACTGATGTGCGTGAAGCTTTTTATTCCATTAACCATCGATTTTCATCGTCACTCACTTCTCCAATACCCATATCATGCTTGTTTGGCTGAAACGTGTTCATTTTAGGCCAGTTTGCTGAAATCTTAGATATAAAATGTGTGTTTCTATAGAGATATTCATTAATACTATCACAGTTGTGTTTTCTATTGAATTTAGTTTCAGATCTAAAAAATACACTGAATCCAGGGACGACATGATACAATGGAGTTTTTCAACATGCTAGAAAGGTAGACACTCATCATTCACCCTAGAAACTGCACAGTGAGATTTCAAACAATCAAATTACATTAATTGAAATGTATTTGACATGCAAAGTTGCACATGAAAACACATTTTAAAAGAAACAATTAGCCTGCTACATTAGACTGACTGAGGCAATCGCTGGCAAAAACCAGGAGGGGGACCCCTGTCTCCCCTGGCTGCCCGAGGGTCGTGTGGGTGTCGCTTTGGAGGGCCGCAGGGCCTCAGACACGGGGCCGGAAACTTCTGAGAGATGCCTGGGGTAGCTGTGGGGAGAACGACCCCTGACCCCTGACCCCCCCAGGGTCAGAGAGGGAGGGGCTGGCACAACAGGGGATAGGCTGTAATTGATGTGGGGAAGGAGGGAGGGAGGCCTGCGGGGGCTGCTGGAGAGGAGAGAGGGTTTGAGGGATGGAGGGGAAACCTGAGGCCCCAGAGAGAGACCTGATCAGGGCTCTGGTCTGTGTCCACGGGTCCATGGCACTGGTCTGGGTCCCAGGGGAGGCAGGATGAGTATGGCTGCACTCAGAGATTTGATTGTCTGAACCACAGACAAATCTTATTAGTTGAAGTGAGTGGTTAATTAAACAGGAATGAGGAACAAAATCCTCTATATGAGTCAAAAATAATATTCCAACAGCTTGAATTTCCTCCTCGGCAAATGCAGTGAAAAGTCTTTAACAGCTATTTGGCTTAGTTTTAGACAGAAGAATTGAAAACATAGTCCTGTCATTTTTTTTTCATCCATCCACGTCTTTAAAGCTTAAAAAAAAAACTGACTATCTTGGAAGGTTTACATTCTGCAGTAATCACTAACGTCCTCTTTCCTGGACTGTGAACCACGAGCCAACCAAGTATTTGCTGTTATGATAACACTGATTTATCCATATACAGACATGTAGTTTAATTATGTCTCCCCTTTTGTTGTCAGGCAATTATAGTCTTTGCTAGTTTTCTGGCAGAAAGTCACAGTTGCTTTTTCTCCAGCTGAAGGTGAAAGAGCAGAGTGAATTGCCGGGGTCTGGGGAGGTGGGTTGGACGAGGGAGGCAATGGCTGACAGATGTTTACAGAGGCCTTGCTGCACTTCTCTGACCATAAGAAGGGAGAGGGATTTTTTGTGTGTAGTGCTCGTGCTTTACCTCATGACCACCGTGTCCACTGTGAGGGGAATTTGGTGAATGCTCCTCTTTGCTGTGGCACAGAAACCCAAACACTAGGCTCCCCTGTCAGTCTCCTTGGCCCCCTCTACCCTATCCAGATGGCCTGGGTCTATCTCACCAGGGGCCCATGGGCCCAGTGGTTCCTGTGTGGGCTCCATTGCACACCGTCCACCCCATCGATTTCTACCCACCTCAGTGTGTGTACTGGTTCTTGACTGCCTCTCTTTCACAGCCAATGGATTCCTGAGCGCTCCACGTTCTAGCAGGCTGCTCTCGAGTTACCCGCAGCTCGGCGCAGATCGTGTCAAAGCTGTTATTTTAGAGAACTGGGTGAGGAGAGGGGAAAATGTGTACGATGTTTGTGAGGGAGAGAGATTCAGAGTTTCCTGTCCACATCATAGCACTCATGAGGATTCAAGACCTGTCATAGCGTCAAACATAAACATGTCCTCCCAGAGCTATAAACACATGCTCACAGAAAATAGTTTGGAGGTGTATCGGTGAAGATCGGTGTGGCTAATCCAGTCAGGGCCTCGCTTAAAAAATTGTGAAGGAATTCATAATTACTACACACCCTTGGGAAATAAAATTTACAACTCCCACTTGGATCATATTTGAATTTTTAACTCCATACCTTCACCTCTGATGAACCACAGAGTGCTGAGAAATTCAAAGGGATAGTTCGGTCTAGAGTGAGTTAAATTTTAGTGTTGATAAATTCACATAACCTTAAATGGACCAGCACTTACGTGGAGATTGTGAAGTGGGACTTAGCGAGCACGGATATTAATGATGATGACCCCTGATTTGCCATGCTTGACTAGGGGAAAACAGATGGTGTTATGAGGGGAAAAAAACAATTTGGCTCACAGAGCATGTTCCCCACTCCAAGACCACTGGTTCGTTAGGCCACTGAGACAGTCCAGTTCGCATGTTTCCAAAATCCCTGTACTTCAGGGTGGAAAAATGGCAAAACAAACAAGCAAACAAAACCTCATTGGAAAATATATCCAGTCAGCCAGGCAGATCAGCTTAACACAGGGCTTTCTCCACTATTTTGTGCCGTGCATTCAAAATTCATTTAATTTCTTCTCGCAGAGATGGTAAAACAGGACCCCACAGTAAGCGCTGTAAAATGAAATGAAGTGGAAAGAACGTTTTCCACTTACACAGAAAGGGGTGAAACCTATGATGAAAATAAAACAAAATTATAATATATATACACCTGGAGATGATTTAAATGCATAGAAATTGGGAAGGATGTTTCACAAGCGCAGGCAATTTGGAGTATTTGTGCTGCTACATTACTGTCCTTACAAACCAATTCGAAAGGGAAATACGTCTAATAAATGGAGACAAAACTTCAAAGCTATTCATCTGCAGTTGTTACACGATAGGCTGCAAAAGCACACCCCTCCTCTCTTGTTTAAAGCAACTGATCCCCATGGCTAATACCCATGATGGAGCACTCCCTGTGCCTCTTCAGCCTCCGTGAGTGACACCATTGTTGGAGGAGGGAGGAGGGATGTGTGTGTGCTGGGGACACGGTGCTGGTTTCACAGGACTGTGACTGGTGGAGTGTAACGCTGATGAAGACTTCATCCAATCTGTTGTGTTCATGATAGGAGAGCAGAGAGAGTGACCCCTATCCTCCTCGGACCCCTCGACCCCACAGCGCTGTCTCTTCCCTCCGCTCTTCTTCTCCCTCAGCGACTCCTGCTTTAACCCAACAGTGTAGTCACTGTATTTGTATGCGCATGGTCTGCCCAGCCGTCACCATAGACTTTAGTGTGGTTTCAGTGTGCCGTAATGATTTAGCTGCTGCTGTTGAGGAGGTGTTTCTTCGCTGCCAAAGCTTTAATTATTGTGTAAACGCTGTTGCATGCATGCACTATACGCATGGATGCAAACATGCCCACGTGCAAACACAGAGCAGCATCTATTACAACACCTCACCCATGCATTAACACCATTTATGCAAGCATAAAGCGTACTTCAGCCCGCCTTTGTTTGTGAATGGTAATGGAGGAGCTCCTAAAGGGAGATGGAGGGGGAATAAATGGAGGATTTTCAGCTTGTTAAACGGGGCATTAGAGGGCTTGTGACTAGGAGTTGTAGGCTATAAAACCCAACAGTTCGGCTGCACTCATGTTTTAGTGCGTTGGCTCATGGGCTGACAGCTATGCTGTTTGGGTGTCGTTTTGGGCCATGCCTTGGGGCATGCTTTACGCTGCTCATTTGGCACAGGGGCACTTTCAGGACCCACCGGAGACAGATTTAGGGAGAGGCCGAGCCTCACATGGAGACCAGCTCCCCTCCACCAATCTGAGTGATATAAAACAGTGAGCAGAAGAGGAATGTAAAACATATATCTCGCTCTTGCAGGTCACTTCTGCCTTGGAGACTGTGAGTCTCAGTTTGTCTTGTCTCGATGTTTTTTTTATTCATCTCTATTGTCACAGGATTTCAGCTCCTAAGCCAGATGCAAAGCTAATTGAGTTAGAGCAAGATATGATTTGCTATCAAGGTTTCTGAGAAACAGGCGGACATGTGTTTGAAATCTGCACATCTGAGCTCTGTACAAATGCAGAGGCATACATGGGAGCCTTCATGCATGCACACACACATTTATTATTTTTCTCCATGAGGCCTGGAGGTAATTTTAGGGGTGCTTAAATGATCTAGGCTGCCATAATAATGTCCGCATGCTGACATATTTTCAGTGAAGTATTCCTCTTGTCTGTTCTTCATGTAGGACCAAGCCATCTGGAATAACAACATCACTTTGAGCTGCAGGACTGAGGAGGGGAAAAAAAGATGAGGGAAAGAAAAAAAAGGAAGAGAGAAATCTGTACAAAAGGCTCTCTGCTATCTGCTTGTGTCTGCGGTGGAACATTCCCACTCAGCAGTTCTTACACGAAACTGCTGGTTTCGTCCATGCCGTGCATCATTTTTATTACCCCAAAGGTCAATGCCATAAGAGTACAAATTTACAGTCATCAGCCTGATTGCATTCAGCTGATATGTCAAGGCATAAAATTCAAAAGTTGCATCAATCAATAGCAGCATATGAATAGCAGGATGTCCTTTTGTGAGCGGCAACCTTATGTGATCTGAGTGAGATGTAGCTGTGAGCAACAGTGTCCGGGCAACCATTCTGAGCCCTCCGAGCATCCATGCAAGGCACTCGAAGAATCTGTGGACTGTCATGGTGTATGAACAGCCTCCTGGCTGCTTTCGACAATGGACAAAACTGTCAGCAGGCAACACATCACAGGCGGAGGCGAGGACATTCAGCAGAACAGCCTGTTCTCCACAGAGAATGTCTGCATGCCTGTGTTTGATTGGTTTAAACTGAAGATCAGTGGGGTTACACAGAGACAACAAACACTTTTCCCTCAAACATCACCAGTGTAAATAAATGGTTGGGTAAACCATGACCTCCGATCAATGACGAGTTTACGACGTTTTGAATTTCAAATAACGAATCGATAAATACATATTAAAAAAATGACATCTTGGGTGGACTCAGTCCCCAAAATATCATCCAGGCCTTTTAACGTTTAGGTTTTAATCTGTGTTTCATAATATGCATCAGTGTTCATTTATTTCCTTCCACAACCTTTGAAATATCACCTTTTTGACCCCAATACAGGAAATCAGACAGAAACCAGTGAGACAGAGAGGGAGAGTAATCAGACCTCAGAAGATACAAGTGAGGAGAGAGGGATTTCCTCTCTAAGATGATACAGCCATCCGTCATAATAGCTGTCACAATGATATGGTTCACCAGTTCCCATTTCCCCCTCTGCTGTGTCTGTTTGTGTGTGTAACGTGAGCCTGCTTGAACACACATGCGAGCCTGCCCGTATGTATATGTAAACAAACCTGATCTCATGGCATATTCAGTAACAGAAATACTCGTACCTGAAAGAAAAACATTATTCACTCACATAAATGTAGCATGAAATGTGAAATAAAGAGTTTTACTTTGGTAAAAGTGTAGAGTTGCTATAGGAATATTACACAAAACACTCTCATACAGATAAATGGTCCATGTAAGTGGTATATTACACTGTTGGGATATTATTATTATTTATTTATATATAAGTAGAATTTTACTTTGTGTCAGATTAATTCTATGTAATTGGATAGTTTAGTTCTTTCAGACCAGTAGCTACATCATATTTAGTTTGTCTGTTGTTATCAACATATAAAATACTTGGCTGTGAAATGTTGTTAAATACCAGTGTAATTTAGTAAAATTAGTAAAAAGAACAAGTAAAAGCTAAGCCTATTTTCTAGGCCTTTTCTTGAAAATTGCATAATCCATAATAAAATGGGTATATCTCTGCAACCACAAGGTCTATTTGAATACTGGTGTCATAGTAAAGGGAAAAAATTTAGAAATTGCTGAGATGTGTACATTTCAGTATGTGTGTTACTTGTGAAGAGTAAATGAAGATGCCCCCCCCCCAAAAAAAAAAAAAAAAAATCATATTTTAGATGAGTTTCCTAGAATGATGCTGCAAAAGTTCAAACTGGAAAATATTGTGGATTTACGAAATTCTCTGGTTTTACCCACAAAACAAACTTTTCACGGCAAAACAGCAAAGGTAAGAGGAAATTTTCAACCATGTTTTGGCCAAGCAGTGCCTTTGTTTGCTCGGCTTTGCTCGTTTTTGGCTTCTCTCTCTGCCGTGCTTCTGTGTAGCCGCGGATCTTTGTAGCCAGCTCTTTCATATGAGCGGTAGCTGATGTGTTTTGCATAATGTACAGTAGTAGGTTATACGAACCAGAAATGTGGCGACTGGGTCCACACAGAGGTGCTTCATGAAGTTTGATGTTTAGTTTTTTATTTGAGTACCTAGTGTTTGGGCTGTGTTTGGGTTATATAAACATGGTTTTTACACGTTGTAGACCAGCTTCTGCTGTTTAATTTGATGTAAAATATGACTATATTCCTTAATAATTAGTGCTATAGAGGCTCTGTGGTTGTTCTGTATGTCTGCCAGTCCCCCAAATGGGGGACTTTGGGGTATAGCAGTACAAAGATCCACCTCTGTACTATAATTAATAAGTACATTTACTTAGTACTAGTAGTGCTGCCCTGGGTCAGAGTAAGAACAACAAGCCACTCAGGTGCTCTTCAAGGACAAAGGATGGGATCATAGATTAAAAAACAAACAAAAAAAAAACCAGCATAACAACTGTCCTAGGGCAGATCGAGTTTCAAAGTAAAAGGCAGTCCAAAACTGAAAAGTCCAAGGCACTCGGATATAAAAATCCTTTAATTCTCAGGGATAACTTATTAGCTCGAACTAACTCCAGCAGACTCAACAGTTACATGCTGCTCACACACTGATGTATTAGTCATCCTATGAAGTCATATGTGATAACATTTGGTCAGAGGGACCAGTACTTTTATTTGAATACTACATTTTGCTGCTACTTATTTACCTTTACATACATTAAGAGTTTTTCAACCAAGACTTAAACTTGTAATAGAGTATATTTACCTTGCCGTGTTTTTGCTGAACACTTCGTCCATCTCTCCTGAATTCACAGATCATTTTGCAAAATACCTGTTACTAATAACATTAATGATCTGTGAGACCTGTTTCAACAGTGACATGTGAAGGTATCTTCATAATAAAGGCATGTATTGGTCCTAGCCAGTGTGGACATCGTGTTCTCAAACAGGCAGCACTGCAGCACTGTAACATTAAGATATCCATCTTTCTCAGAAGAAACCACTTCTGAGCATTCCTATGGCTGCAACAGCTTTTCAATAACATCACACAGCCTGTGAAGTTTCCTTTTCTGTTCTTATATTTGTTACAGCATATATACGGAGCCCTGTGCATGTCAGATCCTTCTTTCTTCTTTCTGCCCACGCAGGACAAATACACAACAGGCGCTCCCATCTCACAGGTTTGCATCAGTCCTTGTCCCAACCAAAACAGTGCACTGTGAGCCAATAGAGACAGACAGACTAAATTGCACACGCGAATGCCAGAAGTGTTTTTCACTGGACAGTCACTTCATCATTATTCACAAGAAGTCCCTTTGTCTCCTTTGTTTTAGTGACCATGTTAAATTAGTTCAAAACAGATGGGTGCTGTCTTGTTGCCAAGCCGACACTATGAGAGCTACGTGTGTGTCCTCGTCATGTATGTGTGTGTGTGTGTGTGTGTGTGTGTACGTGTACTCGTTTAGGTAAGCGAGCCAGGGTTTATTCATGTACTGGTTCCCCTCTACATTTATGTGTGTGGCTAATTACAGCCAAGATGTATGCACAAATCTCCCCTTTCCTCTTTGGCTGTCTTACTGTCCAGCTGTCGTATGTTCAGTGTGTATTTGCGTTCTGGTGTGCAGATGTCCTAGGGTTGTTGTCCTGCCAGTAACAAGGGCTTTTTGGGGAGCAAAGTGGAGGGGAGGACAGCCAAGAGACTGGCAAGGCCATGAGGTACAATCCACAGGGAGGGAGGGTGTCCGTGTGTCTGAATGTACATGTGCGACGTTGTGCAGCAAAAGGTGTTGATGGTGTGTTATTTCCATCGTCCAAATTTCCAAATTTAACATGCATGCGTGTATGTTCTCTGTCACACACTGTGTATGCGTGCTCCAAACCTGATCTTGGATGATGTCATGTGCAGCTGCTGCGTGGCTGACAGACAGTTTCCGCACCACAACATGGGGCCCTGTGGTCCGCCTGTCAGGCCGATTGACAGGTGAATGACACCAATGAGAGCCAGCCATCCCTCCCCCTAGGAGCCAGGCACTGAGTGACAGCCAGTAAGCAGCCAGAAAGAGCGTCTCTGAACCTGAAAGTAATCTCTTTAACTCACTCTCTTTCTCTTTCTCTGCACTACTCTCTCGCTCTTTCTCCTTCCTCTTGGCTTCCCCTTCCTTTTTTCCTCTCTTTGGCTCCCTCTCCTCTTCTCACCCTCTTTTCAGACAAGTCACTCTCTCTCTCTCTCTCTCTCTCTCTCTCTCTCTCTCTCTCTCTCTCTCTCTCTCTCTCTCTCTCTCTCTCTCTCTCTCGCTTTCTTTCCCTATCCATGGGTATTTTTTCACTTCCACTGAAGGCCTCTGTCTTTTCTCACTATCTCTCCTCCTCCCCTCTCTTTCTCCCTTTCACTCTGTCTGTCACCGCTCTGTGCTGTTTTCTATCACTGTGTCACCGAGTCTTAAGGAGCAGCTTGACTGCCTCTCAGTTCTGCCTCCCAGTCAAAAACTGGGATGAAAAGTGTTTGAAAACCGAGTCAAAATAGGTGCACGGTTGTGTGAGAAGGACATCTGTGTGTGTGTGTGTGTGTGTGTGTGTGTGTGTGTGTGTGTGTGTGTGTGTGTGTGTGTGTGTGTGTGTCAGCGTAACGCTATACCACCCAAATTCAGGCTACGTTTACACGGAAACGATCTGAACAGAAAACGCAAAAGTGGCGTTGCGTTTTCACTTTTTATTCCACGTTTAGACGAGCGTTTTTGGGGTGGAAAGCTGCGTGTGCAATGTTGTATGCACGCCAGGCGCCTAGGTGGCAGTAACACCACCAAGTCTGCACGCCTGTATACAACCCAGAATTTTTCCCTCTTCTTCTTCTTCTTGATTTCTGGCAGGCTTTACGCTGGCCATCGTAATGCTGCCCTCCGTGCCCTCCACAGGTCGTAGCAATCGGAGCAGACGTTTTGCGTTTTCACCCTTCACATGGGGACGCAACGGCGGAGCGTTTTTAAGATTTCCACTCTGGAGGGTGGTTTCACTTTTTTCCATTTTCAAGCCCCGAAAACGCAGTCGCCGTCTAAACGAAAGGCACATCCGATGAAATATTTTGCCATTTTCATCCGCGAGCGTTGTCGTGTAAACAGGGCCTCAGAAGCTTCTTGGAAAATGTTGCTGAGTGAGATTTTATTGGAGCATCACATTTTTGAATCATTACACGGGTAAGTAACTTTGATACACAGTTGGCTTTACGAAATCCTCCAGTGTGTATCTCCACCCTTACCCTCTGGACCTCCACCCTCCGCTCCATGCCCTTCTCTCCCATCACACCCACAGTGAGCCCACCCAAGTGCCTTTCAGCCTGGCACTATGCCCAAGGCCCACACAGCCATCTGACCTCGTAGCCACAGGCCCATTGCCCTACCCCCCTTTGCATGCCTTGACCCCTCACCTCTTGACCCACTGTCCCACGCTCTCTCTGGCTTTTCTGCCACTTCAGTCAACCACTACCAACACCCACACCAACACTTAACAGCCCCTAAAAGACAGACAAAATCTTGCTAAAGTTTGTTGTACATGTGCACTGGATGTTGACTCGGTATTTTGGGTACACATGCACGTGTTAGTGGAGAATGGGTTTCCAGCAGGGTTTAATGAGGCTTGTTCAGATGTCTGGCTGTAGAGGAAAGTCTGCTCTCTCCTCTTTGCCAATACTTCTTCAACTCTGCCTCCCAACCTCTTTATCTCAATATGCTTCTGTCTCATTTGTCCATCACATCCATTCAGTCCATCTTCATCTGCGTGGCATCTCACTTGCTCAGTCAGTCAATCTCCGTGCCTGACGAGCGTTGATGTGTCCCCCCGATAAGTCTCTCGCTGTCTGTTTCTGTCTTCTTCTTTGTTGTTTTTCTCTGTGTGCCTTCCCTTTGCCTTGTGAGAAACTCTTAAGGGTCTTTGTCATGAGCTGGAGTCACTTCCATGGTGACCAGCATTGACTGACAGCTCTTAAAGGGGTCTCTTCATGGCAGGGGCCAGGGGAAGGCACGGAGGAATTTGTGTGTGCGTGCGTGTGTGTGTGTGTGTGTGTGTGGAATAGCGAGAGTGTGTTTGCGGGTGCATTTTTACATCTGAGCATGTACACATAAACATGTGCGAGTGGTTTCTGCTCACCAGTGTGAGCGTTCTTCCTCTCGTGGGTTCATTTTTCTTGTCGAAGGGTTACTGTGATGTTTATCTCAGTGACATAGACAAATAAACCAGGGCAGAGTCAATCTAAGCCGGGCAATCAGTGCAGAGCCTTCTACGGTTCTGCAAGTCTGTTTGTTTATCCTCCATGTTTCCTTTGAACCCCCCCACCCCAAACACACACAGATACATATGAACTTATATAACCCAAAAGAAAGAAGGAAACGCAGAGGAGAGTTAAGTGTGCACGTGACAGAGAACAAGGGATATACATAGAAAGATGATTAATAAGGTTAAAAAAACAACCAAAAACAGCCAAACTTTCATCTGATGCCCAGCGCTGGGGTTCATCCTAAATTAGGTCACCATGTAGCGTTTGTGGCTGAGGTTATTTCAGTCCCACTCAGCTCCCATCCAGAGAGAAAGCCCTGCAGGTACTATCTTGGAAATCTGACGAAGTGAAACAGAAGGAAGCTTTTATGTGAGTATTTTGTAGTAATTATTTCAATCTTCAAAATGCTCAAAACAGCAAAAGACTATGCTCCGCACTTTATGCACTTTATCTTGGCTGGACTTTTTCTGGAACGGGCCTCATTATTCTCTGTCAGCCATTAGAGCTGAATATCTGTGCAGTGATTTTAATCAAAACGATAACATCAATTGCTCTGTGGAATGGAAAACAGAATTGTTGAAATGAAAGGCCGCGCTATAACTACCTTAAGTGGACTGAACGATAACAAGAGGCGGGACGGGACGTGGTCAGAGGTTGACCTTTTGACTGACAGGAGTCCCGCGGTTTTGACGGACAAAGGCAATGGACCTGTGTAGCTCAAAAATGTCGGCTTGAGTTTAACCTGAAGACTGACCTCATTCTCCACATTTCCCCGTGTCTGTGAAATGTCTAAAAGATGGAAATATGTGTTCGTATACTTCGTATTCGTATCAACCCAAGTCAAACATCAACACCATGGCAGTCCGAAACTAAAATCCATACAATAACACAACCCATTGACATTCCATAGCACCCAGTGAGAGGAGTTTGAACTATTGCAAAAACAGTTCGCCATACAGTGAAACTCCAGAAAATACAAGGGTATATGGTATTTGATATTTTTAAGAACGTTACTCTTGAACTGATCTGGAGTTGGGAATAAATGCAGGTCTTTTTCCTTCTCTTATATTTGAAGCCTGCAAACCACATTACCAAAATACCCAACTGTCGAAAGAGTGGATTGTTTTGTGGTAAATGGCTGACAATCAAAGTGGTCACACGTCTTAGAAAAGCAGCAAAGGGAAACCATCTTGAACTGGCAGTGGTAACGGCGCACTGCAGACTGGTGGTCATTCATTTCAGTGTTGCAGTATTTCAGTTTTCTGTGGGAACCTTTGTAATTTGGAGGCAGTGGAGAAGAGAACGCAGATGGGCAGGCGAAAATGGAGACTTAGTCCTGTGTTATTTATGTATTTTTAGGTTGCCTTGTTATCGTGAAGTCTTTTTGAAGTCTCTTTGAAATGATCCAGCTCTACGTTTTGGACAGAGATGGAGTGAGAGTGCGACAAGAAAGAGAAAAAAAAGCCCCAAAAAACGATGAGTATCACGGGTTCTTGAAAGTGACAGCCTGCTGCCCCATCTCTCTGAGCTATCAATCTCCGGGGCATTCTAATTATCTATAATTGGTCATAATTGGATTTAATTGGCTCTGATTGGCTGTAATTGGGGCGATGGGCTAATCTGATTCGAGATCAGAGGACTGGGGGTCCTGTGTGGTTTGTGAGTGAGTATTCCCTCGCCCCTCCGCTGACCCGAGATGTACACATCAAACGTATTCGTTTGTAACACAGCTGATTGCTACCGGTCATTGCCGTGTGATTTGGGAGCAGATCTACACAACAAGTCTTCATGTGTTTATGTTGTTAAGCCACAACTTCCCTGACAATACAGTGAACTTATAGGAACCCAAAGTGGATTAAATTCCTGCTGGGTAAGTGTGTACATCATGTGTGTAAGTGCATTCATGCATCCAAACACACACACGAGACGGCCTCAAAGAGAAACTGAGAGGGTGTGAGATGGCAGGAGAGATCATAAGTAAACAGTAATGTAATACAGCACTAATTTGAATCACATTTTCTTGCCCGGAGCCGCTGAATTCCTAATTGTGCATGAAACTGTCCAGAAGTCATGCTGAATTATAATATCCCGGACAGAAGGAGAAAAAGGACTCTGCAGCATTTTGACTTGGTCTGACAGGGGACTTTGAGTGGAGGCGAGGGGAGGGAGGAGATGTGTTTGTATTGGAGAGAAAAATCCCTCCTGCCCTCTTTTCGTAACTCGCTCTCACTGTCTTTTGTTCCTGATCTCGGTCTACCCGGTGGCTTGACAGGCAGATGGAAGCGATTATACCGTAATAATAAACCATGGGAGGAAACCATGGGAGAGACGGAGAGATGACAGAGAGGGAGAAGGAGGAGGAGGAGGAGAAGGGGAGATCTTCGGAGTGCTCACGGGCCAGCACACGTGTCGATCAGGCCCACGGATCAGCGCCCGTGCTCATTTCCATCACCTTGACGGCTCAGACCTACATCGCTCCACCGGGAACCGAATCAGGAATATGTCCTCTCTTCACAATATATGCAATTCCTTTCCCAGGGATGTGAGTCCTTTGATCACGACTTGATTAGAGTTGATACAGTGTGCAGATGTTTCACGCTGTGAGGCCTGCTCTTGAAAGATGAACTCATTCTCATTAAAACAACAAAATCATTTCTCCTACCTCCATCTTCTCATTCTCCGTGGCAGGTACTGTGTGTTTTTGTCAGTTTTTGTGCTGCGGTCAGGCTCTGACAGTAGCCCTGTCTCTCGCTCTGTCTCCCCTCAGTCACAGTGTGTTTAACATCTGCCCCACAGGCCTGTAGCTCTCACAGCCTTTCAGCACCCGCTCGTTGCAGGTTGCTAGAGGCTGCAGCTTTCGTGATGCCCTGTGCTCGCACCGACTGCAGAAGCGTGAGTGTGCCACTCTGGTTGAACATGGCATCACCATAAAACATGGACTGCCGCTCAGCCATCATAGAGAGACCTGTGGACTGAGTTAAAGTCACACCGCAGGACAAATCTGGAAAAGGGGTGAATAGCGCTGGCACCAAACAGTGAAAAAAGTCTGTCGAAAATAGAAGGGACAGAAGGTGAGTGGGTTAATGCGTAGAGTGTGCTTACGCATGGACATGTGCGTTTGTATGCATGCGTCAGGGGGCAGCTGGTGTACGGATGAGGGAGAGAGCCGTCATCCAGCGGCTGGCTCCCAACCCCCTGCAGCACCACACCCTCTCCGTAGCCTCTAACCTCTCACCCTTCACCCTAACAGCAGCATAATACGTCTGCTGAGGGATCGGGGTATATAGGCAAGGTTGCTTTCTGCTCACATCAGCATCCTCTCTGTCCTCCAAATTGCCTTTGAAAAACACTGAATGCCACGGGGGTGGGGGCGGGGGTGGGGTTGATACACCCCTGTTTTGTTCTGTTTTCCATGGTTGCAGCATTCGCTTTGGCTGAGACACCTACACTATCAACTGTGGAATCTGTTGTGTAATCCCACTGAGACCCTGATGGTGTGGTCAGAGTGAACAGGGAGCCAATTTCAGAGATGGTGTGATTGCAGATTGTCAACGAGAAAACAAGAGCTGACTCAAACCAGCCACAGATTGACTCCAAAGATGCATTTGCATAAATTGACAGTGTTTCAACTTGACTAATAAAAACAGTGTTTATTCCAAGGCTTCGTGATCCCAGAGCAGGAACGATGAGTAACAAAAGATAAAATAAAGACTAGCCTAAAAGCTGGTATAAAAAAAAGAAGAATTTCTTCAAATTTGACTTCTCCCACTTCATATACACATTGATATGAACATATATTTCAAGCCTTTTCAAGATATTGCTTGCATGATTTGGATTTTGATGGTTTGGAGCCAATAAATCAAAATAGCTGCATAGAAAGTTTGGCAAAACTTAGCTTCTGCTCTTCTTAACTAATCAGTTTTAACACATTTCACCCTGACAACTTAAGAATACCTATCCTTTAAGATTCACCAATGGCCAGGGGGATTCTAGTTTGTGTGATTTGGCATCTGACCTCATCTGAAGGTAACAATTTTAACAGCTGTTCCCTACTGAGGAGCAAGATGCAGTGATTGTTCCAATGGGGATAACACACTTTTGGAAAGTCGCTTACTAAAGAATCTACTCTGTTGCACTTATTTCACATAGGAAGAAGATGGAATGAGCAAATATTGACACAACTCTGCCTTCGGAAAAGTGAGGTGGTGGTGGTGGTGGAGGATTTCAGATACTGTTCGACAATCTGACGAGTGCTTCATTTGGAGCACACTGACCGGTCACTTGTAGACAAAAGCAAGCTCTTATTTTGGTGGCATGAGAATTATTACAAGGCTCTTTGTTAGTGAGACGTGAACACAATAGTTTGTGGAGATGTAGTGGAACCAAATGTGTCACCACTGACAATCATACAAACCGACATCCATGCCTCTCCTGATCTGCTTTGTCTCCCAGGACCAGGGGAGTCGCTGCATTCATCACAGTAAAACAACCATGATTTCACCCAATATTCCTGTCATGTTTCAACAGGCTGTTTATTAAAAACCCTCAGTCAGCCAGCAACCGCACTGCACACTCTGAGCCACGGCGCCCAGAAATGCTCGTTCACATCACAACCGTCGCCTCCAATCTCTGTCTTTTCCCCTCCTTCCATGCTATAGCTCTTATTTTCCTTCTGCTGTCCCAGCAGTGATTTCCGAAGTATGACATCATCACTCAGCGCCTGAGTGAGGGCTCGCTGACCCGTGGTGCACTTCAGATGCAACTTGAGTTTGACTTGTTCAAACAAAAAAAAAAAAAAAGAAGAACATTCCATAGAAAATTTTATGCCAGGGTGTTGAGTCATTGACTGTATTTCTGTCACGTCCATCAACAACATGTCAATTATTGGGCTCCAAACAAACACACTGAAGACCACACCTCCCATTCAGGACAGGATCCTACTGTAGCTGGATTTGGGAAAGACGGAGGATGGGAATGGCAGTTTTCCTTTTCCTCAGATGAATAGATGTCCGATTGGCGCTGAGGCCACAGCTAAGCCAGCTGCACAGCGTCAGACAGGCACTTCCTTAGAACAGGGTTTCCTTCCGGCTACGACAGGGGCCTCAACTCTGATTAAAGAGCAGGAGGAATGAAGGACACCTGAAAGAAACAGCAGCTAATCAGACAGGAGGACATGAGCACTAATGCGTGCACGCCCACACACAAGCAAGTTCACACAGAAGAGAAGTTAACATGTCCTTACACGCTGACAACGCTGAGAAAGAAACATGTCATCAGCAGAAACATACATCACACAAGCGTGCAGCCTTTAATCAAGATGGGTACTTCTCTTGCCAAATGTTTGTCAAATAATGGTGTGTGTGTTTGGCTGTTCAGCTGAACTTGATTTCCCAATGCCTGCTGCTCCGGATACCACAAAAACACCCCGCTGCCTCCATTGTCTGCCTCTCAAGGAATTCCCAACCTCTCCCATCGCTTGATTAGCAGCCTGCCTGATCGCGTGATCCTCGCTCGACTGTCGGAGCATCCCCATGTCGAGAAAAACATGTGCTGCTGCTGCAACGGTACGAGCTCTCGCAACAGCATGTGCTCCCAATTTGGCTCCACAGATGAGGACAAGTACATGGGAAAAAATCAAGGGGTTTGTAGAAGATGTCAGGGTGGAGATTTATGCAGAATGTGTTTTCATTTGCACAGTTGCAGTGATGCATGTATTGGGCATACACCCCCCCACCCCTCACACACATGTGGGCACAGACACTACCTCAGTTTATGAAGCTGCTGTGTATTGATTACATAGCAACTGTGTGTCTATTTTGATGTTAGCGTTTGTGTGTCTCTCTCGGCAGGATACTACTTGATCAAGGCGATGGAAAAGTTCAGCTTTAGATCATGTCTGTGCTGCGCTCGGCAATTTCCCCCCGTTCCGAAGGCTTTTCTTCGTCTTCTCTAATTGCGATTTACACCTCTTCCTTTCAACTCTCAGTCGTTCCATCCCGCCAACCATCTGGTGCCCCTTCCCTACTGAGCTGAATTCGCTACTAACAACCCACAGCTGGGCTCAAACACACACACACACACACTTAGACACACATCCATTTATTCTAAAGTTAGGAGAATTGGCCAGCAGCAAGTGATCCCCAAGTCTATCTCTTAAATGCTTCGACAGCGTGGCCTCGGGGTTAGGGTGGCACTGGGTTATGCTGTCCCAGTGATACTTAGGGCTTGTCGGGGGCTGATCGCTGGCAGATGCTGTTTGTGTAGTGGCAGAAGGTCAAAGCGAGGTAAAGCTCGGTGACAGGAGCGCTGCAGATCTGCAGAAAATAGAACAGACATTTGTTGCAGCCAACTGGAGGACGAATGGCGAACATAGAGCAGGTCTCTCCAAGTCGTGAGCTGGGATCCGAACCTTGGTTCCTTCTCCTGTCAGGACCTGGGGGCCTGGACACTGTCAGCCACCGGAGGCAGACACGCACACACACACACACACACACACACACACACGTACACACAGAGTATTTTAGCTGACTGAGTCCTTGTTGGAGCCCTTTCACACCTCTCAGAGTCATTTCACCAGATCCAAATCTAACATGTCATGAGGCCAGAGGATTAATTGTTAATCTTAACAGCCGTCATTATCTGAGATAATTCGAAATTCCTTCGCTCTCGTCTTGCCAGCACATGTGGCCCGTCCATTTGACTGCTGAGGAGGTCCAGAGCACTTTCTTCCTCCCCTAACTTCACCCTTTTTCTCTCACTCTCATTTTTTTCCCTTACTTTTTGTCTGTCTTTAGGACTCCGTCTCCCTCCTCTCACTTCCTGGAGCTAATTTTCAGAATGATTTCATGGCCGCAGAATGTCCTAATTGCGGAGAGCTGGTCTCCTTCGCTGCGGGGCTACTTTTTAGGCCTGGTATTTCTGTGTGAGTGTGTGTGTGTTTCCACATGTGTATGTGTGTGTGTGTCTGCAAAAAGGAGGGAAAGTAGGTTTGGGGTGGGTCAGGGAGTTTTAAGGCAGGGGTACCTGTCATTTTGATGGACGTCTGAGGGACCTGACTGCCCTAGCGCCCCTGACCTCCTTCTCCAACCCTCCGCCGCGCCAACATCTCACTCTGTCAGACAGTTAAACCCAGGTGGGGGGACAAGATGTGTATTTGTGTGTGTGTGCCAAAGAGCAACACAGAACAGGGGGCTCCTTCACAGAGAGACCCCAAAAGGACAAAAAAACACACTTAAAGGGGAATTGCCGTTTTTTACAATCTGGACCTATAGCATAAAATACGATCATTTACTCACCCAGATAACTTTGGTGTCATTGCAAGTCATTCCAATGAAATTTGATCCAGCCGAGAGCCGCGTATATCCATATAATGCGAGTCTACAGGGCAGCGGAATGCAGCCTCTAAATAACACATTATCCGCCACGAAACTTGTTCATTTCACCAATATTTTGTTATGATGCGCTAGTGCTATTCCCCTCTGAGTCCTGGTTAGCTGTTATCAACATCCGGGGTCTGTAGGTTGGCCTACTAACCTCTGACCTGGATGATGTCATCTCCGACCGCTGCCTGGCTCATTCTGATAATAATCATTCCACTTCGGCATTCGGGTCATTCGGCATTTTTAGCACAACTAGCCGGAGCTTTAGTGAGTCCACATTACGGAGAGGAAGCCTGTGGAAGCTGAACTTCGTCCAGCTGCTCATTTTGTTCTGACAAGTCGGAAACACGCAGAAACTAATATCATTAGCCGTAGAAACAAGCCGCGCCGCACGGTGCTCAGAGATGACATCATCCAGGTCAGAGGTTAGTAGGTCAACCTACAGACCCCGGATGTTGATAACAGCTAACCAGGACTCAGAGGGGAATAGCACTAGCGTATCATAACAAAATATTGGTGAAATGAACGAGTTTCGTGGCGGATAATGTGTTATTTAGAGGCTGTATTCCGCTGCCCTGTAGACTCGCATAATATGGATATACGCGGCTCTCGGCTGGATCAAATTTCATTGGAACGACTTGTAATGACACCAAAGTTATCTGGGTGAATAAATGATCGTATTTTATGCTAGAAATAAGGTCCAGATTGTAAAAAACGGCAATTCCCCTTTAAACTCTGCTCATAACGTCTCAGTCGGTGCTGTAAAGTAAGCTAACACAGGCTTCCTTGTTTTGCACAATATGCTGAATTCTCTCTTGATAAAATCAACTAAGAAGAATGGCCACTATCCTCTGTTTGTAATTATGTCATTTGGTGGCAAGTCCATTTATTCAGTGCACTTTTTCCCATCGCTCAGTTTGAAGGTAATGAGTTTTGTCTCTTGGCTTATGCAATAGCGTACTTGTGTGTGTTCATATGCGTTTGTTCACGTGTGTTCCCTGTGTTACACGCCATTATTTACACACGCTCTTTCTAATTTCACACTTCACACACTTTCTGTCATCGGCTGGAAATAGAAAAATGAAAAAAAACAGGCGGCAGCGGTTGATGAAAGTGAAATTGAAAAATGAAAAGAAGTCGGGTCGCAGGGAGGGAGGGAGCGCTGTCGATGGTTTAGCCCTCGGACGCTTGATGGAAACCAATCACCGTGGAAACAGCACGAATCAGCAGACCGCATCGTAACGCTCGCAAACACACCAGACCTAGCTACAGCACACACACACACACACACACACACACACACACACACGTAGGCATGGTGCGCTCAGTATTGCTTTTGCCTGAGATCTGTACTGTTAAATGAACATGATGGGCTTCCCCCAGCTGCTCCCAGGTTCCATTAAACACACACACAGTCAGCCTGACACACAAGCACGCACAAACATGAAACCAGCCCACTGTACATGGGCCTTGCATGTATCTCCCTGTGAGCTATATTCTTTGGCTGCCTCTTCTCTTTCTCAACCTCAAATCTGCTTGAATTATTCTCTCATTTCTGCCTTTCCTCGTCTCTCTGTTCATCTCTCCCACCCAGCATTTCCCCCCATCAGATGCTTGTGGCAGGGACTATAGCAGCCCAAGTGGTGGTGGTGGTGGGGGGGGGGGTCCTGTGGTGAAAGGAGAGGGTGTGAGGCAGGAGGGGGGAGGAAGGGGGAGGCTGTCCATGTCTGTGGCTGACAGGAGCGAGGCTGCCTTTACACTGTCCAAACGGGCCGAGCCGTCACTCCTGATTAGCCCTCGTGCTGCACAGAGCCAGGGAGTCGGGGGTCTCTGGAAGCCATTACTCAGCCAGTGAGTGAGTACCCTGTCCATTCCTCTTACCCCTCCACCTCCACCCCCACCACCACCACCCCCCGCCCCTCTGGCTCAACTTAATCACTCACAGCTGAGGAGAGTTCGAGGAGAAGGAGGGGGGGAGAAGATGCAGAGGTAGTAGAGCGACGGGGTGGAGCTGTGGGTAAATCAGCAACAAGTGCGATTGATTCCTTATTGTATGCGTGACTTTTTATTCCCACTGCAGGCAAAGATACACATTTGAAATATTTATTTATGCCCCACGGTCAGATACAAAGCACCTGGGCAGCTGAACACAGTTACATATATGATGACCTACATGTCAGATAAAGCAGACATCATTCAAGGATACAGAAAACATCGTCTCCTCCAGACTGAGCAGCTTCGATACTGAGCAGTACCTCGCTAGCTCTTCTTTTAGGGAGGCCAGCCATCTGAAGGCCCCTCACAACCAACTTGTGCACATGCCCCAGACTGCCAAATATAAAGACTAAAAGTTTACATTTGTAGCCTAGCTGAGAGATGGTCTGCTTCAGCTGCTGATATATATTTTAGCACTGTGGTTAGAAAGGCCTCTTCAAAGGCTGTAATCACCTCCAGAATGAGCACCTCTCTGTGATTTTCATTAACAACAACATCAGGGGTGTTAGCTGAAACAATGAAACATTATTGCACATGCTCGGCTTTACAGTAGAATGCTTATACAGCATGATGGAGGACTTGGAAATAGATGAGATATCTGCTGATATCAAATCCACAATTCTGTCATGTAGAGCCCGCTGTGAACATGGCAACCATTTAAAATGTGAGACATGGTTTCAGCTATTTGTTCACTACCATGGTATATACAAGGAAGGAGCATGACTGCCTGGAAAGCAGATGGAAAGGTTCAGTTGAGTTGGTAGAACCTGCAGTCTCGCTTTTTAAGTTGTTCTCATCCAGACACACACACACACACACACACACACACACACACACACACACACACACACACACACACACACACACACACAAACAGACATCCTCACAACAGGAACATTCGCCTCCCAACGGTGAGCTGCCATGTTCTGTAAGAGGAAAGTCTGCCTCACAGGAGCAGGAAATGAAGGAATAGACACATATACAGGCTGCCTTGTGTCACTCTGGGTGCCCAGCGCGTGCACAAACACACACACACACTTATGCACAGTGCACACACTCCGGCGCCCTATGTCCACCCTCAGCTGGAGCTTGTTAAAACTGAGACTGCTGGGCCAGCTTGTCTTTGTCAGAGCTCTGATGCCACATACAAGCTGATGGCTGAGACATTTTCATGTGTGTGTGTGTGTGTGTGTGTGTGTGTGTGTGTGTGTGTGTGTGTGTGTGTGTGTGTGTGTGTGTAGACTGGCAACAAGGCCAAAGGACACTGAGCAATGCTGACACGCCAACCCCAGGCCCCCATGTTTTCCCACAATCCCTCTCTTCCGTTAGCAGCTACCCATGATGGCTGCTGGGTGGGCAAAGAGTCAGAGGGAGAAACCTTAGCCTTCATCAAACATGCGCTAATCAGCCACACAGACACAAACAAATTCACTGTTAATATGGATCAGCACAAAGAGCGAGGGCCTAATGGTTGTCTGGAAAAACCAAAAATCAGCCAAAGTCTGAGCTTCAGACTACTGGGATTTATAATGAAAGTGTTGCCACTGCTCTCGTGTGGTAACAAGAGGCCGTCCCGTCTTTCCAAAAAGGTCCCCCAATCCCAACAGAGTAGTCACGTTCACTTTTCTAAACTTAACCAAACTTTGACCACGGTGTTGTGAGATCATAAGACTTATTTATGTTTTCATCAGTGAACTGGAATGGTTTAACCTTAATCTAGTTTTAGCTTTCTGCTACTATCTTTTGTGTTCGGGTCAGTTTTGACCCTTTTAAATCAGCTGCAAAATACACTAAAAACATTTTTTTTTCACCCAGTTTGACTTTCTTCTCTTGGTTACATTGTTAGGCTTCCTTATCCATAAAAATATTGGTTCTAATATTTTTGGGTGTGGAACTCTGGGCCTTTTTTTGTCAGTTTACCCCTTGGCTTCAATTTAACCTTCCTCTTGTCAGCTTTCTGCTACCATCTCTTGTGTTAGGGTTGAATTTGACCTGAGTCTTAAATCAGCTGTAAAACACACTAAAAACAATTATTTTTCATTCCATTTGTTTCTCATTTCTTCATTACGTTGTTAGGCTTCCTCATCCATGAAAAGGTTGGTTTTGCACTTATGATTTCAGTTTCTTATCGTTATAACGGGGTTAAAACCAACCCTAACACCACAAATGCACAAAAGCATTTTAGAATTTTGTGAAAAAAAAGTTTTGTTTTATTTTATTTGAATAGAGGTTCCTGACAAAGCCAAAAAGTCTTGACGCATGAATTTATGTGGTACTTTTATGCATTTAAAACCTGAAAATGGGTCACTGGTGACCCGAACACAACAGGAAGGTTAAGAAAGAACTGAAAAATGAAGCTCAGTGTGAGCTTTCTTTCCTCCAGTTCCACTTGCAGTTCTCTTTCTTTCTTTTTCCCCCAAACTTCTTGTTGACTTCAGGTGTTCAACATGTAAATCAGATTTTACCACAATCTCAACCGGCCAATCACGTTGTCCCCGTCATACTTCAAAATCTCTTCTCCTCTCTCCTGCTGTCAGCTGTCATTTCAGTGTATTTTGCTCTGACCCTCTTCCACCTCTTTCACCTCCGGTCTTCATGTCCAGTGCAAATCGCTGCAACCCCCTCCACTCCATCATCCTCCAGCCTTCATATCCTGTCAGGCCAAACTCACCATCACTCCTCATCATGTCCAGATCTCCAGCTTCTCCTCCTCTTATCTCCAGGACCACCACCAGTGTCTCGACCCCACGGGTTTCCAGTACTTCACCCTGGCCTCACCCCCTTTTTTTCACACATGATGGAGACTAATCGCCAAAGAGTCCCACATCTCTTTTCCTCCATTATATTACAAGTTTATTCATTAACACGAATGAAGTCCTGATTGAAATCCTGTTGTCCTGCTGGTGTGAGGTGAGGAAACGCTTACATGTGTCATTCAGGAGATGATGGAAAAGCAACGTCTTTTGTCATTTAAAGTGGAGGATAAAAGGCACTAAAAACTGGATAAGGCCTCAAGTCTGCTTTGATTCAGGGACACCCCACAGGACAGACAGGAGGGAATGTGGCTCAGGAGACGAAAAGGAAGACCCGTGTGATGATGGATCACATTTCCCTCTCTCCTCCACCTCTCATCTTCTGCCTTCTGCTGTCCCCTTTCCTTTCATCTTTAAAGTGCAGAGCCCAGGTGCAGAAAAAATGCGTTTAACTATGTGTCTATGCGTATGTGTGTGTATGTGTGTGTGTGTGAGAGCGAGAGAGGGAGAGACACCCACAGAGAGGCAGAGAGGTGAATGAAAACATTCCTCACCTGTCGGCAGAGGAGCACGGTTCAGCTGACAGCTTATAAAGTGTGACCGCGGATCAGTTTGTTGCTCTTTGGGGTAATGGTTCCGAACCGTGAGCCATAAAACTGAGAAAGGGAGGCTCTCTGGGAACGAGGGAGATTGACGGAGAACAGACGAGGGAGAGGATGGTTACAGAGATAGAAGAACAGATAAAGGAAGATTGTTTATCTTCCAGTTCCAATTATTGAAAAACCACAGTTGCATCACCCAGTTTTATGTGTTACACTTCATTATCTTTAGCACCTCGGCACCTCAGAATCCATTTGTTTCAAAATCCATCTGCAATATCCTTGAGAAACCTCACATGATTCAACAGCAACACTCATTGTTTATTAGTCTGAACATGACAGCAAAGCAAATATTTAACCCCTGACTCAGTAAGAGCTGCTTTTACCGTATAACAATGACGTTTTGTTGACTGGAAGCAGCATGCGTCATGGCAGCGGATTCTCAAATCAATGTGTGTTTATACACTTGAACCACAATAATAAGAGTCGGTTGTATTTGCTGCTGCCACAGCGACATTTCACATGATGCGTGCCTTTGTAGTGGCGCAGAAAATCAACTTAAAGGTTATATATTGTCACAAATTGAAAATAATAAAACTCCCCTTCCCTCCTCTCTCTCCAGGGGTTCAGCGGGCAGACAGGGTCCCTGGCTGCCATGGGACTCGAAGGCCAATTAGTGCAGAATCTGAGCGTAGTAACGAGCCTGGGGGGAATAAAGGGAGTTTGATTACAACACCTAAACCTTCCTGTCGCCCCCAGCCAGTACCCCAAATGTCTCACTGACAGCCAAGTCACAGCTGGGGACACCGGCGTAAAATACAACAGCCCACACAGCCGTCTCTGTTCAGTACAATTTGTGAATTAGGAGTTAGTGATGTAAAAACAAAGGAGTGTAGTAGCTTTTTCAAGCATTGTTTGCATTTATTACAGTAGTATGAGCAAAAAAACAAAAAGTTGAATTTATCTTTCAGAACAAGAGGCTTATTGAGGGAGCTACAGACAGAAAGTGGAAGAGAGGGAAATATACAAAGCATAAGTGCATAGTTTTTCCTACATGCCTGTTCGTGCTCGGGCCTTCATTTGGAATGCATGGCGTAAAAACCATAATAAACGGTGGGATTGAATCATTCAACAGCGCTGATTTGCTTGGCCAAACGCAAGCTTGGGGTTTATTTGTCTGTGTTGTAGTGAATCAGAGCCGGAGAGGGCTGGATTCAGTCATCCCTGTTACAGAGACAGAATTCAAACAAACGCAGGGCTTCCATTATTTGGAGATCTTTGTAAACAACACTGTAAAAATTGAGTGGATTGGCACCCTATCTGTGTGGGCTACATGGTTTCTTTTTTACCAACATGACATGTTTTATGAGGTCTGGGTTTGATTGAGTAAAACTCCCTGATCAGACCATATAGAGATATAAACTAGCACTTCTTGTCAAGTGTAGTTTTGGACATCAAGGCTATAAAAGTAGGGCGTCCCATGCAGCTTCTCAAAGTTTATCCACTTATAGATCACACACACACCATGTGGATTTGTTCCCTGGACTTGGCCCAAACTCCTGCAAAATCCAGGAAAAGATCAATCGTATCACCGGAGAATGCCGTGCCCTCCAAACGACTCGACCTGACCACCTCAGATGTCATCATGTTCCACTGTAACCCCGATGCGATAACCGGCACCAAAGGATTCTGTTGATGCCAATATTATCCTCAATGTCAGCTCGGATCTGCCGTCAGCCCGCTCCTAATGCACAGTGACAGGAGCCCCACTGTGAGGACCCCACTCTGTCTTCTGATCGGGCAGCCAGATGGACAGCTCAGCAGCAGGAGAGGACCTGATATCGGTGTCAGCAATCAGATCTCACCCTCTGAGAGCTTGTTTGTGTGTTTGTCCATGTGTGTGTGTGTGTGTGTGTGTCTGTGTGGGAGAGAGAGAGAGAGAGTGCACAGTGCCAAGTGATTGTTTGGAGCATATGTGCTGACGGCGGCCAGAGTGTGTGTTGAAATGAAGATTAATGAATGAGAGACCTGAATGCGTGTGTGTGAGTGTGTGTGTGTGTGAGAACAAGACTGAAGGGTCAGCAGACGTGTGTCACAGAGTGCACAAACTTGAGCTTGTGTATGCCCACAGTGTGCATGTGTGTGCAAGATTGTAAATGTGTGCGTGTATGTGTGTGTGAGATTATACTTTATCTTTAAGGTTTTCACCACCTCTTGTCTCACAGCTGTGAGGTGCAGAGTGACATGAGAGAAACTCACAAAGCTTCACTATAACCACACAATTCAACAAGTCCAAAGTGTCTACTTTTCTTCTGGGTGTGGTTTGTGTGTGTTTGTCTGTTTTGTCTGTGACACAGAGAGAAGAAAAAGGGAGATGATTGTTTGCATGTGTGCGTTTGTAACAATTTTGACATCAGATTCACTGACTGACAAATGGCAAGTCCTGCCTGCTCCGCATCTATCAATGAGCAAAGTGAAAAAATATATGGTACCCCACTGCTCTCATGCTTAAAAATATGGCTGGATCTGCAACTGTGATTTACACATTGCAAAGAATGAATCAACTCCCGCATCAAAAGAAAATTGCATCTAAACTGGTTTCATACAATATCGTTGGCAGATGTCGCTCTAAACAAACAGTAAATCAGAATAATGCTGAATAACCCCCGAGGGAAGCAAGCTGCTTGCAAAGCCAAAGCCCATAAACTGTAAGTGGGTAGTAAAACTTTATCTCTCCCTCAAATGTGTTGTGGGTATGGACGAGTTTGTAGTTTCTATCACTTTATAAGGAATAATAACAAATAAAACCCATGACGTTTTTGGATGTGATATCTCAAGGCTTCGAGCATTTTCATGACTTTTGACCTTTGAACAACAACTAACGCTGCTGTTTGCCTTTCTTGTAGAGATATGGACTACTGACACTGTTATTTACTGCAGCTACTGTATTGTGCTTGCACATTCACCACAGCCCGTGACTCGCTGGGGCTGTATTCAACATGCATGCACAACAACTAACAATCACCGCCCCAAAGGTTTTCATGCATTCCTATTTAAGTGTCAAGGGAGGGAACTACAAAAGGACCTCTCAGTGGCTTAGCTGGATTTTAGAAGGATTTTCACTTGTATGGATAAAACAGCTGGAACACTGAAGCTAATTTGATTAGTAAAGGCAATTCATCTCAGTGAATGAGGCACTGATTATAACATTTTGCACATAAAAAATTGAGACTATATCTGGTGATATTTTGAATGAGGTTCCAGTCACTGGAGCCATGACCTATCTTGTTTTCACTTTCTTAAAAAAACAACTAAAAAAACAACAACTGCTGCATCAATTTCAGTTTCCTGCACACAAAAAAAGTTCAACCAGTAGTTATTTTGCTTTGTCTAGATGTTTTGTAGAATACTCAGACATCACATTACTAAAGTTGATGCAGCAGAACTACGATTATTGGACCTCGTGAAATAACTAGTCACACAAACAGATTCAGCTTTTAGCCTACCAGTGAGAGAATTTAATCGATGGGGGGGCATCTCAGTTGTTTGGCTTTAAAGGGATAGGTCAACATTTTGACAAATTGACCCATTGCCATAATCCCTATAGTTTTAGGAGTAGGTTCGTTACCTTTAATTGTCGGTGCAAGCTATTTTTAGAACCACAGAGCCAAGAGGTGAGCTGCTCAGAGCTACACTACGGAGGCTAATGGGATTTCTTTTCCCTCATCAAACTCATCAATTACACAATCCAACAACTCCAAAATGCTCTTGTGGACAACTTGTGACCTGCACATTCACCACGCTATGAGATAATAATGGGACATTACGAGACAGAGTTGTTTTCGAGGCAAATGCGGAGACTGCTTGCCGACACATTGCCCCTGACGGGAACGTGCATCAGCGGTTTTGCATGAATTTACCTCGAAAAGCGCAGGAATGTCGCCAACGTCACCAAATACAAAAAGAACAAATGCTGAAAAATACTGTGAGGTGTTAGAGGAGCCGAACGGCTTAATCAGCATTGTATCATCTCCTCTTGTAGTGGCTTGGGTGAAACGGATATATACAGACACGTAGAAGTTACGCACCTTAGCTTTAAAGTCCTCACCATACCTCACTGACAAAAGTAAGACAATTATGTTATGCTAATTAGGGCCTGAGCGGTGACTGCAAGTCAGATGTTGTGCTCTGCATGTCTGTAGGTCAAAGGGCGTAGCCGCTACACGCCGCCATATTGGAACCATCGCCATGCATATTCAAGCAGCTCTCTCTCCCACATACTTCATCCAAACTTCTAATTTTATGTACATGATCAGAGCCACACCCTCAACGCCTTCATATGCTTAAAGGCAATCTTGGACATGCTGCCCCCACAGGAAGTGCCATCATCGACATTTCCTCGTAACTTCACATTTGTGATGACGGTCCACCGCTGAATGAACTAGCCCACGTTTGATTACGCTCCTACCGCCCCCTGGTGGATGAACCATCAACTTCTCATAACTCCTTCATGCATTGTCCGATTTGCTATAAACTTTGTATGTGATGATCTCGCCTGCCCACATCTGGTTAATTCCCCCTGGTGGATGAACGAAATATTGCATTTTTTGGTTCCTACAAGGTTGTTTCTCCTTCTCGCTTCGCTCCACAGCACCCGCGTGTCTCTGGCCCCCGCAGTGGCATGGGGGAGCGAGGGCCCGATCATTGCTGCTTGCAGCTTTAATATTGACTAATGTAGCTTTGAGTCGTTAAACTTCTAGCAGAGATGAAAGTGAGATAGGAGGACTCCCTTCAATTTTATTTTTTTATTTTTACATTGTCATACTGCTGGATTTTAAGCCCTAACTTACACTGACTCAAATCACATCATCCACAAAAATTACTTAAGGAAAGTTCACCGGGACACGCTGTAATACAAAATTTGTAGTCATGCTACAGCTGTCCTTTGATTACATTCATGAGTACTGTACATTTCTGGTGAATATGAAATTTAAATGGTTGTGTTGACAGTTACATGCCATAAATGAAATACTGCTGGGTGTCTTTTTGGTGATGTGCCTGTTGTGTGCTTAATATGCACTTCAACAGATTAATATCACAGCCTGTACAAGACAGTTTGTCTCAAAATGACAAAAGACAGCAAACCAAGACAACAGTTAAAACAAATGGGCAACACCAGAGACATAAATAGTAAGACTTCAACACTCACAGCAAGACACTGTCGAAAGACTTTAGAGGGTTGGAGCCATACAACATAATTATGAAGTACAGATGTATTAGTCAAATTTCGACACCTCCCTCCCCTCCCTGGCTGTGAGAGCTCTGTGTTTGCTCTCTCGTCAGCCGCTGCATTGATAGATGTGACGGGTTGAAGCAGGGAGAGAGGGAATCTACTCTTTTCAGAGTCAGATGGCTCTATTGAGAAGCAGCAAGGGAATGCCAAACCCCCACCACCACCACTCCCACTACCACCCAGCCCCTTATCCTATCCTGCCTTTCTGCCAGTCCAGTCAAGCGGAAGAAATCGGAAGTCCACTCAGAGACAGAGGAGCCTAGTTTAGATGCTGCTCCTCTTTTTACTTTGGAAGCTGTCAACACTTCAGGCCTCAGGTTGAGCCACAAAACGTGTAAAAATAAATCACTTTCAACACGATCGGGCGGATCTGGCGGTCAGTGTTTTTCGTCACTCACGTGGTTTAACGTGATATCTTCTTTCTTCTGTCGCCTGAGAGATAATCTATTTGTTGCTTTCATTTTTCCTTCTCTCCTTTTTTCGTCACTTTGCATCTTTATTCATCTGTCTGCCCTCCCTTCTGTCTGTCAATCCATCCATTTGTCCAGCAGCATCTGTCATTTCTCCTGTCACTTAAATCATCCATCCATGATTAGATCATCCATCTTTCAAGCTACACACTCATCTACTTTTCTGCACATCCCTTATTCATTCATCTGTCCATCCTGTCTTTTGTGCACGGGTGACGTTGTTGTGGCTGCCGCTGTGATCTCGACTTCTCCTCCGCTGAGTTATGGTGACAGATTTTGAAGTAGAAAATAGCTCGGCCGACAAGACGCTCGCTCGCGCGCTTCGGTGTAAGGCCAAACACACCTGTGGGCCTCACAACACACAAACACACAAAGAAACATGCTGTTTCCCATGACCTCCTGTTCCTGTTTTCACCTCACATGCCAGGTGAGCTACTGCAGTCACACACATATGCACAGTGGAGAGTTTCAGTAAACAGGTTGTGTAATTTCTGTGAAATGAATGGCAGGCCGGGTGAGCTAAATGAATAGAGAGGATGAATTTGCTATGTGTGTGTGAGAGAGTTTGTGTGCGCGAGTGTATACATTGGTTTGACAGGGGGTTAGAAGCCATGGGGCCTCTCTCGGTCTCTCTCTTTAGCAAGTGAGTGAAATACAGGCCTGGTTGTCAAGGTGACAGGCCCTGACAGCATACTCCAACTAAACCGTCAACGGCCTTTCATCGAGGAAATAGAACACACACACAAAACTCTCACACACACACACACACACAAAACACACAGATCCTTCTTTTTCCTGCCCACTCCCTCCACACTGCGTTGCCCTTCCCTGAATCCTCATTCTGTGATTTCCTGCAGATTTCTTTTGCCCAAACTCTCTTGCTTCTCGACTCCGACTCTCGTGTCTGCATATCTTCCAACTGCATGTTGATACTTGGAAGCAGCTCTTTGCCGCTCACAGATCAACTTCCCTCATGCTCAGGCAAGTTTACAACACTAACAGCACTTGAGGTGTATTTGGATTTGCCTGTGCAACGCAACCGGGTGGTGCAGTTTTTTACCATCCGTCCAGGTGACGGCCAGGTGTTGACAGATGAGAAAGCTAAGCGAGAGATCATACAGGAAAAGGGAGGCAAAGAGATGAGAGGTGGGATGGAGGGAAGAGGAATATGAGGAGTGTCAGAGGATCATTTATTATTCTCATGTTTTGTCGTTCATTCATTCATTTCTATGTTTCCATCCCAGTCCTCTCTCGGCTCATTGGTCCGTCACTCTCCTTGTCTCGGCGCTCTTTATCTTTGCTTTCTTTATCTCTGGTTTCTTTGGTTTGTGTGTTTGTTTGACAGCTAAGAGGTCTGCCACCATGCTGTACCTGTCAAAGCCTGTCACAAACCTCTTTCTGCCCTTTGGGTATACACACACACTCTCACTCTCTCTCTCTCTCTCTGTCTCTCTGTCTCACACACACACACACACACACACACAGATCGGAGATAGAGAGAAAGACATAGAGATAGAAGAAGATATTATTTTTCTAAATTAATGCACATATTTACAAGGTAAACAGCTGCCAAATCATTTAATCAGATCGTTTTTTTCCTCATGAGAGTGAGTATTGTTGAGACAGTAGGCAGTTGTTGATCGTCCACAGAGCAGCCTTGTTGCTTTCAGTACATACAAACATACAAAAAAAAAATCCTGCAGATTTAGTCTGGTTAACCTGCGGATTGGATACGATCCCACAACTGTCACCACAGTGACCAAACACAGCTGCTTGTTGCATCCAGTTCTCCTTCCATGCTTCCCCCACTGACCACCAATGAGGAGTTTATTGTAGGTGGATTTGTTCTGGTTACGCTGGAAAAGTTCTCTGGATGTTTCTACGTTGACTCATCTTCACTTTCACAGGCAGAAATGAAATTCCAGACACTCTGGCAGGAAAGACGCGCACAGTGACTGATAGGAATCACCTGCACACAATCTGAAACACAGAGGTGTGTTCATGGAAAGGACACGATTAGTCAGTTCATTACAACATTACAAGAGTAAATGATTGGAGCAAATTGAATTATAGGGAGTGGGTTCTCTGCGTTTGCCAGCTGACATCAACCCTTTGACCCTGCTGCAGCATAGTTCTGGCTCGTTTTAAAAGTTAGTGCTGGGAGTTATTAAGAGTTTGTTGTTTTTCCACGGCTTCCGTCATCAAATGTCCCCCTGGTGATGTTTTTCATTGAAAAAGAAGTGAAGTGAAATGAAACACTCAACCCTTCTTTCCTCTGTTCCCTTCATCATCACAACATCCTTCACCGAGAGTGATGTGATGCAGATGCTTGATCAGATCTGATGCAGGCACATTAAAATACCAGGAACAGACCTCTGTCTTGCAGAATAATACATCACCATACCATAGGCATAAACAACAGCTGATCTGCTATAACTCAGTTTCATTTCAAAACACAAAAAAATATATTTCCAAGTGCTTGTATTTGTTAGTTCACAGCTTCTGTGTCAACGTATAACCTCAAAGTACTTAAAAGGCCACCTTCAACCCGGGGGTGAGCTGCGTCGGCCTTTGGGAATCGGCTGACTGAAAGACTCCTTCATTAATCTGAGGCCTTTGACAACTGTCTGTCAGCAGCTGAGGGGGATTTCCACACTTTCAGTCACTGGTTGTCTTTGAGAACAAAACCATTCATTAGCACAAAGCATAAATTTTGACGTGGGATCTCTCATCAGTGGCTGCCTTGACGTCCAGTGTCTCCGAGTCAGTTCAGGTGTTTCCCTGTCTACTTTTGAGCTCATAAATTACAGACAGACACTCACACCTCCAGGTAGACAATCATTGCTAACTCACTTTAAACTCAGGCCAAAGAACATCGCTAAGCTGTCTGTGCAAACACAGAATGTAAACAGTCAGTGACAGAAAATTGTGGATACACAAAAGCTTTGAGCCCGACAGCGCTGACACTTCAATAAAAGAATCCGTGGAGAGCAAACGCTGACATGTGGTCATTATATCAGGTACAGTTTAACGACAGCTGCTGACGACAGTGGAGTCTAACCTTTGAGTTTACCTTTGGCTACATTGTTGTGTTTTTCACATGGTTGTGTTGTTGCCGCTAGCTAGGCACTAACCTTGTCTGTGCAGGGCAAATAGCTTACAGATGGTTTAACAGAGCCATTAGCCAGCTGCTAGGTTTGTCTCTATAAAAACCATTAAACATAGTCATTTTGTCCATTTGTGAATCTAATTTTTGATTAGAGCTTTGGAGCAATAATGTGATTAACATGAACCAGATGAGCCGACGACAGTAATCAGCTGGATGATGACATGAGAAACATGAATAACTCTTACTCCTCAGAATGCAGCCAACCCACAGAGTAACTTCTAACTCAGTTCAGTTCACAAACAGTGACTTACTGTGTGAACAAACTGTGTTGTGATGTTAAACTACAGGGTTAAAGCTCAGCATCCATGTCAGGACTATAAAACTTGCACAGTGGTTTTCTTTGAAAGAGATTTGATGAGTGATAAATAGGCTGCAAAATGTTGGAGTTGGAAATCCCCTGGGTTTGATGCTAAAGGATGAACATTATGTGTGATCATGGATTGCGTGATTGCATGTTTGTAATGTCTATGTGTGGCATGTAGACCTACTGTGGTTGCGTGCTCATGTGACTTAGTGGGGGATTGCTGCAACGCTCCAGTTGCACATCCCAAACTTAGATGCTTGAGATGCTCTCGCTCTCTGGATGCCTTACTGTCATGCTATGACATGACGAGGCTTTACCGTGAGAATTTTCGCCAAGCTTCTCAAGTATAGTCTCGTCATCAGTGGATAAATCTACTACTCTATACGTCTGAGTTCAAATGATGCCACATAATGTTTTCGCTAAGCGTTATACACAAAATGGAACAAAAGTCAAAGGCTTCTGCTCTCAGCGTCTCTTTATTTTTCTCTCACGCCTCTTTGTTTCATTTTCCATTGCATGATGAATGGCCGCTGTTATGTTGCAGCGAGCGTGCATCTGTGCTTGTGTGCTGTATGTATGGATGTTTGCATGCGTCCACAATCCCTTTCTGCCATCCTGTCCCCCGCTGTCGTAACAGTTGCTCTCCTTTCACCATTGTTGCTCAGAAAAACACCACACGTGTTCTCATTCCCAATATAGGAGGCTCACGCAGCCTGATTCAATCACCACCTCCATTGTGCTGGCGCATGTTGTGAAGTTGCTCATCTTCATTCATAATTTCATACCCCTGATTCAAATATTATGCTGATTTCAGACTACCTCATTGCTGTATTTTTTTTTCTCTCTAGGGGCTCTGGAGATGCAGGGGGTCCTCTCTCCCACTCACTCTCACCAGGAGCAGATGGCCCTGGCTGGGCTGGACTGCGTGAATGAGCCCCTATTGTCTCTGGATGTAGCGTAGCCTAGCCCAGATGGCTTTTGTACCTTTTGTGTCTATGCTGACTTTCTGTAGAGTGAGACAGTGTGTGCTGTCTGCTTCAGTGGGTGGTAGCCCTCTGCTCGCTTTCATTAGCCTCTCTCTCTCCGTCTCTTTGTCTCTGGCTCTCTTGTTTCTCAACACGTCAATTCAGTTCACTTCAAATAAGCTTTATCGACACAACAGTGAAGAGGCACTGGCCAAGCAAAATAAACATTTCCATGTTACAAGTAGAGCCCAACTTGAGAAACTGAAGAGGACACCCGAGCGTTACACCCACATATAACAACTGAACATCTTATTCCAAAACCAAGAGCATTCAGATGCTGGTACAACAGTCGGCACTGGATTTTGGCAGCAGAGATGACCTTCCATTCATCCATGAGTATTACACAAAAACCTGGGCAATACGACCTGTGCTGAGCTCCAGTTCATTTTAGAAGTTGTGTATGTGGTATTATTGTATATTTTTTCTTTATTATTTACTATTTTAGCACTCTGTGCAGACCATTGAAGTATATAACATAATCATTGCATATTGTGCTGGAGCATTGTTATTTCTCTTACTGGGACTAAATACCACATTCAAACAGGAAAAGTGCCCCTAAGTTTGTTGACACAGGTCTCCACACCTTTGACTATATGTACATGTACATGTATTTTTCTAATTCTTATTAGAGATTTTCATGTATTTTCTGTCACATTTGAATCATTTGTTTGGTAAAATGCAGATGCTGTTTTTTAATTGTAAAAATGTTCAGTCAATACCTTGGTCATGGCTCTTTATTAACCATGAAGGAATTATTCTATTAATTTGTTAAAATACAAAAAAATAATGTTGCAAGCAAGTAAGTGCCTTAAGTTAGGGTTAATTTACCGTATCTTATACATTTAAAGCAGAGAAACAAAGCCATGTAGTCATCATTAAGTTAAATAAAAATGTTATTACTGTTGATGAAGTGAATGTGTTGGGTCATCTGCATGATTCAATTTGCCTTCACATTGTTCAACCTGGATGTGAAACGTACTGTACGTGTCCAGACCCATGTGATGTCTGGTCCCATAACTTAACAAGCATTAGCAAATGCTGAAAGCATCCTACTTGTGTGTGTGTGTGTGTTCATGCACAAACATGTTGTTTTGTTTAAGCCGTTTTGTGGTGTTTTGTATTTGTGGTGGTGATTGCTGAGTTTGCCGTTTAAAGCTACGCTATTTCCCCATGTTCTGGCTCAGTGTCAAAAACCACACGCACACACACACACAGACAAAGACCGACACATGGAAGGAGACCCCACTGTATCTCTTGCTAGCTGGTATGTGCGTGTGCATGAGTGCGTGCATGTGTGTGTGCGTGTGTGTGCGTGCTCTCTCTTGTGTCATCTTCACCAAACCGCAAAAACTCACATCAGTGCACCACCTCGCTGCTCCTCTCATTTCCATGCAACAGCTAATTTACTGCTCAAATCAAGTCAGATGTCTAATGAATCTACATGTCAGTGCTAACAGAGACCGTGATGACCCCTCACTCTGTAATACACAAACATACTCTCTCATCATCTCGTCATAGGCAGGCATCATGTGTTTCCTCATGCCCTCGGGGCCCACACCACAACACAATGCCAGGCTTCAGAGCGTTGGCTAAATCCCCGGCAGAGACAGTCAGGCTGTCTGCCTGCCTGGCAGACTGGCACTTCTGCCGACTGTATTTACAGCAACCTCTGGAAGAAAAGGATCTGATTACCACAAGGAATATATACAAGACATCAATCAGCAGGCAGACAGGGAGGGAGAGAGACAACAAGAAGCAAACACACAGAGACAGACAGACAGAGAGAGAGAGAGAGGGAGGAAAGGAGTATAGTTCACTGTTGTGTTTTTATTGGTGCTTTTAAACCTTCACACAACACATACAAACACACACACACACACATCTGGGCACAGACACACACACTCACAGTCACTCAGACACAGAGTTTTTCTGGCAGAGGATGTGGGTCCAGAGAGCTGTGTGGTGTTTCACTTTCAATCTGCACTCAGATCAGATCAAATACACAACTCTGCAACTAAAGATGATGTCACTATCCCACAGCTGTCCCTACCACTCAGTGCTACATTACGCTGTGTATGTGTACGTGTGTGTGTGTATGTGAAAACCTCCACTGAGGTCAAATTGGGCTCTCTCTCTCTCTCTCTCTCTCTCTCTCTCTCTCTCTCTCTCTCTCTCTCTCTCTCTCTCTCTCTCTCTCCCTCTCTTCTTTCAAAACTCTGGGGATCCACCAGTCCGTGCTGAAAGCTATGGTCCAGATCAAGTTCCCCCTGTGTGTACGTGACACACACACACACACACACACACACACACACACACACACACACACACACACACACACACACACATACACACATACTGTATACTCCAATTCTTGCTGCCGGGAATGGCATGAGAAGAGAGTGGGAAAGGGAGGGGAAATGGGGGAGAAGTGGGGGATGCTTTTACAGCAGAACCATCACAAACCATCAGAGGATAAGAGTATTTTATTCACACATAACTGTACACTGAGCATGTGCGTATGTGGAAATAGAAACCCAATATAGACAGTGTCGTAGCTGAGTGCTGTTTTCAAGTGCTTGAGTCATTCATTCAGTTTTGTCAAACTTAATACTTCCTCTCTACTGTTTCAAAGCCATTTACTTGTTCCCCCCTTTAAAAGAGGATGAACAAGATGGATTACATGATGATAAATGAATCGCTATTAAAATTAAGGCGAGACACCCCAGGTGAATAGGGTAAAAAATTTAACTAACAGCTATTGCCATGAAACTTTCTATGTTTATTACTTAGATTGAGACAATTATTTTTTGTATTACATGTTTTCTTAAATATTATGCTTACATATGGAAATTAGACATTATATAATTAAATATGCGTGAATTTGTGTACATTTCCAGACCCGAAATCTGAAGATTGGATAAAGCTACTTTCAAAATTCTTGTTTTATTTTGTTGACATATTAAAGTCAAAAGTTTTTACAGAGGGGATTTTGGATATCTCTTTTTATCACTTTGTAAATGAGAAAATACTGTCACCAGCCCTAAAAAAATCAAATTTCGCCCTGTTTTTAGGTATAAATTGTTGTATAAATGAGGCTGTGAATGATATATCAACAATCCCCTCTGTAAAAACCTTCAGAATATAGGCAGGAATACAACTGGAAGGTTTGGTGTCTATAAGTGCTGCTGAACTGGAGATTTCGGGTCCAGAGTATAAGAAAAAGCTCATTTTGAGAAAACGGCCTTTAAAGATTCTATTGCAAAAATTCCACAAATTGGCTCTATGCACAGCTCTACTTCCTGAACTTAAGGCAGCTCCTTTGTTTCCTGTATTACATTATTGGACAAACTGATGAATCCAGGTGTGTCTGACCAATGTGACTACTCAGACACACCTGGATTAATCAGTTTGTCAAAAGAGCTGCCTTGAATTTAGAAAGCAGTGGAGCTGTGCATAGAGCCCATTGTTACTGGAAACAAGAGTGTTTGGCCACTGTGAATTTTAAGGTGTGTGGGCCAGTAGGTCAGAGAAAGAAAAAAAAAAAAAACACTTTAGGTGTAGCCTAGTTGGGCTCATCTGTAATATGACAATCAATGTTTTCAGTTTCTCTCTGTCTGGCTAAAAATCATCTCTGGCCCATGTCAGTGTCACATCCGTTTCACCTCTGTCACTGAGAAGTAAACTACTGCACAACACGTGATTCTGAGGATCGATGTTCATTTTAAGCCCTGTACCAACGCAATTGGGACATATTAAATCTCCGATTAGTTCATTCAGACGTCTGATGTGTAAAAAAAAAAAAAAAAAAAAAAAAGGCCACCGCTGTGTAGCCTATCGCGCTGTCTCCGACGGCAAACACTCGTTTTTTTACGGGTGACAGCTTCCGCGATGACGCACTTTGTAAAGGGATCTTATGGCTCGGTGAGTTTCTGTGCTGTGTCTTTTGTTGTCTAACAAGTGAGAGTTGCTGTTGTATTTTATGTGAGGATTTAAATCGATTTCCTTTCCCCGTTTTTAAAAGTCCCTCCGCTGTTCAGAGCGCGTCACGTGATGCTTCTAAACAAATCACGCTGTCGGAAAACGACACCAGCCAATGAGACCCTCCCTCGTACTTTTACGATTCGTCGCTGGTATAAAGGAAATGACCATTTTTGGAACCGACACATTAGTGCATGAGAGAGAGAGGGAGAGATAGAGAGAGATAGAGAGAGAGCTTCACAGCGATACCTGATATGACAGGAGTCTGAACAGACGCGGCTCGCTCCGCGATAGAACGCTCAGTTCTGGTGAATTTAGGAGAAATCTACAGGCGACACCAGTCAAAGTGAAGTAAAATAAACACCCATAATGTGTATTTTAGACTATTTTTTTTGTATTAGTCTGAAAGAAGACATGTTATGGAAGCAAAATAGCCCAAAATCTCAAAATTGATAAGTGCATGAAAAAACGATGTTTTTGCCTGCCGTGTCTCGCCTTAAAACACATTTTACTTTTCAAACTTATATAGACCTAGGCTACAGTATGAAAACAGTTATGAAAATTAAGTTGATAAAAAATAGATCAGAAACAGATTTAGTCCTCAGGTTTCTGTGGATATGCCTCATCTTTTGTTTATTATAGAGAATGTAAATCCAAATTTCATTGGTTATGAAATCCATTTCTCTCTCATATCCTTTACTTACAACCATTGTGATGATTAATAGAGTAAACGCCCTCGATAATCATTCCCATTGTTGGAAAGGTTATTGGGCAGGACGTTTACCTTTAAAACTCTGTTACCAGTAAAAAAGAATTGAGCCTGTGTGTTGTAGTGTGGGGATGCTCCATACAATAGAGGTAATCTGGCACCATCATTGATTTGATGTATCCTATAATATTATGTCCTTTTAAAAGCTCGCTGGTCATCTGTAAATGTTGGATAAACCAAGATGTTACTTTAGATATCACAGAATGTGAAATTCACTTTTCTTTGTAACTTTTAAGAAGAGTTTATGAAATGATTTCCCTGCAGGACTCAGCCCTCATTATTGTTATTTTATACAAAAACATTTTCAAAGCGAGTGTAATTTTAGAAAAACTTTTCTAACAGGGTAGGAAGGAGATCACATTCACCCGCACAACAGCACAACAGCGCATTTAATATAACGTAACGACTTTACGCTCTTAATTTATGGAGGTTAACGCATCAGAGGTTGAAAGCTTCCTGGAAGTGAAACATGAGTGTTCGTGCTGTAACTGTGCACAGCTGAGTGCATGCACTCCAATATTTTTATTTAAGCCATTTTTTTCCCAGCTGAGGACTTTTAGATGTTGTTATATCCACTTTGATTTAATTAAGGCTTTTGTGCGTTTCTCCCATCACTGTGGACAAATAGCAGACATGTGCTGACACACACTCAAGCAGCATTACAACAAATACTGTTTTGAATTTGGCTTTACGTAACATTTCAATAGTTTCATTTTTCCGCAGATAATATTTTTTTATAGATTTGTTTCCACAGTATTTCTGTAATAAAAAGATTCTTTACAGTGACAAAGCACAGACACACTGAGAGGTGATCAAAATAAACAATTAATCATCAAGAGGGGAAATATTCCTTTGAATCAAATTGTGGTATTGCTTCATTTTTCTCTTGTTGCTGTTTTTCTAAGCATGCTGCTTCCTAAAGCAATAAATAAATCAGAGCAACACATACTTCCTCTCATGTCTCATGTAGTCAATTAGTGATAATATTGAACAGTTGTATTTGCAGCATTATGGTTAGAATCAGGATAACAATTCCTGAATAAAAACTTGAATCAGACTTTTTTTTCCACATTACCAGTTACAAGTGGTTTGGGCAAAAGTTGAAACATGTGCTTTGGAGTAAAACAAATCAGATTTTTTTTGTGTGTGTTCAAAAATGCAGCAGGGCCCATGCAGTCCCTCTTCCCTCTCACTTTGCTTTAGGCGCTGTGCAGGGTTCAGCTGCCTGGCAGGGAGGGGTGGGAGGTCACGGTGCAGCTCCCCGTGTGGGTGTCTCGGTTGACTTTTGACCTCCTCTGACCTGCTGAACAGCAGCCAAAATGGTCACCTAACTGGGAGCAGAGAGAAACCCCAAAGGTCAGGAGAAATGGGGAGAAAGGACGTCTTCTACTGCCTCTTTCACTATACTTCTTTTCCTTTTTCTCTATCTGGCTTTATCCTCCCATAACTGTAACTCAAGAAAAAATATTGACAAACTCCAAACCTTTCATTTAGCAAAAAGAGTGAAGTAAATGGTGCTTATTTTCTTTCTGACTCAAGTGTCTTTGGGATTTATGCACCAGGCTTTTTAAGAGGTTTCCAAGGCCCAGGGATCATGAAACTCACTCAACAGATAAATGACCATGTAAACATTCAAATCAAGTGGAAAGGAAAACAACAAATCTGACAGGGACTTGGTTTGTTTTTACCCAAACAGCAGGGATTTCTAAATCTTGCACATTCATGTTTTACTATCAGATAAATGTGTCATAGTTTCTTGAATATTTTGTTACTTTCTGTTTTCCAGAAACTCAGCCCTCTATTTCTTCATCAGGATATTTTTACTTCTTGCTGTCTTTTATTGCTGAACCTCAATCTCTCATCTTCTCCATCTTCCATGCGCTGTTTATCTCTTTACACTTGAATGGACCCTTAGTGCTTATGTTTGGGAAAAGGAATATATCTTTTAACAAAAGATAAAACATATGTTATGGCATATTTCTCAACCTACCCACCACTTCTTCTCCTAGGGCCCCTCTTCATCCCTCCATCCTTCCCATCCTCCACCCCCTCTCTCTCATCAAGGGTCATTTGCTCAGTTTCCTGACTGCCTCTCCTGGCTTTTCCTCTGCACCTCTGATTGGAGAATTTCTACTAGAATTTGATTGGTCAGGACGTTGGCGCCTCCCCTTGCTAACAGCCATGAAAACACCTCCCCTTTTTTTTGGAGCCACTCCTTCTTTCTTGGAGGGAGGCCTCCTCCTCTGACTCTCCTCCTCCTTTTAGTTGCTCCTCCTCCTCTACAAACAGAGGAGAAGTGTGTTAGGGTGCCACCTGGTGGAATACACCTCTGCTACTCTGTAATGCTGTTAAACCTTCACTTCTCCACCTAATACAGTACAAAATAAATCACCTCCACCATATGGATCCTCAACAAAAGTGTTAGATAGATAGATAAATGAAGTGTACAAAGAAGGATTGCTAAACTGAGAGAAGGGAGCTGATAAAGAAATGAACAACCAGCTCCTGCAAACAAATCTGTAAACTCTGGATTTCATAATTCAAGCCTAGAGTGTCCTCTAGTGGTTTCACAATGAAACTACTGAATAGTCACTGAGAATCATAAGAAAAATATGAAACAAAAATCACAAAGGAAAAAATACATTTCATTATTTTAAGGATTTACTATATCTGGCAGGATATATCTGGTATCAATTTAAAGCTGGAAATGGAAAAGCTGTTGGAGAGATAATACTGTTAATACTACTGAGTATGACTAAAGGTGATAAAGATGATTGAATTCTCATTTTATTCCTTATTATATCCCGTATGGCAAATGTAGGCAAAATATGCACTTTTAATAATGCAGTAAGATGCAAAACATAAAGAATCAAAATCAGAAATCATATTGTTAAGTTAGTTGGACACAAGCAGACTAAACGTATGTGAGTATAATATTATTCCAGCTATTTGAAGACATAAAAATGCCCTAGATTGACAATGGATCCTGTTCATTCTTATTTTTTTGTATGTTCATTATCAGATTCAATGTGAAGACCAAAAGCAATAATGTATTTATCTCACCAGCCTGTGCTTCCAGCGCATTACAGTATATAACTTATCCCCCTGAGCCATAGAGCTCCATGTTTGCCCAAAAACCACTGCGCATGTATAGGTGAATATGAGCATTACAGTTTATTTTTGAAGCAATATCACATGTGTATCAATCCACTTCTGAAATAGTGCAAGCAAATGTAACATCAGTAACATTATCATGTATTTAATGACAGTGTCCAGCTGCTACAGGGAAAGACACACCCAGTGATAAAGGCAAAAATATATCAATATACTGGGTTTTTCCAACACATTTTCAAAGATTTATGTCGTCAGTGGTAACATATAATTGGGATTGAATGAGAAACAGACTTACAGCTCATCGGTGTTGGTCTTTTCTCAAGACTTGTTGGCAATGACCAGACCAGGCTGAAAATATAGAATATAAAATATATAGAATATATATCCTTTAAGTAATACCATGTCCCATCTTGTATTTCTGCAGGTTTACTGCCTGTCATGAGATGGAAACTAAACAAGATAATTTATTGTCTTTTGCAGTGTGAGAGGGGCTGTCAGATTCTCCTTACAGCTCCAAAAATGGTCAGGCCTCTGAATGTTTAAGGTTAAATACTTCAGCATAAAACTCCTGCTGTCTCTCTGTGGAAAGACATAAAAGTAGCACTCTCCCCCTGGGCGCCTGTGTCCGTCTCCCGGACTTTCCATTCTGAGACTTTGTATTGGACGTGGTCATATGAGAGACGCAGATCCATCATCATTCGCTGCAGTCACAACACAACGCAGAGTTACAGCAGCCACACATACAGTGCTGTAGTATGAGCCTGTGTGTCTGTCTGCCCGGCGTGAGAGCGTCTTCCCATATATCATAATGCAGTGATCCCACAGAAATGGATTTGATCATTGATAAAACTATAACCCGTCACAGGGGCTTGATGAATGTGTCTCCTCGCTGAGTGTACGGGCATGTAAAGTGTTGTGATGATGACCCGGCTGATGTCTAAGTGAGGGGGAAGATAAAACTGGACATAAATCAGCTCAACAGGGGGATAACAGCACATTCCCACAAATCATCCTGGGAATCTGAGGGTGTCCCGGTCCTGGAGTGGAATTCTGGGAAAGCTGCCAGATCCCATGCAGACACAGAGAGACAGGCGAGGATCAGCGGTGTCATTGTGGACTGCTTCCCTCTGCTTCCTGTTGCTGTCCCTTTTGTTTCTCTCGTTTGGATCTGTCTGTATTTAGTTTTGCCTCCGTCAGTTTTCCTTCTTGATTAGTCTGGAGTCCACAAAAACTAATTTATTAGACAAACAGATGAATATATGAGGAAATTCAACATGTCCACATGCCTCATACAGAATATACAAGTGTATGTATGACACATGGTGCAAGGTTAGCTAAGTAAAAAAGAAACATTATTTATCGACAGTTGAGGTGTATTAAATCAAAAACTGTGCAGGACTGTATTTCAGTCGAGAGGACACCGTTTGTTTTAAAGTAAGTGGACTACATGGAGAGGCAGAGAGGAGGGGAGGGGGAAGAGGAGGCCAAAAGCAGCAAAATGGAAAGATGAAAGGCCGCCGGGGTGGCGAGGGATGCACATTAAAAACATTAAAAAAAGAGAATTACATCTGTGGAGAACAAGGTCTTTGAGGGAGCGCTCCGAGGGGCTCGGTGAAAGAACAAAGGAAGAGCTTGAAGTATAGGGAAGCCCTGAGCGGATAAGACTCTGGATAAGTGTCGGAGACAGGATCGTAAATCCTGAACCCCATAGTCTGCAAGCTGGGGCCAGGGTCAGAGAGGAAGAGCACAAAGAGAACGGCTTAAGAGAGGTGGGAGGTGATAATATAGAAAGATAGACTGAAACTATAGCCATAAAAAAACATCTTAAGGTTGATACTCGATGACTAAAACCAGATGCAATTCAGATACTTCACCGCTGGGATGCTTTCAGCCACTCTGTTAAATGCTCCCTGTGCGCCGATGTGGTGCTGAATATGGCAACATGGCAAATGGCAACAATGTCAGGGTCATGACGCATGGATCAAATTAAGGGCTGTCATTATCACCCTGTGTCTCACTCCAGACATTCCTCACATGCTGTCCTCCTTGTCATGCAAATGCAGCTCCAGTGAGTCATGTGTGCATCTAAAGACACTACCCACACCTTTAAAACAGGAATAATGGGTGACGTCGCCCACTCCTGAGAATACTTGCCAAAGCTGAATTGTCCAGTGGTTGCTAGATGCCTAAGTCAATTAATAAATACTAATACTAATAATACACTAAAACAACACCAAAAAACACACAACTGCTGGACAGATTATGAATAAAGATGAGAAGTGCCTGATGCTCCACAACATAAGAGACAAGATAACCACATACTTCAGGAGCTTTGCCAGGCCTGAGAAAATAATCCTAATGATCACATCAGTTATGTCGGTCTGGGCTTGGAGAAAAATACTAACAATAAATCCTGCACAACAAACTACAGACTGAAATTGATTGATGGACGAGGGCATTTAGACATGGAGGGCCTAATGAGAAGATGCTGTAAAGCTGCATTATTGGAAGTGCAGTGATTTTGGAGATTGATGATAATTACAGACGGTGTCAGGATACCTTGACCTCTGCTGTACCAATCTGTCCACCTTTTTCAGTAAAAGTTAAATACATACATAGACAGCTAAAAAATAGTCCTCAACAAATTCACCATTTAATCCCGTGTAAATGGTATAATGCCCAGCTGCTTTTCTAAAAATAAGAAAAAGGGAAAAAAAAGGTTACAATATTATCTATCTTCTTTTGCTTCGCTTTCTTTTCTCACCTCTTTACATTTATTTGTTTAGTGTTGTTATCATTACTAGCTACTACTATTATTGTTACTGTCATCATCTCCCCCCTATATCTTTATTTTATTTTCCTTTTTTTTATTTTCATTTTAATTCTAATTTTGTTATTTCTCTACCTTGCACAAGGTATGTGATTATTATTTCTTCACTGTGTTTCAATTATTTGTTAGGTCAAGGTGAGGTCATGTTATAAGCCTTTCGGATTTCAGACCTCACCTGCACATTTTTTCTTGTATCTTTCTCATTAGTAAGAGATATAAGAAAATGTTATGTTCTATTTTATATGTGCAAATAAATAAAGTCTAAAAAAAAAAAAAAAAAAGTCTGGTCCTTACTCATCCTGATTCTTGTCTGGTCAAAGCAGGCGGCAGGTTTCACCCACAGAAATGATCTTCATTAATGGTTTACATGAAAAGACAAGAAATTTCACAGTGTGTAATCAGGGTCAGTGTACAAAAACATCCTACATTTCCCATAATGCACAGGTCAAACATTTTGATTTTTTCTTTAGTACAGGTCGATGATGAAATGATCCCTCACTTAAGATGTGAATTGTGTTGCTCTTGTAACTATATTATTATAATTGATTAAGGCTGCAGTAAGCAGAGAAAAATATTCTTTGCATTCAGGTTTTCTATGACCTGCTCTCATGTGTCTGCTCTAATTAGCCTAATGCAGCCCAATTACGACACACATACCTTTTCAAGTCTATTCTTCAGAGCTGATTACTGAATCAGGAATTTATAAATTTGAGGCTTATGTGTATGTATGTATGTTTGTGTGTATGTGTGTGTGTGTGGGGGGGGGGGGGGCTGTATTACATGACACAGGTGACGTATGTTTCCGGGGGTCTTTAATAGCAGGAGATAGTGTGGTTAGGTAAGTCAGTGATGTGTCCTGGTGCTGTCTGGGGAGATGTCGCCTGCTGTGAACATGTCCACCACGATGTTCCTGTCAGTGCTCCTGATGCTGGGAGGTCTCGGCGGGGCAGCGGCGTCTGACCTTCCAGTCCATGGGAAATTAATCCACAGTGATAAGACGATGCTGAGCAGCGAAGATGGAAGACACACTTTGAGGAAGCAGCCACATCATCATGTAAGACGCATTCATTCATGATTCATGTATTAGTTGACTCTTCTCAAAAGAAGGTATCTGGAGTTTTTCTTGGTCTCGTATGTTGATGAGTTGAATATTGTAAGTTTGAGGTTATTGTTCAGTACTTGAAGATCTTTTCACCTTTTTTAATTCTATGGAATAAAACAATTGGTAATTAATGTTTCATCTATCTATCCTACTTTTCTCATGTTTTGGACTGTAGAGACAGTATCGACAGAATTGACTTAAGTGGGTAAAAACTGTATTATGGAAATTAAAAAATTGTGTTCAAATACAGAAATCCCTATTTGTTTTAAATACTGTTATTACAAACATAACAATGGAACTCATCTGGTAGAAAATAACACATTCATCCAGGTTTATCTTATATGATTGTAGAGGAACAGTGAATAGAACATTACTTTTTATTTTATTTTATATTCTTCTTTTTACAATAGTTATTATCATACCTACAATATTTTTTGTTTGATTTGAGAACATAATTATTGCTATATTTTTTAAGAAATGTTATTAATAGACTGGTCTGTTGCCTTTTTCAGTTTAACAGTGACATCCGCAGGAGTTTGGATCATGAGAGCCTCAATGTCCACGTGAAACCGACCACCAGCAGAATCAGCCTCCCTACCATCATCAAGCTCTACCCGCCCACGGTCAAACCTGTGAACATGCACGCCAACATGCCTATGCGCTTCGGAAGAGAGATGGATCCCGGTGATGACAGGGCACCAAGCTCAAACCCCAACATGCCTCAGAGGTTTGGACGGTCTTGGGAGCTGATAAAAACGTGTGCCAAATGTCCTGATACAAGAGGAGGACCAGACCCAGCACTGCGTGACAGATCAGGGAGACACAGTCCTTTGTGGACCCTCCTTAGGACTTTGGCCAATGGGCAGTTATTGCACTGGTAGGCAGATCCTGTTTTAATTAAAGTTCAAGTCTAGTTAGAATCTTCATTTTCCATCCGTACAGTCTCATAAAAATCCCATAATACATACATAATACAGGAAAAAGATCTTGACATGCATTATGTAATCCAAATGTTTAACTTATTATATATACTTGGTCTACTCTATACTTGTTATTTCTAGATCAGTTTAACATCCATAAAGTTTTCTCATGTAGAACATGTGTTCTCTTCCCACAGGTTTGAAATTTCCAGACTTATAACCAGCTCAGAAGAAGTGAAGATGGAAGAAAAAACCTTTAAAGGATGAAAGGGGCTGTACAGGCCTACAATAAACATATAGTGTTTTTACAGTAAAGACAAAACATGCAATTGTATTCAAGTGTTGGAAAATACATCTTGAAAATAAAAGTTTCAGTTACTGGGTTGTCTTTGTTTTGCACTTTCATGTTTGTTCTGCTAAATTATATTATTGTATTATGAAATCATGTTTCTTCTCAAACCTGGACCTCAGCTCCTTATATACTAATGGAGAGTCTCCATGACTTCAAATAAAGGGAAACTGTTATTGTTTTTCTGCAAAGTCTTTTTATTTCTATAAATCTACTTGTTGGAGTTTTTACTGATGGGGTTAATTTTGGCCACTTCCTTAACCATCTATCAAAGTGTTAGCCTAGAAATCTAGACGCACCCTAGCGGCAGCAAATATATCTGCTCCGCAGGTCATTTTATTGATATAGTCTGGCTTGTCAGGCTATCAAAGTGTAGGTGTGCATGTTGAAATCAAGTGAAACACTATAAACAGCAGCTGCTTATGCTGCTGTGACCAGTGATCTGCAAGTATTTTTTACACTATTCCTATTAAAGGAAAGTATCCTAACAAGACCGTACCACGATAATAAAAAATATTAATTAATATAAAGGAAATATGCTCAATACGCCCTCGAAAGTAACTAAATATCACTACAGAAAAAGGCATACCACACCTACAGTATCATAAGTGGATACAGATAGAGGATTGAAGAGGGCTCATTCAGTACAATAACATGCCACTAGAGGGTGGTAACACATCAAGTAAAAAATATTTACTGACCCCTGCCTCTTTTCTCTCTGTCAGAGACACAGGCACTGTACTTTTCTCTTTGTGATGTTTCTGTCCAGTGAGTTCAATGATCTGTCACAAGGTGCTGGACAACATGTAGGAAGAAGAACAGAGGTGCTTGTTATTTAACACATAGATTATCCACAAAGAGGCATCAGTCATCAGCCATTTATTTCGATGTAGGCCTACTACTCCCCATATTTCATTAGCTAATGCATTTTGTTTTAGAGGTATATTTGCTTTTTGGGGTTAATTAATGTACTTTGTACTTCTTCATATATCTGCTTTAGGTGTTAAACGTGTCATAGTGGCATTTACACACCTAAGTGTCTCAGGTAAGGTACAGTAGAGAGCAGCATTAGGGATGAGTCTCAGATGTCTTCAACCCTGAGGATAAACTTGTTCTGCAGCTACAATAATAAACACCTACACGCAGGTATAAGCACCTTGTTAGAATTAAGCCTTAAAACCTACAATGACTCATGGTGCTTTTATCTCAGAGGTACGGCTGGTTATTCACATGCATTTTGGAAATGGGTGTGACCCACACGCAGTTGCTGTGTCGTCCTCATTGAGTTTCGCAGTAGCTACGAGGTTATCACGCCTTACTTTACCCGATCCTACAGCTCTGCCCCGGAATTTAGCGTTTCTTGTTTTGAGGTTCAAATCCGGTGTCATCCCAGGAACAAGTTTACAACCAGAGACGCAGAAGAGGAGCGATAACGAAACTCAAAGGCTTGATCTGAAAAGGTGAAACAGCTCAAGACGACTCCAGGTACGGTGACTTATAACTTTGGTTACATTGCGGGTGTTGTGTTGTGTTTTCACCGTCTTTATCAGACGAAAACACTCCGTCTCGATCCTGATGTAACCTCTGTCTATGTAGAATCGTATTACTGATGTGATTTCTACCAGATGTTTTCTCTGGTAATAATAATGAGGTCACTTTTAACAGCGATTTATACTTCATACAGATTTTTTTGGGGGAAACAAGCAAACAAAAACAGCAGTAACTTTGTGCTCCGTGTTTCAGTGACACCACAAAAACTTTCTAATCTTTTGAAAGCTGTTGTGATTTCCTTGTTCTCACCCCAGCTGGATAACAAATGTCCCATAACTTATGAAACAGCAATCCGGAAGTTTGAGGGCAAAGTTGTGAATTGCCCATAATGCCCCAAGCTACATTGTGTCTAACATGTTTCATTGGTATTTTTCCACTCATTGGTATTTTTCCACTCACTTGCAACTTGTTACAGTATTGTTGTTGTGCACTGCTATATGACTGAGAGTATCTCATCCTGTTTCACCACCAGCTGCTGGTCATGGGCGACCTCAAGAAAGGGAAGAAGTCGTTTGTACAGAAATGTTCCCAGTGTCACACAGTGGACGAGGGGGGCCGCCACAAGGTGGGACCCAACCTGTGGGGTCTCTTTGGGAGGAAGACGGGACAGGCGAGCGGCTACAGCTACACACAGGCCAACATCGATAAAGGTATGAATCACTGTTGTGATCATCTCAGAGAAGTTGTCTGACTGCCTCCTTGGTTGATACATGGTAAAAGGAACCAAAGAGAACACCGGTGCAGCAAGAATGTGGTTTCTCTCTTGTCCCTTGGTAGACAGATATGAGAACAAGTCGGTTTGCTTCTCCTCACAACTGACAGGAGTCAGAGCTGTCCAGCTGTTACCTGAAACTGTAGATCACCATCTGCTCATTCAGACAGTACCTGTATCATTGCACCAAATGGTGTTGGAGTTGTCATGTATACAAACACAGCCTGCAGTGCAAAAGTTTTAACAACTGTCTTCATATGACATTGATCTGCAAGTCTCAACACGTACATGCAATAATATGGTTCAGTGTTTGGTATGCATGGTGTGCTCTGTAAAGTCCAAAGAATTGCAAAACTCAAGTTAAGATTCTGACTGACTCATTGACTGGCCCAGCTGCTCTGAATAAGTTGCAGTGGGTATTGGCACTTCATGAGAAGCCATTTTATGTCTTGGCAGTTTTGCTGCACACAATGTTCTTTAGTTTGGAAGCAGGAATATTATACCATTATGGGATATCCCAATTCATTTTTAGTGTTTCCATTGGTTTTAAGGTAGTGTTTCTTCTTCAAGTATGTGTAATAAATGAGCAGTGCTGCAAAACAGCTCGGTTATTGTATTCACTATAGGCCTACACTGACAGGACTACTTTGGCTGACTTAATTAAAATACATTTGCTGAAGATTTTGAAATTATGCTGATGAAAAAACATAAATAAAATGCTGCAAGTGACAAAATATTTCTGGAGGAAGCCAAACAACGCTGCAGAAAATGACCGCATACACAACACGATGCTAGTTCTCCCAGCCTTACAGCAGGCCTCATTTCCTGTTCAAAACATAGCAACAAACAGAGCTCTGACTACTAGAGAGACAGAAACCGCTCAGACAGTTGTAGACCTTAGACCAGACCTGGATACATAAATGTAGAAACTGCGTTTGGTTATTAGATTGTACATCAACATTGACACCATACTGGGTCAAGCAAGACAGACCTGCAAACAAACAGTAATGCAGGAGCAGCAGTTTTTGGATACAAAGCACTATGACATAAAAATGTTTTATATTCAAGTCTTTTTGATCTAAAAATGGGAAAGTAAAACTTTTTTGTCTCCAGTTACTTATAAATGTGGTGGTTGAGGTGATCAGTAATCATTACAATCCATAAGGAGGAATGTGCATCAGGTCCACATGAACTGAGTTACATAGCCAGCCTACAGAAGAGCAGGTCTGAACAGGTTCAGTTCAGTTCAGTTCATCTGACTCTCAGTTTTGCTCTAACATGAGGCAATAAAACCTAATTACAGTCAGAAGTGTGAGAATGCAGGTATGACAAATACATACACAATGTTAATGGGAACACTAGAAGACTTAACAAGTTTTAATGTGTTATTCTTTTTTCTTTTTCTTTTTTTTTTTAGGTATCATATGGGATGAGGAGACTCTGAATGTTTACCTGCAAAACCCAAAGAAATACATTCCTGGTACCAAGATGATCTTCAGTGGTATCAGAAAGAAAAAGGAAAGACTGGACATTATAGCTTATTTAAAAGATGCCACCTCCTAATACAATTACTAGACAGAAGCCACATACAGCAGTGGACAGAGGCAATATGGTGCTTTTTACATAAAATGACAAAGTGTTATCTTTGTTTTAATTTCAAGTTCATAATTTACAATATTTATATGACTCCATTTTGATACATTACAACAGTGCTGCCACACTATGTGTAGGAGACTGTTTTTAGTTATTACCCCTGCAGCTTAACGATTCTTCAGGCGCTTTTCATTCAGAGCCTTTTGTTTTCTATTTAAAGTTCTTCACTGCAACTGGTTTTTAAGTTTAGTCTTCTATTTCTTTATCTTTTCTTTTTAAATATCTATCCTGTTTACATGTAGTTTTCTACTGTGGTAAAACTGACTTAAATAAAAGTGTTTGTATTAAACTTACTTCATTGTCCCTTCTTTTTAAGTCACTGTTGGAAAGTTGCAATGAATGTTTTCTGTACCCACACACACATTTAGTTTTGACATTAAAATGAAAATCAGTTTTAGTTGTATTTATTTAGTTTTTAGTCAAATAACCATGCTTGAATTGGGTCTGTTGTTGGGTTAGTTGTTTCAGGTACTTTAAAAACACTTGGCTACTTATGTAGGGTGGGTCAAAAGTATTTTGAGTTTTGCAACAGGCGAGCTGGCCTACTCACTTACTCACTTTTCCTGCTTAGCCACTGACAAATCATGCATTACGAGATCTGCACCACACAAGGTGAGCAATATTTAAAGACAAATGAAAGTTATAAATTAATTAATGTTGATTTGAAAGAAATAATGCTTACATTGTGCTAATTTCCAAAATGAAAACACACACATATAAAACATTTTGATGTTAGATGAAAAGAAAACTGTTAACATCATTCTTAACACAGTATGAAAATTAAGTATGGAAAAACAAGAGTAGCCTTACATGTAGCTGCTCAATTGACCATCTTAAATCTAAAAGTATGTCTAGTAAATGAACATGTCACTACCAATGGCTGTTACGTAAGTTTGGTGATTAAACGGACATTTCCTGTTCAAAAAAAAATCTGTTGTGAAAAATTACCTGCTAAATTTGGCAAATACAAATCTTATGTCTGTAAAGGGCTTCTTCACAGCTTCTTCTTCTTTGTAGGGTTACTAACGGTTGGCAAGCAACGTTTAGGTGCATTCTTCCCCCTTCTGGACAGGAGTGTGCATCAGAAACACATAACATTGAGTTGTTTCTCATCTGCAAGTTTATTTATGTCATATTTATGTCATAAAAAAACACTTCTTGTTATGCTATCTAAAAACCTAAAAATGGCTCTAAACCCGACATCCCCAGAGCTTTTCTGTAGTATGTCTTTTACATTTAAGGTAATTCTAGTATTATACTGTACTTTCTAGTGCCCTAATGAGTTCTTGTCTTTCTTGACAGTAGTTTGGACATTTTTAAATTACCCTACATGCTTCACTGTTTCCTGAGCTGCTATAATTACATGTCCCTGTGGCATGTTTGTTTATTATTTTCAATGTGCAATTTAGGCCTCTATGGCCAAACCTGATCCTGGACATGATGTCCTCCTCTACTCGGGTTTTCCTTTCTCATTTCTCCCACTTGTCTCTGAATACTGTAATAATATCTGTCTTTGTTTCCTCTATCCCACATTTCCCGCCATTTCTTTTGACACTTAATGATCCTCTTTATTTCACCTTATTTTATATTCATACAGTTCATTCCCCTCCACCCCAATATGTGCAGGCACCCACAATAATTTGATATCCACCTCAGCTTCTGTGTATTGTGTTAGCAATGTCTAATTCTATATCCTGCCATGTTTCTGACTTCATGTTATGAATACTTGTTGCCCTGCTGGAATCAGAGCATATTACAACCCTCTTTGGTTACCGTGTTAATCCAGTTCAGAGCAGAACGGCTAATAATTCACCTGTATTGATGCAGTATTATCTGGAATGACAAAAGCTATTCCAGCTCTGCCACTCTCTGACTCATGCATCTGTGTCTCCATGTGGTCTGAATCATTTATATGTATTTACCAACATAATTCTCTTCCCCTTCCCTTACTCAATAGATTAAAATCACCTGAACAGGTGTCTATTTCTCCCCTGGAGTTAATGGTGAGTGCAGCGGATTAAATAGCCCAGTTTAAAGCAATTTGACATACACATGATCTGTTTTACCATAAAACAATGAATTTTAAATGCATCAAAACATAATCCTAGTCACAATACATGTGTGAAAATTTAACTGCTAAATTTCGGCTATCACCATTACAAAGGAACTTGTGGAATAGGCCTACATGTTAGCGTTAGCTTAGCTCAGCAGTGCCACCAATATGAATCATGATGTTATTGCTACCATTAGTTTGGCCATAAGGCTAGAAATGGCTAACCTTTGGACATAAGGTTAGCGTGAGCATAATTTATGAATATTGTAAGGCTAGATTTAGCTACTAGGCCTACTAGATAAATATTAAATGTTAGTAGGCTACCACTAATGATAAATGTTAGTAGTAGTCCTATAACTTTTGGACTACATGCCAATAGCTTTAAGTAGCTTTAATCAATCAGCAATGTTGCAGCTTTTGATTGGATTACATCTATCAGTAGTTTGTTCAGTAACAGTTTTCCTTGTTTTAAGACATGATCAGGAATTGCATGACCTTTAGTGCCATGCAACTGAAAACTGGGAGGCTAACAGTATTTTATGGCATAGCAAGGTGAGCTCTTCTCATGGTAATATAGGCTATGTGTTATCTATTTTAAAGATTAAAAGACGTACCCCCCCTCCCCCCATAATGTCCAATTTTTTAACCCAGTATTTAATGTAAATGTTAACCTGTACAATGTTCGTATAAAGTTGCTGGCTTACTGTTATAGCTTTAGAGGTCACACCTTGACCTTGGCTTGAGTTTGACTTGACTTTTAATGTTCACTTAATAATGTGTCTTAATGAGCTTTCTTGATGTAGATATCTTTTAACATTTATTGTCTTTGACTTAACTATACAGTATTACGACAAGACACTAATGAGAATCAGCATCGAGATCATGATTATTTAATATAGTTGTAAAGAATAAGGGTATAAAAATGGAGTGTAATTAATAAATCAGAGTTTTATTGGAACACTTATTCAGCGAAACAGAAAGTGACCCTGTCAGGGATGTAGCGAATCCATCAATTATTACATTAATATAATTATTACCAAACAAAAATATATAATGTTTTCATAGAAAGCTCTTACTGTAAGTGGCAGGGAAGTTATGTAAGACTATGGAATACTTATCTAAATTGTGAACTACGCTATCCAGCAGGGGGCGCCGTTTCACTGGTTTAGAGATCATCGGCATCACACAGAAAACGTGCCAAGCGAGTGAAAGCATGCAGACCTGTGCCACAAGCTTCCCAGTCATTCAACCTGCTGGTCTGAAGCCGACACATGAGGTAGTGTGTCCCTGATCCTGAGCTGCTGCTGCTGCTGCTGCTGCCACCGCTGTCTTTGCTCCAGTCGGAATTCATTTGGCGCCCGAGGAAGAAGGTCCTCCCTCCACCCAACTGTTGTGTTATTGACAGAGGGAAAGGAGCGGATCGATAAGTGGATCAGATTTATTAGTGGTCCGGATTGGCTACAGCCTTTACAGTATATGGCCACAATACGCCTAATGTCAGAGGAGACACGGTCCGTGCGACGGCACACCGCGCGCTGCATTTAGGTGAGAGAAGCGCCAGACCCAGACTGCGCGTCTGCAAGTGCAGCACAATTTCAAGTAAAAGGTAAGGGGGGTCTTGTGCGTTATGCCATGGGTGTGCATGACATTGCTTTAATAAATTAGGATATTGAGACAACACGTAGATTAATCCGAACCAGAGTAAATTAAAAGGGGTGTGAGCCATACATCGATGCAGCATCCTCTCTGCAAAACATGTGCCTCAGCACGGGACTGTCATTTCTAAGGGTTTTCAATATCTACCTACATTCATCAGATTACCTGTAAGAAATGCTCTAAAAAATGTTTGTGTGACTATGTGATTGATGATTGTTATCGGTGCTTGTTATTCTGGCACAGGGCTGAGGGAGGCTGCTGCACAGCTGGAATTACAGCGGTGGCTGCATCTGCTGCAGTGTGGAGCTGCAACAAGTTTATTATGCCGCGAGGAGAGGGAGGGAAGAGAGGAAGAGAGAGAGAGAGAGAGAGAGAGAGAGAGAGGCTTAAGAGGACTAAAGTGAACGAGTGATGAAATAGTGACACCCTCAAGACAGATTAAGGAAAAGAAAGTGGCAGCTGCCAGTAACTGCATTAAGCTCAGACAGTATAAATAGTGTGTGTGACAGCTTGTGTTGTGTGTTTTAGGGGGAGAACAGCAGCAGAATGGAGTTGGTCAAAATTGCAGTGTCCTTCCAGATTCTCCTTTGTCCTGCATGGACCGCATCCCATCACACCTACAGGGACAGCATCCTCTCATCCCAGGCAGGTAAGGTATCCACCTGTGTGACTGACAGATGCAACCATCACTGCTGTGATTCACTGTAACAAGCTGCCGGTGGTTCACACTGCTCTGTTTTTATCCTCTCAGCCCTCAGGTTGTTGGATGAGCCGTTGAGATTTGACCCCTGTTGCCTCATGTCTCCGCCTCCGCCGCCGCTCTTCCCTCCACCTCCTCAGCTGTGGAAGCGAGGCATCCCTGTAAGGTCTTCACAAAACGCACTTGCATAAACCCTCATTCACATACATTCATATAGCTGCTGACTGAAAACCCCACTTTTCTTGGGTTTTGTTTGAAGGATGGTATCAGCTTGTTAGAGGCGAGTGTAACTGGAGGGGAGGAGCAGCAAAGAGAAAAAAAACCTACAACGCCAGCGGGGTGTTCACCTGGACCACCAGGACCTCCAGGACCCCAGGGCCCTGAGGTAAAGCCATGCTGCAAAACAAAATACATCACACTTTTGTAACCCTGCATTAGTAGCTGCACGGCTTTAAAAGCTTGAAAGCATCTGTCACACAGCGTAATCAGCCTGTTGCAGCCATTTTAAGGCAGCGGGGGGGAATATTGTTCAACAAGCAATGACCTTTTTAGTATTGATTTTTTTTCTCCCACATGTACTGCTCTCTATATGGGATATGTGAGCTGTGTATAAATTTGATGTCATTTTTCAGGGTCATGGTGGATTACCTGGCATAAGAGGACCAAAAGGGGAGAAGGTGCGTGTCTAATGTATTTTGCTGTAGAGGTATTTGTGCGTGTGCCCTTGTTCCTCTCTAATGAGAATCTACCCTAATGAGCGCTCCATCTTGTCTCCCCTCATTTGTCCTCTTCCAGGGAGAAATTGGACGACCAGGGTCAAAGGTGAGCCACTCCTCCTCCTCCTCCTCCTCTCCTGCATATCTTGTTCTCTCCCGCTCATCTCTCTCTCTCTGGTCCATCTCACGTGTCCTTGGAATAATGCAATCTGGATTTCTCCCTCTATCTGTCTCTCCGTCGTCCACTCAATGCGTCCCCAATCTCTGTGATGTGATTTGTCTATTGATGTGCTCAGAACGTCCTCTGCAGCTGCTAAATGGGTTGTGCTACATTAGTCTCAGTGGCCACCGTAACCGTGGAGCAAAGCTCGGTCGCATATCCCTCTGGATGTCTTCCTGTCCATTCTCCTGCTCCTCACCTCTCCGTCATTCCTCCTCCTTTTTTTTCTTCTACTCTGCTCCTTCTTCTTCTCCTTCCTCCTCTCTCTCCTCCTCTCCTTGGCCTGGCTCCATTTAGCCCTCGTACTGGACTCCAGTCCTGCTGATCCAGCCTCTCCAGCACTGCACTTCTGCACTTTAATCTCCCTAAGTGCTTTTGCTCTCCATGATAAATCACTCCACACAGCAGCAGGTCTCACAGTGTCTCTACAGGCTGCTGTTTTAATGACAGTCAGCTAAATGAGAGCGCGCTGCTAGCATGGCAGCTGCTCTGGGATACTGGCCCAGGTGTCACAGAGATGTGAGACTGTTGTGTAATATATTTGGCTCTCCCGCATGCAGCGAATCTAATAGAGCGTGCTCAATTAAGGTTTTATTCCTGTCCACTTACTAGCAAATCTCAGTGGCACTGTTAAAGCTTCAAGGCTAACTTTTGTCCTCAGTCATTAGAAAATCACAGGGATTTTGTTTTTCTTTGATTTGTTTCTGACACTTTCGAAATCTGGTTTGTCCTCATTAAAACCAACCATCAAGAGGAGCATACATTTACATACGAGAGAAGGCACCTGGCTACCTACAGACTCTCCATTAAATCAACCTGTTAATGCCACTAGAGCAGCAGCTTCTGTGCACTAATACTGTCACTGGTGCCGGTTTATTTCTGTAGGGTCGCACAGGAGCTCCAGGCCTGCCAGGGAAACAAGGGCTGCCAGGATGGCCTGGTCCAGAGGGAGAGAAGGTACGTCTCCTCTCAGCAATACTGTAATACGTTTTTGTGCGAAGAGACTTGTTACTAGCGCTAAATGTATTGAGGTGTATGACCTGTCATAAATCAAGTAAAAGGCATCGACAGCAATTGTTTTCAATTAGGGTGCAAAAGGGGATCCAGGACTCATGGGATTACCGGGACTGAGGGGACCACCAGGGACGAAGGTTAGTCACATCTTGGCACACAATCATGCTGGACCCATGTTGATTTCCTTCTGTCGAAACTAATGTTACATTCCTCATCCATCTATCCAGGGTTTACCTGGTTACAAAGGAGAAAAGGTAAGTTCTGAACATGTAATATATTGTTGTACTATCTAATGTACTTGTTACTGTTAACCTATCACACATTGCTATTGCCTTTTCTTTTCTGAAAGGGGACTCATGGAGACCCAGGGTCAGCAGGACCAAAAGGCGATAAGGTTTGAGAGAAATGTTTCTTTTCTGCTCCTCATCATTTGATTAGGCTGTGGAATCCTCTACAATAGCCTCTTGAAGTATTGATTGGACTCCAGAGTGGTTCATGAGACACTGTCTTTTTGGTCTTTACATTTCAAGCTGATTTAATAAACTGCCTGTCTCAGAGCCAGATTAAATGGACATTAACCACTCTGTGAATGCCTGCTCTGCGAAGGGAAAGATTTCTATCATGTCAACCTCCCATTTTGTCTCTATGTAGGGCTCCATTGGTTTGCCCGGGATGCTTGGCCAGAAGGTAAAAATAATTCAGCAATGACTAATTGATTGATTGATCAATTCGATCTGTTATTTCCATATGTTGCATTATGTACAGCACTTTGTTTCAGCTGTGGTTGTTTTAAAGGGCTTTATAAATAAAGTTGAGTTGAGTTGAGTTGAGTTGATCATCCTTAATTTCACTCCTCTCCCCAGGGTGAGCAAGGACCAAAGGGAGAGCCGGGAGTCTCAGGGAAGAGAGGACCAACTGGGCGGCCTGGGAAAAGAGGCAAACAGGTGAGGGAAAGTGAGGTAATACAGAAGTGTGCAAGCTGCCAGGCTAACTCTAACTTACAGGACATGAATGTGTGTTGGCATCAGATTTTTCACACATTTCAAACAGACCTTGATAGCACTGGCACATGCTTCTCCTCATTTTATAAATTTAGAACTAAAGCAGAAGAGCAATAACTGGAGCTGAGCGCTACGACCTCTCTCAGGCTAATTCTGTCACCGATGCAAGGCAACTTCACTTCTAGCTCTAAGTTTAGATTTCTGCAGGGGTTGTGGGGTCTTTGATGTCTCAGATCCTCTCAGTCTACACATTTATATATGAACACACACACACACACACACATACTGTATGTGCATGCACATACACACAATTTTCCCAAATTACCACAGCTATGCACAAGTGGCAGTAGCATGTAGGTCACCTTCAGTGACAGTGTGTGTGTGTGTGTGTGTGTGTGTGTGTGTGTGTGTGTGTGTGTGTGTGTGTGTGTGTGTGTGTGTGTGTGTGTGTGTGTGTGTGTGAGACAGTGTGTGCTTGTGTGTATTCTCTAATACAGTAATGTGTCCTGGTTTCCACAGGGCATGAAGGGCCAGACTGGAAGCTCAGGAGTCACGGGCCCCCCAGGTCCCGCAGGTCCAAATGGTCAGCCTGGCCCACCTGGTCCACCTGCTTCAGGTAACTCATGCACATCAAACAGACTCTAATGCACAATTAGCCTCAATTTACTATTTAAAGGGACATTGTGTAACTTCTCCTGTTATCTATCCACGAAAATCGTTTATTTCGTTCAAAAGTATGTTTTTCATTAATCAGTAATCCCCCCCATCAACAAACTGAAGTGTTCCTTTCAGCTCTGAATGAGCCGTTCATATCATTCATATCTACATGGAGCGGGTAAGCTCGGTGCTGGCTGCCATGTCGTGTCGCCATGTTTTTACGTTCTGTGGCAGCGTGACGGTAGGAAACCACGGAAACTCAGCGGAGACACCGGAGCTGTCGGCTCAGGTCGAGGTGGCGTCTGTGAAAAGTCACCGCGGTAACGCAGTGAGGAGGAATGGAGCGTTACACTGATGCTGCATTCACCTGCAGTCGGGCAGACGGCCGTCGGTAACAAACCAGATGTCATTTAGTCACAGAAGTCGAGAGAAAGCCGGTAAAACGTGGGTCAGGTAAACAATACGGCATCGCTATGACAACATATTGTCACGTGTATTGTTTTGCCTCGTGCTGACGGACCACTTGTTTACATAGAGGCTTGTTTATGCCGTTATGTGCAGCGGCTGTCGTCCGTCTGCCGTCTGCCAAATTTCACGTGAATGCAGCATTAAAAATATGATTGAGTTGCTTGTGATATACAACCGCAACGCTAGATGGGAGTAATTCCTACACAATGTACCTTTAATATTACATGTGTTTGTTACCCATCCTTCTTATCATACACGTTTTTTCTTGCAGGTCTCTATTTAGTGGGGGAAAAGGGAGAGAAGGGTCTCCCAGGTCCACCAGGTCAGTGTGACTGTGACACCACGGTTGGAACTAATAATGCTCCTTTTGGAAGCTACACACAACGAGGCAGTCCCAATAAAGTCCCAGCAGTAAGACGATACAATCCTCCTCCATTCAAGCTCAGTGTGTGTCATCATTCAATTCTTCACAAACTCATCAACCACCACTGTTTGCTTGTAGATATTTGTGGTCAACAGTGAGGAGGAGATGGGCCGTCTTCATATGGACAACGCACTAGCATTCAGGAAGGATCAGAGGATGCTGTACTTTAAAGATAAAGATGGATGGAAGCCCATACAGGTAACCCCATGTAGAGTGCTATGCAATTGCAAAATTGTGCTGTAACATATTCAATCCACTGGTGATGGAAGCTTGTACCATGTCATATGTATGCATGAAGGCTAAAACTACTACATTTGATCATGAAAGTTTATTTTTGACCTTAAAACATTTTAAAATAGTCATATGCGGTCATGACATGACAACAGAGTAAGTTCATCATTAGGTGAAAGCTCAAGCAAACGAAATGTAAAGTCAGTGCCTGTTTTCTCCTCTCTAGCCCTTCCAGCCTTTCCAGTCAACAGAGAAAGTACCTGACAGAGCTGGTGTGTGTGGCGACGGGAAGGTGCAGCCCCAACACGGAGAGGAGTGTGACGACGGGAACCAGATTGTCACAGATGCCTGCCTCAGTGAGCTACACATAAACACATGTCCCTCGTTGTAAAGATAAAGACAGATTGTTAGAGAATGGTCTATGGACAGAGATTGTATTGATGTGTCAGCTTAAAAAATCTAACTACAACATGGGCTGGGATTTTTTTGCTGAAAACAACACAGCTGCTCATGAGATACTCTGCGGAGTCTACAGACTCTGAAACCGCATGGTAGAGGATAAAAGCCGTAAGCACGGTGAAACCTTTGCTTGATCTTTCATTAATCTCACCCTCTCTCCTGACATCCTCTCACTACTGTCTTCTTGGCTGTTCAATTTAATTAGCAGGAAAAATGCTGTATTGGCATCACTGAAACACACGGGACTGCCAAAGCAATTAGAAATGTCTTCCCTCTCCCTTGCTCTCCCTTACGTCTGCCACGGCGCTCTCCTCATCTCTTTCCCCTCCGTCATTTCAGACTGTAAGTGGGCCTACTGTGGAGATGGCTACCGACATGAAGGCATGGAGGAGTGCGATGGAAAGGACTTCGGTTATCAGACCTGCAAATCCTACCTTCCTGGGTATGCTCAGTCACAGCTGCCAGAGTGGACACATGAACATACACTAAGTGTCCATTTACTTTGGTACACCACAAATATAAAGAGTCAAGCACCGTTGAGTGTATCTAAAAACATACATACATAGTGTTTGTATATCCTGTAAAAAAAAAATGGCATCTCACTACTTTACAGCTATATTGTCTCTTGGCAAACATCTGTAACTTCCTGTAACTTGAATTAAACAGCCTAGATATAAAGTTTATGGGCTTTAGAGGAGCTGCGAGGAAGCATTAGATGCTGCTGCACAGAGCTGAGCTAGCTTTTTTTTAACAAAACGCTGTTAACTCCAGCTATGCATTTATTGTACAGCCATGAAATTCACACCAAATCTTTTTATCTAACTAAGACCTTCTTCCTTCAGGGTCCTTGGCAAATGTATTTCTTAAATGTTGAGCTAATAACTTATTGTAGAAACTGTGAGGTGTACTACAAATTCTCGGTCCATCAAAGTTTGAATATGCATTACACTGCACGCGATCATTACACATGTTAAAAACATTTCTCCATGTCTTCTGCAGATCCTTTGGGCAGCTGCGATGCACTGACTCTTGCCTCATTGATTCGACTGGCTGCAAGTACTTCACTTGAACTGAGAAGTTCCAAAATGGCAACTTTGCAATTTCTCTTTCTGAATACGGGGATTACACTTCAGATTTCTATCTAAGTCTCACCCCCAAAAAATAACTGAGACTGAGAGAGGACTTATGGGAAGCTCTTGTGCTTGCTCTGAGCCATGAACAGTTTTGGGAGCCAGCTTTGAAGCGACGGCCCCCTCCCCCCTGGAGGTTTAACTTTTGTTGGCCCCAGAGAGCAGCTCCTTGCTACTGTCACACCATTGGCTGCAGCACTGTTATGAACACTGATGGTGGGAAACAATTAATAAATCATTTAATGATTGTAACAAATGATATAGTTACGATGTGTATGACTTGCTGACTGTTAATGCAGAAATAAGCTGTGTTCTGAACTTCTTTTGTAGTGAGAGAAAAAAGAGAGCCAAAGGAGGCAATAATAATATTGATACAATATGTACTGTAGTATGCAAATCAGGGGTGTGTAAATGTATTTATTTTTGTGCACTGTATTAGAAAACATATATTTATGTAGTGCAGTGCTGTGATATTGCATGTAAATGTGTTTTCGGTGCACAGAAGACTGCTTTAACCGGTGCTGTAGATCTACTAACTGAAGTGTGGACCTCTAGGAAATGATGGTCCAAATAATCCGACAGGAAGAAAATGAATGTCATACCGCAACAACAGCAAAAAAAGAAAAAGAAAATAGTTAAGTAGGCTAGTACTTTTTGATTATTCCAGCAGCATGAAGAAACTGCTCTGTTACATCAATGACTCTAAGATGAATTCAGGATAATGTAATTACTTGATAATCTGCCTGCATGACTGTAATTTTCCTAAATCACTGTACACTAATAAAGATCAGGCCTACACTTCCATAGCTCTCATTCAGCTCTATGCTGGTAACACAACAGGGGACTGCGAGTGGGAGTGGCTGGGGGCGGGGTTTACGAGGAAGAGCAGCCAATCAGAGGAAAACGTCCTGCAGCAACTTGCATGATGAAACGTCACTGCCACGTAGAGGACCAGCTGCCTACATCGTCTCTAGTTTTGCACTTTAGGAAACAAACTTTTAAGTATACCGTGTGTTTGTGTAGTGTGGCGGCATGCTGCTGCTGACCGTGCTGAGCTGGCTCTGCTCCGGCCTGCAGCTGGCCTCTGTCAGCGGGGGGAAGCTGCCGGACCCTGAGGTGACAATAGAAATTATGTACAGACCTTTTATCTGCCACCGCAAGTCAAAGTATGGAGACATCCTGCTGGTGCATCATGACGGCTACTTTGAGAACGGCACCATGTTTCACTCGAGGTATGTTTCACATGAGGACTAATATTTTTCTTTTTAATGGTAGGCTACTACTTCCCTACGCCTGTAACTGTTGCTACGTAAGCAAATAAAGCACGTAGGCTACATCGATTTCATATCAATGCGCGTGTAATTAATCTCCTTGGCAACGCTGCTATGACCATGTGATACAAATAACAAATTAATTGGGCTTTATGCACAGCTCCACTACTTCCTGAACTTAAACAAGCTCCTTTATTTTCTGTCTTAAATTATTGGACAAACTGATTAGTGACTCTGACCTCAGTAGTCACAACAATGGTCAGTCACACCTGGATTAATCAGTTTGTCCAATAATTTAAGACAGGAAATGTGCATAAAGCCTATTTCAATAGTAGCTAAGTGTCCTCCCCGTTTTATTTGCTGATATTCTGGGATGCATCATGTCTCAAACTTCCTGTACCATCCCACCAGTCGAAACCAGGGTGACAAGCAGGCCATGTGGTTCACACTGGGCATCAGAGAGGCAATCAAAGGCTGGGATAAAGGCATGCAGGACATGTGTGCTGGAGAGAAGAGGAAACTGGTCGTACCACCAGCCCTGGCCTACGGAAAGGAAGGGAAAGGTACTAGCGTTGTGTTCATGAATGCATGCAGGCTGGACTGCATGCTGTTATACTGTCTACTCTTAGAAATGTTCATGGTTGTGATGTGAAGATAATGTGCATGTGGTACCTATGTAAAACTGTCTTGTTCTGGATGGCTTTTTAGGACACCCACACTGAATGAAGGTTTCATTCAGTAATGTTAGTGCACATGTCACAAATGGAGCATGTGTACTGTAGTAGCTATGCCTTGTCCTGGTAAGCACACACAACACTAACCAATAACACCCATCTCTTCTGCAATCTCTGATTAAATGAATTATAACATAACTATAACTAACTAATTATAACATGACTAACAACACAGCTCAAGCTTGCTTCATATGATAAAGATCATACCAGCTAGTTCTGCAGTATTTAATGCTGTATCTAGTCTCAGCTTTGGTTTGACAACTTGTCCTGTGGTCTTATCCTCAAACAGGGAAGATCCCACCCGAAAGCACATTGACCTTTATAGTTGAGGTGCTGGAGATCAGAAATGGACCAAGATCACACGAGTCCTTCCAGGAGATGGACCTCAATGATGACTGGAGACTCTCCAAACAGGAGGTACAGACAAGAATTGCATTGCTGTGGCTGTGACTTGAAGTAAATGAATTAGCCATCAGCTCCAAGAAGCTGCAACTCCCCTAACTCCTACAGACACAGTCACATCATGACCCTTCAGATTTATCCAGAGCTAGAAATAAATCAGTCACTGTCCACCAACTAGAAAATCTAGACAACTGCCTGGATCCAGATTATTCTCTGGATCTACAACAAATCAGTCATAAATCTCAATGTTGATATTGTTGTTGTTTTACCTCAATATGTGTATATTATTTCCTGATAAATTTGACAAGTACATCCAACAATGTCCCATGTCACATTGTTAAAGAGGGAAATAAAACATAGATCCACACCAAACGGTAATGACCTCTTCCCTTCCTCTTGCTGCCAGGTCAAAATATACCTCAGGAAGGAGTTTGAGCGCCATGGCTACCCTCCCAACGACACGCTACATGAGAACATGGTGGAGGACATCTTTGCCAAAGAGGATGAGAACAAAGATGGCTTCATATCCTCCAGAGAGTTCACTTACAGGCATGATGAACTTTAAAGTCTCTCCCAGTCTCAAGGCTCACTGACTCATGGTCCATGATAGAAACATGTGCAGAGTTTAGTGCAAAGATTCTCTCAGGTTACCTTTGTGTACAGCTGTGGGTGATGGTTTTTGAGCCAGTGAGTTTGTTAATTTGTTACTTTCAGTGATATTTCTCCTTAGCAAATCTGTGCTATCCTGTGTGTTGACTTGCCTAAGTGGCAAACAATCAAATTAGCTCTTTTGCAACCACTGTCATCTTGATTTCTCTAACTTAAAAGCCTCTAGAACCAAAAAGAAAATGGTTCTTTTAGATTATTTCCAGATTTATGCAGTTAAATGTTTACAGGTTCACTTTGAAAGTAAGAGTATTTTATGGCTGTTTTATCACATTGAGTGTGTTTGTGTTTTGTTTTTTTCCTTTTGATGTACAAGTGGATTTTCTCATGACAGATATTATGACACAGCAGGACAAGCAGGTGCAGGTAATAATGTCGAGGCTCCATTCTGTTCAGTTGCTCCCAGTCATTCATGATGCACAATACTAAGGCTGTGGCACTGGTACACCTAATTAGAAGTCCAGCCATTATTAATGTCATATGAGGCACCTGTGAAGCCTAACTAACCGTGAGAAAGGTTTGTTGCCACATGCATATACACTATAGTCAATACTGAAAGGATTTAGTTCTGTTCCACTACATCAAGGTGTATGTACAATTTTTTTTTCCTGATTTTCAAAGTTGCAAAATGTATACATTTATACATTTACATTTGTTTTATTCATAATTATTCATTCATGATTAAAAAAAAAGGTCATGTGACTGTACACTTTTCCACTGTGCTAGATGTCTTGTAATTTTGTGTGCAAACGTCCTCACAGAGCTGATACTATCTAAAGACCCACTGAACTCATACATGTGCATATACTGCCACACGTGTTTACCATCAGTCTAAATATGAAAGGTAAATGAAATGTCTAGCACAGAAAATTTGAAATGAATACAAACATGGGCTGACTGAAGCCCAACTGAGCTCAACAGGTGCCATAACTTTAGAGACAAGCAGCGCGTGATGGAGTCAGCCCACCAACTCAAAAAAAAAAAAAAAAAATGGCAGATTTGTTTATCAGTTTCTGTTGTTAAATAAATGTGACTGTCAATGTTCTTTCATTATTAAAATGCAGTGGTTTATTTGTCAGTCACATCTTGCAATACATTACACATTGAACCAGCAGGTGGCACAGTCTTCACAGGTGTTAGCATCAGTTACTACAGAGGCAGACAGGAAACAGTACACCTCACTCATTATCTATTCATGATGGGTGTAACTTAAAACAGATGCATTTCCATTCTCCTCTCATTCTAAGTGGTTTTCACATCACATATCATTTTACAATCTTATAGATTCATTTGGTATTTAGAAAATAATCCCATAAACATAAGAGAGAACCACTATACTGTATGCACAATTTATGACCATAAGTTTGCATACGCTGCTGTGCAAGTGAATGGTGAAAAGTGTTCACTTGTGGTCCTGTACTCACAGAGTTCAACATTGAAATGATGCTGACTTGTTGGCTCTACAGGAGGAGAACAGTTACTGCTGCAGAGAGTATCATCTTGATAGGACATGTAGTGCCCGTATACAAGTGCTTGAGGAACATCTCTTCTTTGAGGTTTTTGGTAGACGACCATTCATATTCATGAGCTGTACTATCTTAAAACTATATGTTTAATAAGGTTTGTGGGTTCAATTCCAACTTTAAAAAGTGCCATTGTATATACCATGATGACATAAAAACTCTCAACACATAAAATATGAAATTTCTGTCCTGAATGTAGACAATGAAATGTTTAAGTTGTTAAAATCTGTGTCACGAGCTATGTCAAATATAGCTATGGGAAGACACTGTCCTTTGTGTGTGTGTGTGTCTGTAGCTTATGAGTATGAGTAGGGGGAGCCATCCTCCTCCTCACACACATTCAAAACATTCCACACTGGAAAAGGTCAGAGGTCACATTGTCAGTGTAAGGCGGGAGCCTGTTTGACACTCACATATACACATGCTAATACAGTGGACACAAACAAAACACACAAATGAGTTCATGGCAGTAATGTGATTGTCATGAGCTGCCACAGGAAAGAGGTGGAACAGAGTCTTTTTGCTGTTTGTCCGGGATGAAGAGTGGGTGAGGCCTTGACTCATCTGAGGTGTGTCCTCATCCCAGGTGGTTTGGGGTTCACTGGGAGAAGAGGAAAGATGATGTTAATAAAAGACACTTTTCAATATGTGAAACAGATGTTATTGGCACTGTTGAGAAAAAACAAATACTGCTGCTACCTCTGTTTTCTTTACTGGGGTATATCCGAGGAAAAGGTTTGAATTCGTCAGGAGGAGGTAAATCTTCCACAGGGTGAAACTGGAACTTGGATTCAAAATCATCTGTGTGAGAACACAGGGAGATAGTTAGATAATAAGTTTATGCAAGATACATTTATCTCGCAAACTTCTTTTAAAATGTTGAGTCTCACCCAGGCTGTGCAGGTGTCCATTCCTGAGACTGGATGGGGGCAGAGGAGGGGGAGGAGGAGGAGGAGGAATGCGGGTGGACAACTCGGTGGTGGGAGAGCGTGCCGGAGGAGCTGGGGGAGGAGCCAGCCGACCCACAGCTGTCACCAGCAGTGAGGAGAGGAGACATTAACAAAGGGAGTGACAACATAAAGAGTAGGACCAAATCTGATGCGCCCGTCTCTAATGTCAACTAAGACAGCAAGGACACTGTGGTTTTACTCAGAGAAACGGCCTTGAATTTTTTAAATACTGCTAAAAAAACCAAGTTAGTTTCACAACACATTCTGTGTTTGATTTAATGACTACCTGCAGCAGCTGCTTCAGCTTCAAACCTGTACTTGTGACAGTTTCAGACCAAGACCAAACAACCAGAAAGCAACAATTACTCAAACTATTTTTACTCTGTCCCATAAACATTTGTTGTAAAGTCACATCTGTGAGTGTGTTTCACATCATCATCATTATGCTTGTTTCTTTCACATCTTGTTGCAAAAGAAGTTTCTTTCCATGTTTGTATGTAAAGGACCGGTTAGCATTAGATGTTATGTACCAGTCTTTCCATCAATAATGTAAAGTACAAGAGGTTATAATATGCCCTCTGAGCAGCACTACTGGATGCTACAGTGACTCAGTATTGGAAAGTGATGTAGTGGAGTTACAGTCGGTGGTTGGCATGCCAACTTCAGTTGAAAAAAAAGAAAAGAGGCCCCCCCAAAACAAGGGATTTTTTTGTCACTGCATAAGACACCTCAAGTAAAGTATCATGTGAACTTGCAGCATTTGATCATGACTTATAAGTAATCTATTAATGTCTCAGCATGAGTCAAAACTATAAATTAGACAAAATCACATTTAACCAATGGATGTCATTTTTGTCTTTTTGCAAAAAAGGTTAATGGAAAGAAAAAGAGAAGTGGTCATGTACCTGCACTTCTCGGCACAGCCGGTGGCCGTCGGGTGGGGGCATTGCAGGGGTAAGACGGTGGCAGAGAGCGCATGGCTGGGGAGGGCACTGGGGCCATCTTGGGCGGAGGTGGAGGGAGGGTGGATGGGCAGGTGGGTGTGAAGGAAGCCGGGAGAGGAGGGGGAGGAGGTGGGGGAGGAGGTCCCAGGGGGCTGTCCCGCAAGATGGGGAACCTAGATGGCTCGGAGTGGAGCGGAGAGGGAGGCGGGGGGTAGAAGCAACCTGAGGAGCGGTCCCCTGGGACAGCAGAGGGAGCTTGGAAAGGTGGGGGAGGAGGCGGAGGAGCCGTCGGAGTCGTGGGCTGGGACACGGCGGGGTGGTGGTGGGAGTGCTGGATGGGCAGCCAGGTGGGCTTGGTGACCTGGGAAGGAGGTGGAGGTGGAGGGCAGGAGGGGAGAGGCGGAGGCCTGTTGGCCGGACGGTCTTGAAAGGCTTGAGGTGGGGGAGGCGGTGGAGGAGCAGAGGGATGGGCGGGAGGAGGTGGGGGAGGCGGAGGAGGAGCAGAGGGATGGGCGGGAGGAGGTGGGGGAGGCGGAGGAGGAGCAGAGGGATGGGCGGGAGGAGTTGGGGGAGGAGAGGCAGCGGGGAAAGAAGGTGGGTGCCTGCTGCCGTGAGAAGGAGAGGGAGGAGCAGAGGACGAAGGAGCAAGTGTCCGATGGATGGAGTTTCGGAGCTCCACCGTCCTGTGAGGCTCGGGGACGCCGGCCGTGTCTGGCGACGAGGGTGCGTTCCACAGCGGCTTCAGGGACACAGATGAGCTCGAACGAGACACTGTAACACACAAATGGTCAAAATGATCAGAGAGAGTTACTGAAAATTAGGGATGGGTACCGAATTCTGTACTTTTATTGGTGCCGACCAAATTCCCACTAAAGTAGCTACCGGTACTGTACCAGTTCAAATGTGAAAGTTACCCATCCCTACTGAAAATACATCTAGATCTTGTGAGAAGAAGTCACTTTACACCAACCTGGGGTCTTGCCTGCCATGTCTCTTTGTCCTATGGGCCTTAGAGTTGGAAACCCTCCAGCAAATAGCCCCCCCAAAGAGGGTCCCATGGGGGCAGTGCCTGCTGATGAACCCTGAGAAGCACCAACACTGCTGGATACATCTCCAGCACTGGTCTTTGGTTCTGGGAAACAGAAACAAACATACAAATCCATTACAGGTGAGTATTAATAATAAGGACAATATGACAAAACTCAACAAAAATAATGGAAAGTATTAATGGAATATTTTTGTGTGTGTGCTCTAGCGTGAGAAATTTGTTAATTGTGTTTCTCATTCAGGAAAGTAAACAACATTAAGATGATCACAGTAATGGGCGAGGCAGGAACATGAGTAAAATTTGGACCACCCATATCGCCTGATCTCCCAGAGGGCCGACAGAGTCTGTTTCTATTGGCATGGCTCCATACGCTTAATGTAACTCACACTGTTACTGTACCTGCTGCTGTTTTCTGAACCAACAGGTGCCACTGATCCACCATCCATGCCTTCAGCTGCTGAAGTTCAAATAATCCACCGCTAAACTAAATGGACATATCCATAAAAGTGTCCTAAACAATGCTGCTTGAGGAATGTGCAATCATTTTTATATGATCGTATCGTATCGTATTGCATCGTATCGTATTGTATCGTATCGTATCGTATCGTATCGTATTGTATCGTATTGTATCGTATTGTATCGTATCGTATCGTATCGTATCGTATCGTATCGTATCGTATCGTATCGTATCGTATCGTATCGTATCGCCCATTAGGCCTACATCAGCTATCCGTTGCACTATGGAATAGAGTTGAGGAGTTGTGGCCATTTACCATAGTAAATGTATATAATGTAAATGCTTCTGACTAACTGTTCAATCTTAAACCGTACCATGTTAAGCTTATGATATACTGAACACAATGCATGTCTTGTCTATTGTGTTTGCCACTGTATATAGTCGTTTCCTACTTGTCTGCATCCTTATCTGCTCTAGTGCATTCTTTCCTGAAGTGAGCACTGGACTGTGTGTGTGTTCCCTTACAGTCCTGAGAGACACATGTTCCCACTGAACCGAAAACTATCCCCTCACTGTCATTATTAAACCTCATGTGTTTCCACTGTGAGAGTGGATGAGTCAGTGATACTGGCAGCATGTGAGCACCATTAAGTGTCTGAAAACACAGATTGACTGTGTCTGTGTTTGTGCTGGTAGGACAGTCCGGTTGTTTTTCTTACTATCGACAGCGGGGGCACTGCGGTCGTTGACCTGTGTGACTTTCCTGAGCCTGGCTCCTTTCTGGATGTCGGCCAACAGGGCATTCCTTCCACCTCCTCCTCCACCAGACTGGAGCTTAGGAGGCTCAGCCGGACACTGTCACACAAGGGGGGGGGGGGGGGGGAACCAACACTTTTATATAACTCTGTGGAGTGTTTTTACAATAGAATATAAGGTATTTATTATAACTTAACAGTCCAGCAGAGCACAGTCACCCCCCAAAAAAGTATTATTTGGTCAATAGGGAATTCTGATAATAATCGTTTCATTGTTTTTTAAAGACAAAATGAAACAGATTTGCTGACTCTTCTCAATAGATGGTCACTGTAACTTGAATGTCTTATGTTTTTTTAATTGTTTATGTATTTAAAAAAATACATAAACAAAGAAAAAAGATTATCTTTTTTTACATAATGAAGCAATGCAGTGTATCATCAGCTCCACAGCTTCACCTAAAGAGTTCGAACAAATAGAAAAAAGCAACAAGGTGCGTTGAAAACATGAAGCAACACAGGTGGAGGACGACATTGAAAGTGAAGAAAGGAGCAGAGAAACAGGAGGGAAGAGGAGGTAATCTTGAGTTATTGTCTCTCTTGTACACTCCACTGGAGCTTCAGACTATTGTTTCATTTAGAAGCTGCTGGACTGTGTGTGTGCACTGTGGGCCTGTTAGCAGGCAGCAGGAGCTCATTTAACCTGAACCTACTGGGGAAACATAACACTCTTCTGCTACTGAGAGTCTGCTGTCTGTCCTGCTCTGTGTGTGTGTGTGTGTGTGTGTGTGTGTGTGTGTGTGTGTATGCGCGCACACTACCTCAATCAATAATGCAAATAGCCCCCTGCAGGTGTTTGGTTGATGCTTAGTGAGAAGGACTCGAGTGACTGTTTACAACTGCATGGGAGAGAGTTAGAGGAAGACAAACATTCGGTCTTACCTGCGGCAGGGGAGCACAGGGAGGCGGTGGAGGTGGGGGGGCCGCTGGGGGAGGTGGAGGTGGAGGAGGGGGGGGCGGCATGCCTGGGCCTCAGATACCTGCAGAAGACAAATCAGACGATATAACTGGCAACAATGGTCGCCATCCTATTAACGCGCAGCAGCGACTGGAGCGGCCTCTGGGATGTTTTGTTTCTTCATGTCAGAGGCTGCTACTGTGCAGAGAGGGGCACACTCGCTGACCTCCTACCCTCTTCTCTGAACAGGAAGAGCTTTCACCACTATACAGCACAAAACAGGAAGCAGCAAAGGGCTCCATCCTTTCCAGAGAAATCTGACACATCCCCCTGTCCCTGTCCTCCTCCTCTTCCCACAATGCTCTGTGGCAAGACTTTGGAGAAGAACAATGGTTCTTGTTGTGCGAAAAGTAGTAGACCCCTCTAGATGACCAAAGACCTTCACTGCCGCATGTGAGTGGAAAACACATAAAGGAAAGGCCACAGGAATATACAACATTGTTCTTTACTGTTACACCGAAGGTGTAACTATGAACAGGATGCGCTCTGGTTTAGTAATCAAAGTGGGAAGCACCAGTGTCCGACTTTCCAGGATTATGTCAACACATTTCAATCTCCACACGTTGTTGGCAACTGGGCTAGTAAATGATCCTCAGTGACAGTCAGTGAGACCTCCACCCAGCCTCTAGACTTCATAAATTCCCAACTATCCTTGGCTGAAAGACAGAAAACAGCTCGAGGTCTGTGCACATTCAGCTCTGAGGAATTTGCACATGATCTTCATTAGAAATTGAATAAAACACAGAGCAGAACCTGTTTTTGTTGAATCTCTAAGTGTCCACTCCCTTGCCTTAATATGTTTGTGTAAAGCTCATGCATTATGCTTCCCGCTATGCAACTGCAACTGCTAGCCTATTTCTGTCTTCATATCTGTGTCAAGCAGCCTCTGTGAGTGTGATACTGCCAGTGTGGATGGTTAAAGGGGGAAAAGCTGGACACTGGTTATAAGCTCCTGTACAACAGGTGGAAACAGTGGAAACGCACCTCTCTCTCACCAGTTGTTGTTTTTATTGACCTGTTAAACGTCTTGTTCATCCTGTGGCAGTGAAGCTTCTAAGTGACATAGACAGGCAGCTGGACCTGCAGCTGTTGCAGCCATAACAAGGGATTCGGACACTTTTTGTGCTTTCATGAGGACACAGACCTCCACGGTTTCCACAGTGTGAATCAGCAGAAAGGTTGTAACAGTGTAGAAAGGTTGGACCCTGGTCAGAACCTTTCTACACTGTTACAACCATGTTTCAGAGGTCTTCAACAGAAATGAAAACATTCCTTGTATTTGGGGACTAACAGACTCCTGAAGATCATTTATATTTTCATATATAAATCAGAAGAAAAACATACATTATCAATTAAAAATCCATTTGAGTTCATTATTAATATATTTGTTTGATCTTATAACATTTCTTAATTTCTTGCCTTCATTACAATCTCAATTTGTAGCAGTGCAGAAAAAAGTCACACACAAAAAACAGGTAGCCTACAAAGTGTGGATTTACTATTATTAGTGTGTAATTTGTTTTTTGTTTGTTTACAATACAGCAGTGGGATCTGAAGTTTCTTTTCTTTGCCAAACTTGTGGTCCTATTGTAGGCTATCACTAATGTAAACAAAGAGCTTCATCTGCTAATAGCGGTTCCCTTAAAAAAAAACTGTATCTGTTATTGAACCTTCTGTATTTTATAAGAAGAAAGAAGAAAAGCGACCTGTCAGGTATATAATCATTGTCCAGTGTGTCTTACCTTCAGAAAACAAAGTATGGAGTGATCCACCTGTTTGCAGGGAAGCCTCAGTGAGATCCTGCCCTCATGGTGCGCTCCTTATAGCGGGTCAGTGCGAAAGTTTCCAGGATATTTTTAGTCAGTAAATGAGGACACCGCTTCTCCAGCGTTTGAGCTGCCAGTGACAAAACCTTGCGGAGCTCCTGTCAACATATCAAAAAGCTGCTGTTAAGTGTCCACATAAGCAGACGCCTGAAAACATGCAGCTGTGGTTCGGCACAATGGTCCCTTTATGGGTCTGGCTGTTTACGGTTTATTCCTCCTGTGAGCGCACTGCAGGAGGCGCACGCAGCGCGAGGCCACACCTAACCGCTCCACAGGCCGCTCAGCGCGGGCCAATGGAGAGAGGGAGGAGGGCGAGACGCTTTGGCTTGGCTCAGTGTCATCAACCCCAGCTCGTACTGAAGCTGCCAAGAAACTTACCCTCACCTTGAATTACACCTGTAGATGAAAGTGAACATGCCGCATGACTGAGTGAGAGCTGGTGCTGACCTAGAGAGGAAATGTGCAGCAACATTTTACTGGATGTCCTTTCTCTTCTCAACTCGGTGTGTGGTTTTAGTTCAATTCAACTTTTTTTTTTTTTTTTTTAGGTGTGTGTGTGGGGAGGGGGGGTTCTGGCACATTTCTGCCCCCATCTGTTGAGAACATGGCATTACAGGTCGCCCTTTCAATTTCAAGAAAACCAGTATATGTTTCACCCAGGAGCTGCTTTGATGCGTTCAATCTTACAACAACAATGTGGTTTCATAGTTATTGGGTGTACATCAGTCACAAGCCTCTTGTGTTAACACACATGGTGCACACACACACACACACACACACACACCTCAAAAGGCAACAATGATAAAGGAATGCAGTGACACAGGCATGCTCCTCCCTTCTTAGTGACAGTACAAAATAATTTATGACATGTACAGTACTGCTAATGCTGAATGTAAATTACACTAATTTCTTGTAATTGTCTAATGTAATATTTGACCCAACATATTTGACCCACTTACTCTCCTCATCTCTTCCAGATGAGTGATCACAGCTGAAGTGATACGACTCCTGAGAATATTGTGTCGTGCACTTTTGGATATAAATGTTGTTTTTATGTGACTTCTTGTAATCCTCTAACAAGGGAAATCAGGTCAATGAAAACGCACGTATGCACATTGATAGAATGGATTGTAGCAGTTTTCATTTTTATTTCAGAGGTGATCCAAAATACAGTCGCCCTGTAAAGCAAACTACATCAGAGGTTGGATCATACTTTCTTAGCTACATGGCTATGTCTCCTTCAAATTTATTTCTTCTTGTTAGAAAACATGCTGGATTTCTTCCTTCATTTGACCTTTTATGCATTTTGCTGGCAAGTGTCATGTGTCTGACTAAAAGCTGCTCACAAGCATTTCTTAATTTCTTTCAGTAGCTGATTTTTTCACACTTAATAAAACCATTTACACCTTAATAAAAAAAAACATCCTTCTAACCCTTTAGAATCAATGTATTTGTAAAATAAGCTTTATACTTATCCTTCATTCTTAAACATATATTATTCTTATTATAGAAACAATGTAAACATCTCATAAACAGTATTTTCTCAAAGCATTTCAAACTTTGAGTATTGCTAGAAAATGACATTTGCTGGTTGTGTTTTCATACAGGCTGTAGGTTGTTCTATGAGTTGCCCAACAATGACGGCAGTGGACATGACTAAAACAGGGACACTGTGGGACTGGAGCTATGTCGGGCTTTTAAGTGCTCGCTGTATTGCTGCTGTATCCCCTCACTTAGGCTCTGATTATGTGATATTGTTCATGAAATGGTTCAAAAACCATAACAAACAAATACAATCCCTCACGTCACTTCGTGTTGTTTCTGTGGCTCTGACATAAGTCCATCATCTCATTTTCAACATTTCTTCTACCACATAATCTGCAGTATTGGGCTAAAAGTTGACTGCTCCTTGTCATTTCTATCATCCCCATCACAACCGATACACAGTAAACCTTATGGAAGGCCTCAGGAGCTTCAAGCATCTTCATGTACTTAAATCCCTCTCCTCCTTGTCAAGCATCTTTGCGAAGCAGTCTTTTTGGAGCTCTCGCGTTTTTTCCTTCTGGTCACCGTCTGTCCTCTCTCCCTGACGCAACGTTCTCTGTCTCTTTCGCCTCTATAGGAAGCGTTGAACGAACCCTCCTTTTCTCCTTAAACCGACCGGAGCGGGACACCTTCATATTCCTGCGACACGTCTGCTCGTTGAAGACCGACTCCAGATGGGAGTCATCGAAGGTCTCGTCGCTGAAGAGGCTGGTGTTCTTGCTGGGCTCCTGAGGCTGGTCGCTGGTGGTCTTGGAGGCAGCTGCAGCGGGCTCTTTCTGCTTCTCTGTACGTGGTGCAAAGGGGTCAAAGTCTGGGCCAATGTTGTGTGGCGAACCTGGATCTTTAGGCCCAGTCTTCTTCTTTGGCAGGAATGCCTTCCACCATGGCGTCCTCTCTGTCATCTTTGACTGGAGGAAGGAAACTGGGACAGGGAACAGAAAACGTAAGTATCCAGGTGTCCTCCTGTAACTTGACTAATGACATTTCTTTTATGCCATTGTTTTGCTTGGTGGAGTGGATATTCCTGATTTACCTCTTCTCTCATTTCCCTCTTGTTTTACATAAAAAAAATAATCCCTTTTAAATTAACAGTGTGGTTATAGCATTGCATAAATGAGCGTAAGGCCTATTTATATTTTCTTTTCTTTTTTAAATGTCATAGCATTCATAGCACTAGCCTAAATCCTCATAAATCTACCTGACAGATGCTCAGATGCTCTGTCAGGCACTGAACATGTTTTGGTAATAAAATATCCTGCTGTAATTGCACCTCACCTCTGGTAATTTAGCACTGGTGAGCCAACTAAACCTATGAATAACCAGTGTAACCATGTTCACCTTTTCTGTAAAACTGGTTTGGTTTAATGAGTCGTGAGAACACATGAGCAAAGCCAGGCCGTGATTCACAGATGAACAATGAGAAAAAAGGAAAAGGAAGAGAGGAAAAGAAGCACTCAAGAACTCTTACCTGAGCTGCAGCAGCTACAATGTGGGCACTGGGGTCACTCAAGACGCAAAACGTCACTCTGTTGTTTTTGTCACACGCACACAATGTACAGAAACATAAACCCACAGGACAGTTCCGTGTCGTCTTCTCCTTCTACAGTGGTGGAGCTCTCACAGCAGCCGTGACAGTCCCTCAAAGGGTCGCACTAGTATCCATTTCACGCATGACCCAGGTGTCCTGACTCTCCCGTCACACGACTCTGACAAACGCTTCCTTTTCCTAATTTAAAAAACTCAAATATCCCTCGACTTCTTCAGCAATTCTCCACGAAAGCACAGATGGATTTGACACATTTATAAGGAGCAGGCTTTCGACTACTGCTCGAGCAGGTTTCCGCCTCCGAAACTCTCACCTAGAAGCACCTGTACTCACTCCTGATTGGATGGAACACTCAGAGTCGGTCACGTGAGCGACGCTCAGGTGAATTCACTGCAGGGGTGGGCGGGGCTTGCGGTTGCCGTGACAACAAACCCCATGGGAGCCTGCTCCTCTCCTGTAGCCTGACAGATTAAGACAAAAACAGAGGCCTTTGTATCAGACGAACCCAACCCAGACTCAGGAGCCAGGTGATGTGCTCGAGACGGGAAACAATGGCGCGTCACACAAAGAGAGGAATGGGGTAGAGAGAAGTTTATTCAGCCACGTTGATGGTATTAATAGCCAGAAAGACCCAAAACAGGTTGTAGTATTGAGCAGCATGCAGTCGGACGACATGGTTTTGTTTAAAATTACCTATCAGGTGTTGAGGGCACGCGACAGGATAGTCAGCGCTCTCCTAAAATGACGTCACTGCACTAAAACGTGCAATTGTTACTGTTTTTATAAGTGAGGGGGAAGCAGCTTGGCCTGGCGCCTTTGTCCTGGGGTACTTACAGGTGAACCTCCGGATGTTTTGCCCCAGTGCTCTAATTTCATGTCTGGCTCTAGAGTCCGTTTTTGAAGGTTTCACATAATTCTCATGCCCAGTCTGTGAATTTCTGAATGTAAATGATTACACATGAGCAGGACACATTATCCATGTCCCATCTCACCTGAGGTGACACATCATCATGAGCAACACAGTATAGTGACATACTATATGCATTCAGACAGATGCCACCGGTGAATTTTTTTTTTATAAAAATGCAACAGGTTGAATGTCATCCTTTGATCCTTATCAGATAAAAAATGATATCTAAACATTGACTGGGGTTGTAGCCTAGACAGTATCATGCTACACGTGCATGGTTAAAATCCATTCTAAGATCCATCACACCTTGAATTACACTTTATCGTTCAACTTCCTTCTGTGTGAAAGGCCAAGTTTCAGTGTGCCATTCGCTGCCTGCAGCAGAGGGAATCACATCTTCTAGATGTGACGTTATACTATGAAGAAACTCAGTTTCTGTCGGTGTGACTCTGGAATCCCTGGCATAATAGTTTCTGTGTGGGTTGGTGCCAAGAGGGAAGACCCGGTCTGGGCTGTGCAGCAGATACAGTCACAGATAGAGATTGAAACAGAGAGAGGAGGGAGGAATCAGGGAATGCCTTTAGTTTCCCTCCACTGAGGTTTAGTGAAAGTTGTTGTGGCAACATGAATGTTTGCTATTTCTCTCTCTCTCTCTCTCCTTCAGTCGGGTGGCCTGAATACCTGGGGGACTCCGGCCATCTTTTCTCCCAGTCGAAACTCAGTCACTCACTGCACTATGCAAACTCAAAGGAGCACACATCAGCAGATTAAAATAAATTAAAAAATAAATTAATTAAAGAATGAATTCACTACAACAGCTACAGTACAACAAATGGACAGCACAAGGATATTCTGGTTAGTAGCCTACTGTTACCCGGGCCTGTGGCCTTTCTGGGTGGAGTCTGCATGTTCTCCCTGTGCCGGTGTGGGTTTTCTCCGGGTTCTCCGGCTTCCTCCCACAGTCCAAACACATGCACAGTAGGGTGACTGGTGACTCTAAATTGAATGACTCATCTCTATATGTCATCCCAGTAATAGACTTGTGACCTGTCCAGGGTGTACCCCACCCTAGCCCCATGTCAGGTGGGAGTGGCCCCACTGCCCTACAACCATGCATTGATAAGCGGTATAGACGATGGATGGAACTACACAACAAAGAATAAAGGTTAAAAAAAACAAAAACAAATTTTAAATACAGACGTCAGATACAGCTATGACAGCGTGTGCTGAAATGACTGTACAATGATGGTAATATAATACACTGTACATTAGTGCAAGTGGGTGGAGCTGGACATGTTTCAGATGATTGTATACACAATTACTCAGATGAACATCCTGGGGTCACAACTAACCCATGTTTTCATTATTCATTAATCTGTTGCTTATTTCTCAGATTGGTAAACCATTACAATGTTAGAAAACTGCACATGCACAAGCTGCTTATATTCTGCCATGTGTCTAATACCTAACCGCAACCCTCATGGTTACAGCCATTTGTGGTCTAAACAACATCATAATCACATGATGTCATCTTGCAATATCACCTCTCATGTTCACTTTGCCTCTCTAATTCTCTTTCCAGTATCTCAACATCTACTTCCCGCTCAATAAAAGCACAGGTAGTCTCACTGAAAGTTGATCCTTAACTTCCTTAACCACATCAGATAATGAAAAACATTCAAAAGAATCTGAGCGTTTGCCCATTGAGACAGGGAAGTATGAGGGGAATGTGTGTAAGAAACTTCACAACACAGCCAAGAGATACTGAAACAGTGACATGGATTACATAAAGTAATTCCTCCACCTGAATCTGTTTCAGTCTGGGAAATGGTTGACTTTCTACCATTTCTTCTCCATGACAACCACATGCAGGGTCGAGGAAGCAGCATGATCAAGGATGGAGAACTTTATTCAAATTAATTCAAATCACATAAACAGTGAATGCATTCAGTAAAAATGCCCCTTTAACGTGAAGTTGATGATCCGTATCAACTATCAAATCTCTAAAAATTGTGATTTAGCAAGGTCAAAGGTGACACACTCAACACTCAGAAGTGACTCATTCAACCATGTATAAATGTTTGTATGTACTCAGATGCACATGGTTGAAAACATGCACATCCGTGTACGCATCTCTCCCTTTGTGATGAGGGAAATGTGTTTGCTTTGTGCATGTGCCGCGTGCGTACGAGTCCACCAGAGTCATTGTTTTTTTGTCATTGTACAGTATTGAACAACAGGTTAAACCAAGGTGTGTGAGCCCTGGGAAAGAGCGCAGAAAGGCAGCCAGTTGGACTGGTGGAGTCAGCTGAAGAAAGAATGAAAAAAAGCAAGCAAGTGGCTAATGTATCCAAAACTGGTAATGACACAAACGCATAGCTGGTTAACTAGACCTCTCAGACAACACAAACCATTAGCTGCTCTCTGCACTGGATACTTCACAGCTCAACAAATGTGTAGGTTGCTGCTCATGACATACAGTACAGGTTGTAAATAGTAGTGGGCTACAAACTTGATAGATACATAATTGCTTTGTCCAAAGCGTTGGGTGGAGCAGGCTGACTTGATCACATTGTTGAGCAGGTTGCTATTACTATGAGTAAAGCAGCTACAGACGCTACAGATGAAACACTCAGGAATGTAGAAAGGAATCTAACACTTACTGGTTATTTTCTTTGTATTTATTGTTTTTACTTGGCTGCTATTCTTATGGCAGACAGGCAAACACAACAACTCATAGCTATTAAAAAAAAATTTCAGCAATGCACGAACAGGTTTAGATACTGTACTTCTGAGGATTTCCATTGATAATAACCCCTAATCAAAAACTTGCCCCCTATAGAGAAGATTTAAAGGCCTTATAGCTACCTAACTTTGCCTTTACTATTTCCCACGGAGTTGCAGGAGTGAAGAAAAGAAAATACCACAATGTGTATATCTTACTCAGCCCTGAGCCCTTTCTGGGGACTTTTTGATAGATGACCCTAAACCTATGGACAGTAACTCTACACTACAACATTTTGCACAATAACTTATTTAGTAGTATTTGTATATATCTTTATTCTATTCTTTTATATAGTATATGTGTATTTATCGTATACAGTATGCATATTTCCTTTTTGTTATAGTATGCGTATCTTTTGCACTAGAATATTTTAATTAATTCTATTTTATTTTATTTTATTCAAATTTTTAATTCTCTAAATTCTTATTCTATTCTATTTTTTGGTACTTTTATGTTTGCACCTGACACCAAGACAAGTTCCTCGTGCTGTGCAATAAAACAGTTCTGTTTCTGATTCTGATTCTGAGTGATCACATTACGACTCAATATTGTGTTGTGCACTTTTGGATATAAATTTTGTTTTTATGTGACTTCTTGTAACAAAGGAAATCATCAATGAAAACGCACATATGCACACTGATAGAATTGATTGTAGCAGTTTTCAGATTTATTTCACAATACAGTCGCCTTGTCAAGCAAACTACATCAGAGGTTGGATACTTTCTTAGCTACATGGCTATTACTTGGCTGCTATTCTTATGGCAGACAGGCAAACACAACAACTCACAGCTATTAAAAACATTTCAGCAATGCAAGAACAGGTTTAGATACTGTACTTATGAGGATTTCCATTGATAATAACCCCTAGATAGATAGAGAAAGTTTAAAGGCCTTATAGCTAACTAACGTTGCCTTTACTACTATTTCCCACTGAGTTGCAGGAGTAAAGAAAAGAAAATGCCACAATGACGTGTATATTTTACTCAGCCCTGAGCTTTTTCTGGGGACTTCTATTTTTTTTTTTTTATAATTTTGACCCCTGAAAACCACAACTTCTGCCAAAAGTCCCCATAACTACCGGTAGTCCCTACACCTTACCAACTGTGATCAGCAACATGACATGCTGAACAACTCCAAGATGTAAGTGAAGCTATAAAGTTGTAAGAGAATATAGTAGCCTATATAATATAGTTGATCATGTGGAGGGAAGACGCTTCAAATCATTCAAAAATATTCCCAGATCTTGATATTTAATCAGAGGCTTTTATTGGTGGCGATAATAAGTTAAATCATCAATCTGTGAAAAAAAATCAGTGTCTATCTATGTTTTCTTCCACTTGGTCAAATTACGAAGCCAAAAGAACAACTTGTTCTCCTTACTCATCTTTTTTTCATGTTCTGTTGCTCCAGTCTCTGAGTAATTATCTCTGTATCTATCTGATCACTGCAGTGGTGACCTCCTTCTTGGCATTAACTCGCTCCTCCAGCAGAAGCAGTGTCTTTTTTTGGCTCTGTTTCTTCAGTTTCAGTTTTGAAGTTATACAGAGTCTCTTGTCCAGGCTTAGCTTGGCCCAAAGAGCTCACAGTAGGCTTGAGAGCGTTTATGACCTCTGTGGCTTTGAGGCTGCAGACCAGAGATACATTTCTGACATCCTCCATCAGCCCCCCTCTAGACAGCCAGGTGTTGGGCAAAACCTCACACAGCATCTCAGCTCTGAGTGGCTGGCTCAGCTCCCAGCTCAGTTGGATTTCTCCCTTCTGGTCATCAAGACGTTTAGTGTTTTGGACGTAGACTCCATTTTTCTTTGGCTGCCTTTTCAGCAACAAGTACACAAGCTCTGCCATCTCCTTTGAATGAACAGAAGGTATTATCTCAGCCTTTAAATTGCTCCTATAGGACACAGTTAATGGTGGATTTTTCTACCACATCTCTTCCTGTCTTCTTACATTCAGAGTCACCAATTTCACCCTAGCGGTGAATACAAACCGAGACTTCAGTCCATCTACGGCATATTTAAATATTTCCTTCTTGACTGGGTCAGGGGAAACTGAGAAAACCACAGGTTCTCCTCATAACTGGGTGTCTGGGTGGCAGTGGATTATGCTGCAGACTCATTTGCTGTGAAACCTGCACCATCAGCAAAATCCAAAACCCTATATTTGAATCTGTTGTTACTCCTTGATTAATAGCGCCTGACCACATTCACTTAATATTAATTAAGAGGCAAAATTCAGCTTGGCTGGAAAATAAAACATTATTTATGGAAATTGATTTAGGAATCATTTAAAGTATAAAGACTGCAGATAGATTCATCACTGTTATGTTGTTTTTGGAACTAATATAAATATTAATTTGAATAAATCAAACAAAATGGGCTACAGACTCAAATTGTAGATGATTGCCAATGTGAATAAGAGTTGATTCAGACATAGAGAGCATGTATTGAGTCATCACACATAAGAATGTCGAAGACTCTCCCTTAAAGGAAGAAATGTTGACGGCTCTGTAGTGTTACTGTGTGTGGAATCAGCTCTCTCCCTCTCTTGGCCACTTTGCTGCCTGGCATCCTGTGACTTTGTACTTAAAAGTCAAGGATCCAGAAACAAAAGATCTGAAGCACGATATGCAGCTAGAAAAAAAAGAAAAAAGTGTGTCCAAGTTAGTAGCCCAACGCTTATGAACTGAAAAGTCACTGTCTGTAGATGTCATTCAACTAATTTAGGCATTATTTTTTACATTATTTTCAACACAAATTATGAAATAATTTTCAATTTTTGTATTTTTGTGTGTTAAACCTGAAACAACATCTTCCACTGATTTTTTTCTTGTGGCATCTTTTCAAAGAGGAGTAATGCATGTCTATACTGTTTCCTTGTCTTCTAATCCTGATGTAATTTTATTTATTTTTTTGTTTATTTATTTACTTAGCCTATTTTTATTTGTAGGCCTATAATATATTGAGTGTTATTTTTCCCTGTTAAGATTTATGTGACATCATATGGAGCACCTGCGATGTTCTCTACATTTGATTGTTCAAAAAGTTCATTGAGAAAAAAAGGGAAAAGAACAGAAATGTGTTGTTTGACTGTGGTCAAATCCTCCAGAGGAGACATGGATCTAATAGGCTACATCTAGTCCAGTAATTTTACAGTAATACATACAGAGGAGGAGGCATAGATCTAATAGGCTATAATAGCCTACTGTACATCCATGAGAGGAGGCATGGATCATACATCCAGAGTGGAGGGGGCGCTGCTGCAACACACTGGTGTAAACCGTCCGAAGATGACGTCAGGCTGCCAACACCAAAGAAGAAGCAACGTAAGCCGTGTCATGTAACCACAACATCACCAAGGTGAACCCGAAGATACCGGAGGAAACACTATGAGCGACATCTGACAGAAACAACTTCTTTCCCTCTTCTATCGGTAAGAACAGGAGCTCTTTGTTTCCGGTCGTTAAACGTGTCTGTTGAATAGAAACCATCGACACTGAGCAGCTAACAGCCGAGCTAACAGGCAGCCACATGACGGAAGAGCGACGACAAACTAACTCTGTTGGAAATAAATAAGAAAATAATACACACAACCGGTTTTAACCATAGTGTCACATTTAAGGACCATTGTTGTTCTGTGAATCTGTGTCTAACCAAACACAGCAGAGAGGATGGCGGTGAGCAGTCTATTAGATATTTGTTGCAATGGGTATAGCCTACAGCTTCTCAGGTGGATACACTGTTCATACCTGTATCAGTTTTATTGTAGCGAGTACTGAAATATTAATGGATTTTCAGTGTATACTAAGTTTACCCGAGTATCACATAGACCAGTGGTTCTCAAAGTGGGGTCCGGGGACCCCCAGGGGTCCTTGAGAGGGTTCAAGGGGGTCCCCAACTTTTTCTCAAAATTTCTGGAAAACAATTCAATTTTTCCCCAAATTTCTCTAAATTTTCCCTAAAATTCAAGTCATTGGCCCTAATTTGAACGTATATTGACTAAAAAAGTAACATTATTCTGTCTGAGAACAAATATTTGTGTATTTCTGGTGTTTGTTTCCAAAGATTTTCCACTGACATAGACTACACCACTGGCAGTGAGTGTCACCACCTCCTCTGAGGTGTAGTTAGGGTCATGGACATGGATGTAAAGCTGGACTAGATTATTCTGTGGCAGCACTTTGTTGTGCTCCCTCCCTCACAAAGGCTAAAGCACATTGTTTAAGCCCCAGCTGTTGAATACGAGGGGTTCATCGACGGAGAGAGGTTTCAGGAGATGACTTGTGTATTAATCCGCAGTGTTTTCGCTTTGTGTTGATGGTGACACCTAATTCCAGATGTTCTCTGCTCCTCTCTCTCTGATATCTACGCAGGTCGTCATGAGCGCCCCCTGTTTCTTGTCATCGGCTGTCCGAGGCCTCAGTCTGTCCGGTCCCGCTGCCGGTCTGTGGTGCTGCCGGCTCCTGGGCCCCAGCGCCGCCACAAGGTGAGTTTCACCTCGACTGTACTGTAGTATGTGTGAGTGTTGTGTGGCCTCCTGTCCTGGCTACTCTCCAGAGAGACGGACAACAAGGGGACTGTTATATTTACCCAGGGAAATGACTGGTGGTTGTACAGCTGGGTCTGTTTTTAAAGTTGGTTTTCCCTAAAGGGATAGTTCACCTAAATCACCAAACAAATATTTTTAGTCCTTAGCGTTTACACAGTCACACAGATAGTTTCCAGTTTCTAGACTCCATCCATTTAAACTTTTGGTAAATGAACACTATGGTGTTCTTTAAAAGCACAAAGAAAACTTGTGTCAGAGACCAACATGCCACAATTAAGGTTTAGAAAGACTAAACTATCCACAGAGGGGTGAGTTACATAATATGTTGTGTGGTTATTTTGTCACTGGCCCTTTAAGTTGTTCAAGCCTGCTGACAATGAGGGCAATGTCCATTTGCTGTTTTCAAAACTTCCAGTCATATGAGAGTGAGTGCTGTCACTTTGAGCTGACTCTGTGAGGGGATGTTTGACATTCAAGGCAGGTGAACAAAAAAACTGTCATTTCTATTAGAAGAAACATGTCCTCCAAAAGACAAATGGACCATCTGGAGAGGACAGCGAACAACTCCAGACAAAACGTAAGTTGATATTTATATATTATATTCTTGACTAAATCTGTCAATTGTGACACTTTGTGACTGCATCAGATTCCGAGGACCTGTCCTTTGATAATAAACTGTTCATTCCTGACAGGCTCTGTATCCAGCTGAGGTGTGTGGAATTATTAATGAGTCGGAGACAGTGAAGCGTCTGAGGATAGCCGTCCATCCAGACTTCAGCTTCAAAGCGGGACAATGGTGAGGAGACGCTTTCATAAAGTTGATACTCACTTGTTAAACATTTTCTCTCAGGTTAAGGAACATATTGTGTTGTGACACCTGAGGTATTGCACCACTGAGGCTTAGAGAAATAAAAAAGTTATTCTGTCGTAGAGGTGTTTTTATACTAATGTGTTACTTGTCTTCTTGGGACAAATGAATAGGATAGAAGAATTAAATATGCATTTCGGCTATTCATCTCCTGTTGTTCCTATTCTGCCAATATTGCATTGATGCAACAATGGTTAGTTAGGTTTAAAACAGGTGATGCTATGTTAATAATTTCTTCATTAGGCCTAAAAAGAGATAAGCAGAAATTACCAAAATATAGGACACCAGCTCACTTTTATGTTATCCGTACGTCTGATTATAACACCTGCAGTGCTGATGGAGGCCACAAGGTGGCAGTGTTGCGCTGGATTTGTACCACCACTGGCATGGTGGTTTTCTTGTCTTATACAGAACTTTTTATAGTAAACAGTTTACAGTCTTACACCACAGCACAAGGCCTTTGTTGATAAGATGAAGACAAGGAATGCGCTGCATCAGTTAAGGGAAGCATTAAAGAGTTTTTGTCGAACAAGGACAAACCAAGTTTTTGTGACTTCATGTGAAGTCATAGGTCCAGTTGTGACTTCCTTGAAAAGCTGGCTTGTTTTTAAGCTGCTGTCTATAACAGAGGAATGTTTTACCTTTTAGAAATCCCCCTTGTATTTGTGGCAATAGCCGGACAGTCACATTTACAACAAAACACGTAACAATAGAGAATAAGACAGACCTTGAACAGTAAAAATGAAAGGGGCATAACTATCATATTACAGTGATTTGTTAAACTGAGCTTTCTGTGAGGATGTGGTATAGGTGATGTGCTTTCAAACAGAAACTTTCAGCGCTTCTCTTTTTATCATCATAATAAGTTAAGTTCTTTCCTGATGAAGCTTTTCCCCCCCAAGTCTGTGTCTGTCAGTCTGCGCTGCCAGTGTTAATTAGTGTACCGTGCACATGCACAACATGTACATGAGCCCATACTGTAGGTGGGCGGTGTTGAGATATAAAACCAACAGCCAGTTGCCCTGCGGCGACAGATAATGAATTTAAATAGATGGAAATCTTTGAGATTCACTGTTTCTGAGGAAGGAGGACTATTAGTCTTTGGTCTCCAGGTGGGCGAGGAGGAGGAGGAGGAGGTGGTGGTGGAGATGGAGATGGAGATGGAGGAGGTGGGAGGAACATATGTGTGCATCCTCGCAGCAGATCCATATTTATGATGCCTCTGAGGGTTGTGGAGTCGTCGTCTGTGCAGTCTAACAGTGGGTCATTGTGTTGGTGGAACATTAGCCCGACTGTTCAGCGTTGCTGTTTCCCTTTTTACTTGTTGATGAACAGATGCGACCACATTGAGTGTAAGACGGGGTCAGTACACTTTAGAAAAAACAAACCAAGCAGGCAGCTTTCCATCTGGTTTGGTTTTGTTCCCATTTTCTTTCTGGAAGCACTGACCACTGAGGTCTGAGGTCACCACTCTGCCTTAGTTCACACTTTGACCCCTTAGTTCAGCACATTTTAGTCAGCTAGATTTCCTGGTTATGCTTTAAATAAGATGGACTTAAGTAAAATTAACAACAATGGGCATGCCATTGTGATTTATAATACACTTAAATGCAGTAATCTTCATCTGACTCGCATCATGGTTTGTGTTTGTGTGTGCAGGGTGGATTTCTTCATCCCCGGCGTGGAGAAGGTTGGAGGTTTCTCCATGTGCTCCGGCCCAGGTCTGCTGCAGCGGGAGGGGGTCATCGAACTGGCTGTAAAATACACCACACACCCACCAGCGCACTGGGTCCACACAGAGGTGAGCGCAGCAGTACACACACACTCTCTCCGTGATATATAGTTATCATTTTAAAGGTAGATTGTGTAGGAATTACTCGCATCTAGCGTTGCGGTTGTATATCACAAGCAACTCAATCGTATTTTTCATGCTGCATTCATGTGAAATTGGGCAGACGGCAGACGGACGACAGCCGTTGCACGTAACGGCATAAACAAGCCTCTATGTAAACAAGTGGTCCGTCAGTACGAGGCAAAACAATACACGTGACAATATCGAGGGGTGAGAACCAAAAGGGCGTAAGTGACATTTTTGGCGAAATGGAGATATATATATCAAATTAAAGCTCTTGATCAGCTCTTTCTGCTGCAAAAAATAACACGCATGAATTCCTAATCAATTTAGAGTTATTGATCAAAAACCAAAAGACTTAACTGTCATATAACTAAACCAGTTAGTGCCAAAAGGGCGTAAGTGCACTTACGCCCTTTTGGCCCTGAAAAATACATGTAAATACATGTAGGACCCACATGTTGGTTCAGAGCCAGAAGGGCGTAAGTGTAGTTGTTGCCCTTAAACAGCATTGAAAATGGCTGAGAAAACTGCAGACATGGAACTGGCTGAGGCAGAAAAGATTTTGATGAATATTATGAAACAAACTGATGAATCCTATATTAAAGAAGTTAAAGATGAGTCAGAGTTGTTTTTGAATGTATGCCCTCACAAGGGTGATTACAGTAAGACAGAATCATGCCTTGAGAGCCTTACTGGGGTCATCCCTATGTTCCCCGGCTCCTATGTACCTGTTATGTGTGTGACTGGGCAACATAGAACCCTTTCATAGAAAAAGGGTCCTATGTTCCCCGCTTTTCCCCAAAAAGACCAGGGCAACATGCCATTTTTTGTCCCATACCTGCAGTGGAGTTGTGACTTTGCAGATTTTTGCCTATTTTTGAGTGAGAAGTTGAGTTGTGACTTTGAGTGAGAAGTGTAATTGTACAATTGGTTGGGTTTAGGCAATGAACAAAGGAGTTGGTTAAGTTTAGTACAGTAAAAAGACCAGGTAGAGGCTAGACAGGCCAGATAGATGGATAGAGTCCAGATAAGTAGAGAGAGTCCATCGACCAGCAACAGCGGGGAACATAGGACCCTTTTAAAATAATGAATGAATGAGTTACATGACAATTAATTACTTATTCAAGTGTTAATTATTCAATCAGTTCAATGCATTGTTCAGCAGATACGCCCAATATGTCCTAGAAGACTTGGAAATGTTTGGTGCCAAAAGGGCGTATGTGACGTTTTTGACATATTTTTTTGATTTTAAAATGTTTAAGAATATGTTCATTGTGTTAATATGTCATAAGTTTATTACATAAATACTCATTCATATAAGCATGTCTGTAGTTGCAATGTTGTGGTTTAAGGTTAATGAATACAGTTGATTGAAGTCTGGTCAAAATTTTGTTTTGCCTCTCCTGTAAAGTTTGTCAAATGTCACTTACGCCCTTTTGGTTCTAAGCCCTGTCATGGCGATGTGGTATTGTTTACCTGACCCACGTTTTACCGGCTTTCTCTGGACTTCTGTGACTAAAATGACATCTGGTTTGTTACCGACGGCCGTCTGCCCGACTGCAGGTGAATGCAGCATCAGTGTAACGCTCCATTTCTCCTCACTGCGTTACCGCGGTGACTTTTCACAGACGCCACCTCGTCTTGAGCCAACAGCTCCGGTGTCTCCGCTGAGTTTCCGTGGTTTCCTACCGTCACGCTGCCACTGAACGTAAAAACATGGCGACACAACATGGCAGCCGGAACACTTCAGTTTGTTGATGGGGTGATTACTGATTAATGAAAAACATACTTTTGAACGAAATAATCGATTTTCGTGAATAAATAACAGGAGAAGCTACACAATGTCCTTTTAATATAGTATTTATAATATTGAAAGCTTCCAATGCTACAGTGTGTGGTCATTTCCCCAGATAAATAATTTACAGTAATTTGTAAAGATCATTGCCTCAGAGTGGGAACAGTCTCTAAAAAGCAGATTTGATCGTCCACAAGGCTGTCTAATGGTTTGGAAGACTCCAGTTGCAAGCATGTCTGTCTGTGTGTGTGTGTGTGAGAGAGATGATGAAACGGTGTGAAGGTGTGAGCACAAGAAAAGGGATGTGGAAAGCAAATGAGTGGAGTTAAAGGATGAGGGTGGTGAGAAGGGGAGCTGTTATATGGTTAGAAAAATGAAACACCGCTGCATAATCACGGCACATCACTAAAAGTGAGGTGCTGAAAGAAAAATGGGAAGTCAGATGATGTTTCACGAAGTGGTTTCATATCTTTTCTTTGCGGCCGACCATGCAGAAGGACGAGCTGTACTAAAAGGCAGCATGAAAAAGTGGTGATTCACTAATTGTACATGTGGTTCATTCAACCAGTGAAATGATTAACTTCCTTTTCATAATTTTCTCTCCTTTTTTTTTTTTTAAACCTCACCACGTTGAGTTAATTCAAGAGAGTTGTTAATGTGTGTGACAGGTGTGGTGTAGAACTAGTGCTGAACAAGACGCACAAAACATCATATTACAACTGTGATTGTCACCGGAAAAGAAATATCATGATAATGATGATGATGTGATTTTTTTTGTTGTGGATTCTTTATATCTTGACAACATGGTCTTCGTCTCTGGTGTGGCACATTTGACCTTAATCAAAAAACAAAAGCATCGCTTGTGGTTTGAATGTTGCTCTTGGCTTGTTAGGATATTGATAATACTTGAGTTAATTGTTCAGCCTGTAGGAGAAGCAGGTGTTTATCTATGTAAGAACATTCATACAAACGCAGCTGTGCTCGGAAGATCTACACAGTAGATATATCAAAGTGAAAAAAAGTCATTAAAATATAGAATGATTGTTCAAACAAAATACGCAGTAGCTGTGTAACTCTATTGTATCTATAAAGAACACGCAGCTCAATTGATGTATCCATTTTTTTTCTAAATCCACCGCATGTGTTGTTGTGTGAACATGAACAATGTTTCCTGCGAGCTCGCCTCTCCCTATGTACCGTGAGTGTTGGTTTGCAGCCTGAGTGTTTGATGAAGGCTCCTAATAAAGAGCTTTGAGCTACGGCGCCGTGTGTAAATAAGTAACAGAGAGCGGCGTGATGTGTTTGAGTATTCAGAGACTTGCAGCTCTCAGCTCCGGGATCTTTTGATGATCCTTTTGTTTGATATGGCGCTGAGGCTGCTCTCCGTGAGGCGGTGGAAGTGCTGCGACCATGATAGCGGATTAAGAGTGCGGGTGTTGTTACACTAACAAGTGTACAAAAGCAGACGACGGCATGTTTACTGCTCCTTTTGACTTCTGAAGACATTTACTGTGCAATTTGTGAAATCACTTTCACCTTGGCAGAGGCTTGTTGTGTTTTCTCACTGATCTGAAAGTCTCTTTTTTCCTCAGGCTTGTCTTGAATGTAGTTAATGTAAAAAACTTAATGTAGACTTCCTATGTCTGAGCTACTGAGCTCTTAGAGAAGTTGGGAGTCCAATGTCCAGCTCCACACAGTCTATTGCCACTGTTTTCTCTGACTCTAAATTGAACGCTCTCTCTCTCCTCCTTCCTCTCAGTGTACAGTGGGCTCCCAGGTGGCCATGCGTGTTGGCGGGGATTTCTTCTTCGACCCGTCGCCCTCTGACCCCTCTGTGGACTTGCTGCTGGTGGCCGGTGGTGTAGGGATCAACCCTCTGTACTCCATTCTGCTGCACGCTGTAGATCTGCAGCATCTCAACCGCAGCTCTGGCGGTCGGGACTACAACATCGGCACCGCTCACTTATGCTACAGCGCCAAGAACAGCCAGGAGCTGCTCTTCAAGGTGTCTTCTTGAATTACATTTCTGGAAATCTTATTCTTCTTGTTTAATTTTTCTTTAAAGGGATAGTTCAACATTTTGGCAAATGTGCCTATTGCCATAATTCCTACAGTCGTAGGGGTAGATTCATTACCTTTAATTATCAGTGCATGTTGTTTTGAGATCTGCAGGGCAGAGACGGGAGCTGCTCAGTGAACACAATGGAGGTGAATGGTATAAGGTCCTCTGTCCCTCAAAGCTCATCAAATACACAATCCAACAACTTTAAAACGCTCTTGTGGACAAGTTGTTACCTGCACATTCACCACACTATGAAATAATCACGTTTAATTGTGTAACATTACGACACATGAAGCAAATACTCGGAACTACTTATGCTTTTGAAATCACAATTTTTTTGAAATCACGTGTCTGGAATGTAGTCCTGGCTGCATTGGCCTCGAAAACAATTCTGTTTCGTAATGTTACATTATTATCTCATACCATGGTGAATGTGCAGGTCACAACTTATCCACAAGAGTGTTTTGGAGTTGTTGGATTGTGTATTTGATGAGTTTGATGAAGGACAGGGAACCTGTACTGTTCACCTCCATTGTGTTCGCTGAGCAGCTCACGTCTCTGCCCTGCTGATCTCAAAACAACATGCACTGATAATGTACTGCTATGACTATAGGGATTATGGCAATAGGCGAATTTGCCAAGATGTTGAACTATCCCTTTAAGCTCTGAATGAAGGGTCTTCAACAGATTCTAAATGTATGTGTGCACTCTAAGGAAGCTGTGCTTCAGCGTGTAAGGATGAGAATAATGTCTGACTATCTGCCCTCTGTGCTCCTAGAGCTCCATCATCGAGGCGTGTCGGGAGTTCCCTGACAAGTTCTCCTGTGACTTCCACGTCACGCAACAATGCACAGATGTCGACCCACAGTTCCAGCCATTCATCAACTGTAAGTAAAGCCCATACACACACATGTATGTACACTCCTACACGTTAGACTGTTAGACTTCTAAGCTGGGATGATTGAGTGACTGTCACTTTGTGGCTCAGTCTGTCTTTGTTGATTTATCTGTGTCATCATGTAGAACAGACACTATCAAAGCTCCACGTGGGAGACTCAGAGGGAATAGGTGCCGCCGCACCGAGTCTTGATTAATTGATTGACTTCCCTTGTGTCTCTCCAGGCGGGAGAATCACAGAGGAGGAGTTGCGAGCTCATGTGGACCCACAGAGGACTTTGTGTTACCTGTGCGGGCCCCCGCCCATGCTCGAAGCAATATCAAAAACCCTCATGGACCTCGGCCTCTCTAAAGACAGGATCCTCTTTGAGAAGTGGTGGTAAAGCCTCCGACGCCGGCTCCCAGAAATCAACAGGGTTGTCCTCTCCAGGCTCTTGATTCCCTTTGTAGCCTTCAGGCGGAGGATGAATGGGGTGTGGTGAGAACGGGGAGCAACTGAAATATTCCAGTGATGTGGATATTAATGAGTGCCAGTGCAGCTGAGGAAATTCACCCTGTGATGCCTGCTGCTGAGTCCTGCGCCTGATGCGCGATAGACCGCTGGGACCGCCCACTGCTCAGTTTGCAGCTGACTCATAAAGACAATAGAGATGGGTTTTATTTCTTAACATCTTAAGAGGAAGACTGAGCAGACTGTAAAAACATGGACCACCCCACCTTCCTTGCTGAATAACGCACCAACTTTATGTGATCGATATACATTTCACCTCTTTATTCTCATTGCCAAACCTTTACTTGCTTGACTGAGGTTCTGCCTAAACAGATTTATAGGTGACCTTTAGTGTTTCCCAGAATTTTCATCTAAATGTTTACGCACCATTTAACCGATGCAAGCATGTCTCAAAGAAATAGTTTGACATTTCGGGAAATGTGCTTATTTGATTTTCTGCTAAGCTAAATGAGAAGATTGATACCACAGCTCCTGACGGCTTTACCGAAGATGATAAACAGGGAGAAACTCGTACATCTCTACAGCTCCACTCATTGGCTGTTGGCTGCACCTTAATATTCATCTTCTCATCTAACTCACAACCAGATTAGACGGTTTACCAGAATGTCAAACTATTGCTTTAAAATCTCTAGAATATAGAGAATCAGTGCAAAACAATAGCAACATGTACTGTGATTTTTACACAAGCGAGTGGCTCATTTTCTTTTACAAAAATACCTCTACTGCTCACTTGGTGTAAAGTGTACTTAGAAGTGTCGTTAGACCATGTGTGTATATATACTGAAATAACTGAGCTATTTATTTGCAGAACTGAGGATTTTAGAGTTGTTTGGCAGAGTTACAATGGAGTGATTGTTTCTACTTTTTACTCGCACAAACTTCACACCACTCTGTATTTTTAGAGTCAAAATCTTAACAGTCTCCCACATATTGAGCAGTGTCCCTGCTCGTTTTACTCGCTCACACCGTTACATACATACATGCACAGTGCCTGTCTCCCACACATCCACACATGCCCATGAACAGTCAGTTTCTCATCCCGGAGTGGAGTGAGTATCCCACCGTGCACGGTAATGGAACCTCTAGGTGGTCTCTGATTGGCTTGGATCACTGAACATCCCTCGGAGATGGTTGCGAGCTCCTTGTCGTGGTTTCTCAGTGGGGGTTACGCCGTTGAGACTCATTTTCGAGTTGTTTTTTTGTTTCTGCCTCTCAGGAGGAAAACTGTTTATGCTGGTTATGTGAGAGATGAAAGAAATTAAAAAATGAATCTCCTTTAACACTTTATTGACCTCTTCTTTTATATAAAGACTTACATGTCACATTACTTACACACAACACAGGTGGTCCAGGAAATAAGTAATAAATAGCTTATTTCTAATGTACATACATGACCTTAAAGGGTCAGTTCACTCAAATTACAAATAAGCATTTTCTCACTTGTCTCATGTATCTTTGTGACCAACCACACCCCTACAGTGGAGGTGAATGGAAATAATTGGCGATGAAGATTTAGTCACTATGTAAATTATGTTCAGTGGATAATCCGGAGTCACAGGTGTTTAGATTCAGATTTTTCTTCTCAAATAAAAATGACTGAGGTGGAGGCAGCATTTCTCAAAAGCGGACCAAAAAGAACCAAAACTATCTGCATAGCTAGTTTCTACTGTAGCTAATGGTAAACATTCCTGGCACCGTAAGTTAAAGGAACTCACCCTTTAATATTTAGAGACCCAATAAAATGTTTCACATCTTACCCAACTACAGGGTAGCGTCTTGCTGATACTGAATTATTTTATTAGAAAACTTTCATTGTTCAAAAGACTGAATTTGTTAACATTATTTTTACCAATTGATTTTTATATTTTATTCCTTTTGGAAAAGATTGTTCCAAGTGAAACTTTTTAAAATAAACTCACTCTGATGGACGAATTATGTTATGTTAACTGTTGATAAATAGTTTCAAACATCTTTGGCATACCTGAACCATATGTTTATTGGCCAACATGTAAATGACACCGACATCTAATGAGCCAAAATTGATCAATGCAGATGTATCTGTTACAGTAAGTTTCAATTCAGTTTCCTACACACTTTGTGTTACCCCTTTTTCCTATCGTTTTCTTCTTCATTTATATACATTACATAGAAAAATACAATAAGCCCAGTGAAATCAACACTCCCTTTTTTAACAGTCCTATGACGAGAAAGTAGTAAAATACAACGATGGGCAAGAAAATAATACTTAAGGCTTAGACTGGAGTCTTGTTCTGGGTCCTACTGTGTCGTCCTGTACAGTCAAACACATCAAACAGCAACACTGACCCAAAGCAGAGGAACTGCACAACACTCGCCCATTTGATGGGAGCTACAACCTCAAAGCTTCGTGTCCTAAACAGAGCAGACTGAAGCGTTAGCAACAGTACGTGATATAAATACACTATATATGACTACATCTGGAAGGTCCGCAGAGGAACTAAGAATCCAGATCAACAAGACACTCCTTTTCAAAGACTTTTTTTTTGTTTTTTTTGATAAACTACCACAGTTTCAGCTTCCCTCTCGCTGCCTTGTGCCCAACGTGTCAACAGACGCCAGAAAACAGCTGGTGTTTGATCCTCTCTTCCGTCTTCACCTCCTCCTTGACCGCTCCGTCGTCTCTGTGACACACATCTGTCCATCTCACCGACTTCTCCTGCGCGGACAGAAGGATCTTGTCAATGTCAGTTTCCTCCTCCTGGTCTTCAAGAGAAACACTGCTCCCCGACAGGAACGAGGAAGCCTTTTGATGTGGCCCATCCTCTTCCCTCTCCTCTCCACCTTCCTGAAGGCTCGCCCTCTCGCTCCTTCCATTGCCGCCGCTCTTCCTCTCTGCCTCCGCCGCTTCCTCCTCTTCCCCCTCTTTCGTGTTTCTTCCCAACCTGTCCATCTTGGCCTCCGTCGCGGGGGACCTGTTCTCTCTCTCCTCTTCTCCTGGAGAGTTTTTCTTTGCCTTGCTGCGACCCCTGAGGCTCAGCATCTGAAATCAAATAGATGTGTCTGAGACAGTTTGGCGCTTTGTGCTGTGTCTTTTTTCTTTCTGTCTCTCTAGACACCTGACAAACCACAACAAAGCCTCTGTCTTTGACGCCTCTTTCCTGTACGGTTCCAGGCCGACTGTTCTGCCTATTATTAGACTTTTTTTTTCCTGAGCGCGTTTATATTTGCTGTACATCCCATATTTAGCAACATGACTTGTTAATGGCACCTTCTGTGACATAAAGTCGCGTATCCCGGAGGCGCAACAAAGACGAGTGACAGATTAGCTGCGAAGAAGCAAAAGGGGAACAAACCTTGAAGTCTTTTCTCTTGCGCTGCAAAACGGGCCTCTGAAGGAAGAGGATCTGCTTGGTCGACAAACTCCCGTCACTGCGGAAACAAAAAGAGCAGCACTTTTAACCACCGCTTTTACCTGTAATGTTATAATGTGACGAGCCCGCATTTCACTACGTGTATCGAAACCCGCTTCTCCGTTCCGCTGCGGGTTTGTGAAGTGGCAGGCTACAAGGCGGGAGCATTCCGGCGACAGCGCTTTTGTTCGCAGCTCCGACAGATTTCAAAAGCGGTTTCATGTTGAGATGAGCATATGATAGTGATTTGTCAGATCTCAAACCATCTGTCCTGTGTATCTAAGCTACACTGTCAGTCCTAATCCCAAAACAGAATGAGACGGCTAGGGACAAAAAGAATAAAGACTCTGAAACCAACAAAGCATTAATTAGTCTTTGTTGGTTTTAGGTGATGCTGTTGTGATGTTGCTCAGTGATCAAACACAAAGGCAAAGACAAGTTAAGCAGAGATTTGAGTTTTGCGGTTGTCATGGTGATATCTTTAGGTGTAGATCTGTACAGTACCTGTTGGTCTTGACGATCGGCGTGGGTAACACACACATTAGCCTCCATCCATATGGAGCTAAAGACTGCAGCAGTGGGATGTAGTCTGTTTTCACCACCACGCCCTGAGCCGGAGAAAACACACACACACACAAAACACTCACCAACTGTACTCGATAAACTTAGAGCAGGTGTGCAAAAAAGTTAAGCTCAACCAGAAATTCTGGCACACACACACTGCTTTCCCTTCATCTCCGCTCTTACGCAATGTTTGACAGAAAACAGCTTAAGCCTTCAGTCACAAAGGATTTCTCCTCTCCAGAGTATTAAAAACTCAAAGACCCACATCCACTACGGTCCACTGCTCAACCACGATGGCATCATAGGACGTGTTTGTGGTCTCCTCTGCAGAGCTCTGGAAGATGAACACACTGTCCACCGATGAGACGCCACTGTCTGAAAGAGAAAGACCTGGACAAATTAAGAGACACAGAGGCAGATAACCCCGACAGTCGCCAATCTCTCCACTATTGATCCCCCCTTCCCCGTTGCTTAAGCCTGTACTTATTCCACGGGTGACTGAGCAGTGACTTCTGGTGTAAGCCGCGGACTTACGGCACATAACTCCATGCATATCATCCATTACCCAGCAGCCGAGCAGAGATCTACAGCCTGAGCAGCTTTTTTCCTCCTGTCAAGCATGGATACAACTACACCAAGGGAAATTCCTCTTAGAGACTGAGCCATTCATTTAAGAAGTCATCAAGAAAAAGAAGACTTAGAGCTGTTTTTAGCTCTAACTTTCCCCCTCCCCATGTCCGATTAGAAGATACAAGCAACAAATTAGAATGGTTTACAACCCAGCGTCAAAGTAAAGGCCAGATCTCTACACTTTACAATATATTCTCAACTCATTCTAAAGAATCATCTGGCTCAAAGAGGAGGTTATGGAGTGAGGACTTACAGGAATGTGTCCTGGACATTGAGTGGAGAGAAAATATGCTCAAAGGCCCAGAGCCTCTCCATTAACTCTAGATTTAAATTAATACAATATAATAGGATAATGAGGACCTACATTACCCCAGCAAAACTGAATACATTTAATCCAGATATTTCAGACACATGTGTGGAATGTCAAACTCATAAAGGCACCCTTCCATTGCATCTGGGAATGTGAGAAGATGCAAAATTTTTTGGAAGGAAGTAATACATATAATTTCCCAAATAATTTCCAAACCCATTCCTACTGTATCTCCCCTAAATTCTGTATGTTAGGCCTCTATCCTGAAAATCTCTCCTTAAAATCGCATGAAATTAAATTGATTAATCTCTGTCTTGTCCATTCAAAACGTCTCATTGCCTTGTAAATGTATCATGTCCCCCTATTAATCATTGGCTGAAGGAATTATCATCATGTCTGTCTGGCTTTAGAGAAGCTGACTTATTAGTATTAAACACAGACTTTGTGAATTCTATAAAATCTGGGGCCTTTTCTTACATTTTCTTGAAAGCGTGGATCTGCATTGTGCCCTTGACCCTTGAATCTCATTGCTCTACACTGACTCTGTAATCGTCTGTGCTGTTGCTCTGATGTCTGTGCATCTGTTTTTTTTGTTGTTGTAATGGCGTTGTACTGTATGTTTGATTTTATGGCTCTATGTCTCCTTATTTTTTCTTATTTTCCACTTGCTTATTTAGTTTCCCTGTTTTTTTTTTGTTGTTGTCGTTTTTTTTGGACCTTGATGGATGAGATCCTTGGTGTGCGGGGTATTTGAAGTTCGTGTTGTATGTTTATGTCTGAATAACTTAATCAAAATGTCAATAAACATATGTTTAAAAAAAAAAGAAAAGAAGAAGATACAAGCAACTTACCGTTGTCCTCCCCGAGGTGGAAGAACCCGTCGATGAGGTGCGCGCCGCTGGTGAAATGCTGAGTCATGTGGTCAAGCCAGTGCGCGTCGACTTCCGTGATTAGCCCTGCGTCCTTTTGTACCCGAAGTGGCACCCTCAGCGAGTAGAACCTCAGAGACGTGTTCAGCTCCCCGGTGTGGTTGTACAGGGCGAAGAGCTGCATCCCTGCAGACACAAAGAAGCAGGGAAATCAGCCACTGGAGAGAGAAGAGAGAGAAATTTGCTTCCTGATGACGTGTCCAACCAGGCAACGAGCAGGAGACGGGTTACTCACTGGCCTGCGGCGGCGGCGGCGGTGAAGTCGTATTCTTGTCTCTCTCTGAACTCTTGAGCCGAATGTGGTTGTTGTTGTTGTGTGTCGTTACTCTGCTTTGTCCGTCTGTGTAGACGGAGCTGGACCTTTTTTCGGGGTTGCGTTCCAGGTCTGGAGAGCTGTGCCAGCTGTCTGAGCTCGAATCCTGTCTCTCTCTCTGGTTCAACAGTTTCTCTGTAGATTCTTTTGATAGACTGCGCTCGTGCCGTCTCTCCGTACCTGTGCTTTCCACCGGGCCGAATCGCAGCTGGCTCCCTTGGTGATCCGCTGTGTTTTGACTCGGACACCACTGGAGTGTGTCTGCACCGGGTTCGCTGTGATTCTGAGGTTGGTGGGTTGATTCCAGTGACTCTTTGAAACTGATCTGTGAGGTCGGTTCATTGGACTCCTCTGTGTGGAGCTCTGAACTCCTGGAGGGTTTCAGATGGGCCGAGCCTGTGCTACATTCTACATTTTCATGATCTGACTCCTGAGGTTCAAAGGGGCGATGCAGAGGCTCTACGCCGTTTTGATGTCCCTCCGTCGGATCAGTTGGGCTGGTGTTGGCGCTGAAGGGGTTTCGGTGTATAGGCGAAGGGCTCGAGTGTAAAGACGACAGCTCCTCTGGGTCCCAGTTCCCCAAGTAGCAGGGTCCGCCACCCGGCTGCTGGAGGAAGCCCACAAACATCACTCCTTGTTCCGCTACATCCTGGATCTGTGAAGGCAAACATACACACACACAATGTTACCACCTACACACACAAACTCACACACACAAACACTGGTTATTGCCCCTGATGACTCCATTCCAGGGATTAACCAGTACATGGATGACTTGGGCCAGTCTGTTAAACCTAGCCTACTGTAAGAAACCTGGGTGTTATGTTGGACAAAGACATGTCATTAGTGCAACACTGCAAACAGCTGACCAGAAATAGCTTTTTTTCAGCTGAGGAAAATCTCTAATCTCAGGAAAATGTTGTCACAAAATGATTTGGAGCTGATCATTCATGCATTTGTGTCTTCACGTTTGGACTATTGTAATAGTTTGTTTTCATGTCTTAACAGGAAGGAGCTGTCTCGCCTGCAGTTAGTGCAAAACTCTGCAGTGAGAATTCTGACCCGCACTAATAGGAGGACACACATATCCCCTATTCTTAAAGCTCTTCATTGGCTGCCAGTTCCCTCTAGGATCAATATATAAATAAATATTCTGGTTCTAACCATAGACTGTATAAAGAATGGACGTAGCACCTGTGACGTCACCCATTGGTTTGGGGGAGTCCGTTTTGTGCTCCTACTACGGGCATTTGAACTGCGCCATCTTGGATTTTAGTGGGAGTCTACTTTCCATATTTGGAGAGAACCCGCCCACTGAACTCGAAGCAACCAGCTAACGACTGTCTGCGAACCTGTCACTCAACGTAACCACGCCCCCATTTATGAATTTGAAGCCTAAACAACACCAAAACGGTTGTTCACGGAGGTGGAAACTATCGGTAGAGACCAAAAAAATAAAATGTACCAGGCTGTAAATACATTTTTTTAAGCTGTAAAGTCGGCTATTTTAACATGGGGGTCAATGGAGAGTTGCTCACTTTCGGTCCCAGCCCCCAGAGGCCGGAGGGGAACTGCAGTTTTTTGAACGCAGAAGTGGTCTTCACTTGTAGAACCCACAACTCCCCCCTTGGTTCTAACTTTTAGAGCTTTGCATGGTAAGGCTCCATCTTACATCAGTGATCTGATCCAGCTCGGGCTCTGAGGTCTGTGGATCAGAATCTGCTGATGGTTCTGCGCGCGTTTCCGGACCGGAGGAGACGGATCCTTCCAGGCTGTTGCTCCCAGGCTTTGGAACGATGTTCCGCTCTCTCTGCGTTGGATGGAGTCTGTTGACTCCTTCAAAAGCCAACTTAAGACCTATCTATTTGTTCAGGCTTTTGCTTAATTGTCTTGGGGCTGCTATGATTGTCACTGAGCTGTCTTGGCCTTTTAAATGTGTATGTACATTTTAACTGTGTATTGTTTTGTTGTAATTGTAAAGTGCTTTGTGACCCTGGTCTGTGAAAGGCGCTGTATAAATAAAGCTTACTCACTTACACCCATAAAACTCTATTAGAATCCAACTTGAGTGACAGATGAATATAAAAGCTATCATTCACAGCACCAGAAATAAATCTCTACTACTACAGGCACACAAACAATGCCTCATTTACACACAAACAAAAGGCTGACGTATGCCGAGTGGATATCCTGCAGAATAACAACCTACCTAATCATCTGCAAAGATCAAATATTCAAATGACAAAAGGACCTCATTATCTCAACGCATCCGTGTGTGTGCGTGTGTGTCTGCCCTCGTGCGAATGTGTGTGTGTCACTCCCTCCCATGGAGCTCTGGTGGTTAATTGTCAGTTGATATTTGGGCTGACAGTTTTAGACAGGCTCGACGGGAGAGAAATCAGATTGCAAACTACCACCGAACAATAATGAGACACATCGTTCCCTATTACCCACTACTTTTGACACTTCACTCACACGTAAACACACACACATCAGGTCCGTAAATAGTATGTCTATTACACTCAACACACTCACGGACAGTTTTTATCTGATGAGTATGTCCGGAGACAAATTGAGGGCGGGCGTGGGGGTGGGGGTGGGGGGGGGGGGCTGGTGAGCGCTGGAAAAAATAGAAGTATAGAATATCAAAAATTGAATAGACGGACACACAGACAGACCCCACACACACACATGCACTCCTGTCACCCTGTCTGCCCAGTCCCGCTCCTGGGTTCTTATCTCGAACTCTATGGCAGCTTGTGATCTGATTGGTTATTCATGTCACGCTGCTGGAGCCGATCACATTATACTCAGTGATGTGCATTTCCATCCAATCAGGTTTCCCTTTGTGCTCTTTGGGTGTTCAGATGCAAATCAATTCAATAGAGCACATTTTCATTTCCCATTGTAGGACTGCTGGCGAATTCACGAGCGGAGACTAAAAAAAGTGAGTTTTACAGCCGATAAATGCCAGAGATGGTGCTGTGGTTGGCCGGGGATCTTAAGGTTAACTCTCACTATAGTTTACCACAACTCAACCCCCCCATGCATTGTATAGCTCCTCTCTTTGTTTCTCAGCTACAGGAACATGGACAACGTTGCACGAGATGCATGTTGAGTATGTTTTGCTGGTTTCCTTTCCTCTTCCATCTTGGGCCTATCATATCACAGCTCGGTTCTTGAGCAGCTTTCCCTGGATATGAATTGTTAAAATCATTCCAATCAGATAAATTTGCAATATTTGAAAATTGAAAACCAAATGTGCTCCGTTTGAATTGGAGAAGCTCGGCATGTCAGGACCAGAGGCTTGTTACCATATGGCACAAGCAGGCAATTATAGACAGTTGCCTGTAGCCCTTTGAGCCCCTGAATGTTTACTCCACTGGCACAGCGACGCTGCGCCAACATGAAAGGAACATATGAAAACAAGCAGCGCAACAAGTACAGAGACGTTAGGAGGGGAGGATCCTACATGGATGGAGTGCTCTGACAGAACGACACCATACCACAGGAGGAGGACACAGTGAAGATGTCAAAATGAATCTGTGAACTCCTCTTCCTCTCACATGACTATCGACTCTCCATGGATACACTCACTCATCCGATGCACCTGATCAGTATCAGTGCAAGTACTGGCCTCATTTAGCAGATCAGTCATGAGGTAACCAGTCCAGCTTCTCAGTCACTGTCACAATAAAATTCATCAGTTTCATTCATTAAGTCGCAACCTTCCACTTTCCTTTGCAGAGCTGCTCTTACCATCGTTCTGGCTGTCTTATCTTTCTTCAGTGGAAAAACTCTTCATCCCCGTTCCTGTGTTAATGGACTGAAATAAATTCTTTTTCGTGTTGTTAAAAAAGATAAGAGTTTCCATTAGAGAGTCTGCTGTATCTTTCTGCTAGTTGCGTCTTCTGGGCCGTCTCATTGGAGCCTTTCTTCAACTCAATGATGAAGACGTGGTTACTTTTTTTAAAATTCTAATCTCTTTTTTAATTTCATTTATTAATACTGTGCCCATTGTCCCTGATTCGCTGCCATTATGTTCAGCCTTGCAGGTGGGCGGCTGCAGGTCTATGGGTTGACCTGCGATAGGACTCTGGCAGGTGGAGGAGATAAGGGCCGGATGGAGAACAGGCTCCTCTCAGTCTGGATTTTGCGCCGGGAAATTCTGCTTTTCTGGGAACTGCTCTTTCTTTTATTTGATTTGAAATATATTGCACAGGTAGATTCTCTTATGTAATTTTGAACCTAACTGGGTACGTCTGTGCAGAACTAATAAAACATGTTTAAAGAGGGGCCGGCTGCCAACTCAGGGTTACATGTTGCAGAAATCCTTGACGTCATGTTAACTTATATAAAATTACGGCCAATCACAGTGAGTTTACAGTGTGGGCTCATTTACCGTTTGGGGAAACTGGTCTCAGACTTTTGCTCCAGGACAGAAAAAGATCAAACAGTTCATCACTAAAATTCTTACACTAGATAAAACAAATAAGAAGTATCAGGGCGGCAATGAGATGCTCTGCATCCCAAATACATGCCTCATCACTAGACTTGTAGTTCTCAAGATGATTTTTTTGTGGTCTTGGTCTTGTCACGGCCTGAACAGTCTTTGGTTTCGGTCTTGTCTCAGTCTCGGGTCTCTCGGTCTCGCAATGTCTCGGACTGGCAGAGCGGTCTCGAAGGGATTTGTAGCCTACGATATCCAGGCAGGATATTTTGGATATCATTATTCATACACCCCCTTCAACTGCTACCAATCACATGCATTTTGTGACACAGATGCGTTGGCGCTCGTCCTCTCACGCCTTTAATATGATGTCACGTTTCATCTACAAATTAAGTACATTTTAAATCAGCAACATATTTCCCATTCATTAGAGTTTTTTTGAGGTGCAGGGTGGTGTTGGAGGCTTGTTATTTTGTCTAATAGTCAGGTCAGTCCTTAACAGCACTCAAGAGTCAATCCTCTAATAGTGTAGAAATAGCGGTCATGCCATTGTCACACATTTGATCTCAGCCAATTGATGAAAACATTTATAGTGAGTTCACACACAAGACATGCACTGTCTCTGTATTGTTGTGCCTGTTGTTGAAATAATACAATCTCATATTTACACTAAGCAGCTGAACCCAGTATGGTGCTGTTATACCACTCATGCGAAATAGAAAAATATGGTTTAACAATTTTTTTTTTTTTTGGTCTCAGTCTCGGTCTCGAGCTGAACTAGTCTTGGTCTTGACTTGGTCTGTCTTGATCTTGGTCTTGATACTCTCTGTCTTGGTCTCGGTTTAGGCGGTCTTGACTACAAGTCTACTCATCACTAAGATCCTATTTGAAATACCCTGAAAACAACAGCCTTACAAAGCGTGAATACAAGTCCCAGATACCACACACACAACACAACAAACCTTCAAGAATCACTATGTAAAGAAAAATCCAAGAAAAATGAATAATATGAATCCAAACTCCCTCTGTTGGCATCACTCAGCTGCCCACTGAACTCACCCTCTTGACGTAGCTCTGGATCACCTCTGGGTCAGCGGCCTGGTGACCCGCCACACAGACATCTGTCTCCAGGCGATGACCTGCGCACCTCAGTTGGCTTTTCTCTGAACTACAGGGTGAGAAATGAAACAAAACACATTCAGCCTCCAACATCATTCACATGTGATTTGCTCCAGTTCCATTCTGCTCCCATGAACCAGAGAACGTTAAATGTACTTCTATAACATCGACCCATGCCGTGTACCGCAGGTTCGTTTTCCCGTTTATTGCCAGAGCAGTTGAAGCACCCGCTGACATTAGAGTCTAAATGAGCCTTGACTCCACCGATTCTGGTAGCCTCGCTCATGTTCATCAGCACTCGTTGACCCAGAACGATCACAGCAGAAACATAATGTCATCTCTGGAACAGGGTTGAATTTCCCATTTAAAGAGCGCTCACATTCACCACAATCACAATAGACTTATTAGACAGAAAAAAGGGGCTGAATTTCCTTCTGCTCCCGCTGCAAGACACCATCATAAAAGGCGTATTCAGATACGCCACTTCAGATTTGGATTGAGGTCAGTGGGAAGGCCGTGGTAATATCTTGTGCTCTGAGGCATGAGTGACATTCCCAGCTAGATTTGAAACAGTAGATCTGTCAGATTTCTCTTCTTTCACTTTTAGGCTTTCTGATGAAAGGGGATGGCGGCGATGGGGAGATAAAAGGCGGAGTAAAGGGGACGAAGGGGGGTGAGGAGGACAAAAGAAAAGTGGGGGACGGCCATCACTGAAGAAAGCCAGATGAAAGGATGGAGAGATGGTTCCTCTCTTTCAGCGCGCCGTTCCCCTCTGGCGAGCGCTGATGATGCAATCAGCCGTCTCCACGGTGACAGGTGCCAGGAAGCAGCGGGACCACTTGGCAGGAGGGGCATCAAAGGAGCAGCCCGGCACCTGCCTGTGCTCTACAGTGTGTGCGTGTGCGTTGTGTGTGTAAACGCTACTACGCTATTCCTTGAATTCACATTAAAAGAGCAGATTGAACTCAGGGGGACGCCTAAAACTGTAGACTCAGCAAAGTAATTCTTGTAATTGCAAAGAATAAGTCACAACAAATAGGAGGTTACATATGTAACTGAGTCAAAAGACTGGTCCACAGGGGTCCCTCCGTCTCCATACGAGACATTTTTCCTCCATCATAATGATCATGAAGTTCCACTGAGAGAGAGAGTGAATCATTTGATGTCCTGAAGATCAGTCACATATGTTATGGAAATGATATGCAGACCTATGGCGATGTTATGTTAATTAAGTAAGTATGTATACAGTTTCTCTTTGGATCAGATCTGTCATTCATTTCCATGGGGACAGAAGTGAGAGTGGAAAACTAAAGTCAAACATTGAAGTTTTTTAGTGTCAGAAGAAGGTTAAAAAAAAAGAACTGGGTTACAGAGGAGACAGCTCCTCAGTATACAGAGTAGTCACACGCTATATTATCATGAATAGTCAAAAGTGAAGGAATTGGGGCACTGAGCTAAAGTTAGCCATTTTTGTGGCTGACTCATGTGTAATTAATTTTCCATCAAGAGAAGGAGGTGAGGTGCAGAATTTTGCTTATGATAATGGGATTCAATTGGCTCCCAAACAATGAAGCCGCACAAGCTGAAACCTAATAACTGTTATCTTCATCACTCTGCAGCGTCACAGTCGTCTTCGGTGGAGTGCTGCCGGGGACGAGGGTGGGTTAAGTTTGTGTACTGTACCTTGGCGTCTCTCGGACCAGCACGGCCCGGTGGAGCTGGCGCTGGATGTGTGCGTGGCGAGGGCCGCAGGGGTGGACGAATGGGTGGACGGCGACCAGGACGAAACCCTGCGCGTAGAGTTCCCTCACCTGGACAGGTAGCTCTCTGACCGAGGACAGACACAGTACAGAGGACACCGGCACCTCTGCGTGGGAGGAGAACGGGTGAGAGCGGGGAGGAGGGGGGTGAGAGAAAAAAAGCAATTTTGTCAAGAAGGGGTAATCGAGGCGAGGAAAAGCAGTGGAGATGTTTGTGTGACCGATGTTGTTCTGGCCTGCCCTGCGCGGGTTTCGAACCCAGTGCTAACCGTCTCGCCAAGAGGTCAATGACCAATTGGTAAGTGGCTTAGCAGATCTTTGGGTGAGTGAGTTTAACTTCAGTACCGCTAACCGCCACACGATGCTAACCGTTTCGCCAAGAGGTCAATGACCACTTGGTAAGTGGCTTGGCACATCTTTTATGGGCGAGTGAGTTTAACTTCAGTACCGCTAACCGCCGCACAATGCTAACCGTTTCGCCAAGAGGTCAATGACCACTTGGTAAGTAGCTTGGCACGTCTTTTATGGGTGAGTGAGTTTAACTTCAGTACCGCTAACCGCCACACGCTGTCACTTCTCCTTACTGGTACCTCGTGACTGTGACTATACCCGCGGACCTCCGTTACATTTGGAAGTGGACAAAAGCTGGAACAAAGAGGAGGAAGAGGACGAGGAGGAGGGGAAGGGGGCAAAAGGGACAGAGGGTGTGAAGAACAGAGCATGTTTCATTATGATAATTCCCACTGAACAACAACACATGGCATCTTCACGCTAAATCTGAAACTAATTACACCAGAACTATTAGCGACTGTCTTCACTGTCACCAGCACAGTCTGGTTTTTAGAAAACACACACACACACACACACACACACACACGGAAGTGCCTATTTGATTTGAACACACACTCATCTGTACTGACACAAAACACACTAACAGACTCTTTAATATAACACACTTACATACATCAAAAGGTTTTGAAAGACAATGCTATCACATTGCCTGTTGTTGGGGCGTGTGGCATTAGCAGCAATCACCGACACAGAGCTGTTTGCCTTATTACCAAACACAATGGAAAGAAAACAGCTTCACTTGAGCGGGGATGGTTAGCGGAGCTTATCTTACAGAGGCAAACTGTCACAGCAAATCCACCGGAGGGGGGGGAAGCGCAATGTTTGCGAGAACCACCCTCCCGGGGTCAGTGCATTGTGGCGAGGCTCTCTCTCGTCGTGTTCACCGGCTTTTAAGGGAACACGTGCATTTATCGCCAAGCGAAGCCAGGTGTGTGAGAGAGAGAGAGGGGAGGATGGAAAAAGAGGTGAAGAAAGGGGAGACAGAGAGAGAGAGAGAAAGAGGCAGTTAGGCAGAGCAATGTTGGAGAGAGAGATGAGGCTGTCTGTGCCTGAATGCTTGTCATCCTTTCCCATTCAATCTCATTTGCATGGGTCTGGAGAAGAGAAAATAACCTGAATAAATTAACTCCACACACACACACACACACACACACACACAGAGAGACACACACACAGAGAGAAGGGAAAAAAAGATGTGCAAACCATCTCATTTTCAATTGGTTCTCCATCATCTGGCGTGTTCACACATACACACACATATGAGGGGCTGGCTGGCATGTGAGGAAGCAAGCACATGAACACACACTCTCCTGAAGCCCATCTCAGTGAAACAATAGGAGAGAGAGAAAGAGAGAAAAAGAGGGGGGGGAAAAAACCACCCTGAGAAAATCCAACCATCACATCATCTTGGCATAGCTGTTTGGAAGCAGGAGGGCCTTTCATCAAGCAAACACTTAAACGGGTGTCTGTGGGGACTTATCAAAAGCAGTACAGTGATAATAATAATAACAGCTGGAGACTGGGTTGGCGGGCGGGTGGGGTGGGGATAACAACGATCCTGTCACTGTAAACAGTCATTAGCCGTCATTAGCTGTGCACGGCTGGCACTCGCCCACCGACGAGATGCGCGGGCAAGGAAGGCATCGCAGCTAATTCAGGCAAAAAAAAAAAAAGAAGACATACAGAAGTTATTAGGGTGTTATGCAGCGCTTTAGGCTGGGAAGCGACTTCATTTATACTGTCTGCCACTGTGGGATTTAAAGGTAGGGGGTGGGGGGTGGGGGGGTTGCAATTCCGCTTCAGAATGGGAACAGCTCAGGGCAGAAAGAGCCGGGTGGAGTTTTATGGTGCCAGCGAGTGAGGGCGCAGGGCAGGGGGTGTGGTGAGGAAAGGAGTGTGTAAAGCACAAGGATCCTTCCTTCTTTCCTTCCTTTCACAATCCTTTTTCCCTTGCTTCCTTCCTTCCTTCCCTTCGTCCTTACTTCTTCTTCCTTCCTCTTTTGATCCAGTTGACCTGGTCTGTTCCCTCCCTCCATCTTTCTTTCCTTCTTTCCACAATCCTTTTTGCCTCCCTCCCTTCATCCTTCTTTTTTGACTCAATCTGTTCCCTCCCTCCCTCCATCCATCTATCTTTCCTCCCATCATTCCTTTCATCCTTCCTGCCTTCCTTCCTTCTTTCCCTTTGTCCTTCCTTCCTTCCTTCCTTGACCCAGGAGGACAGCAGGAGGGTTAAGAGACTTGGGGGTGGGGGGGGGGGGTGGAAAAAGTTGGTTGTGTAACTACTGTAACATTTGTGTTTTTGTGATTCTACAGGGTGAGAGCGGGTGTTTGTCAGAGATACAGACACGTACATCCAAGGTTGCATTGTTTAACAGATACACACACACACACAGCTCAGCTGTTGATTCCCGCTCCTCTGTTCCCGTCTTAACCCGCTGCTTTGACCACATGACAGCAAGCGGGGCGTTGTGAGCGACGACTCACTTTTTGACCCGGGATTTCACAGGCAGAGTGTGAGCCATTTGAAAGGGGCCTATTAATTCCTTGTACAAATCCCTGCATCTGTGTGTGACTGTAAAGCACATTTGTGGGTTGAATGCGCTCCACGGTATCTCAGAGAGTGTGTATGGACCATCTTTTTTTTTTGCCCGTGTTTGTCTGAGTGTGTGCTCATGAGAAAGAGTTTGCACTAAGCCTGCTAGGTGATGCATGGGGATTACTACTCACAGCCCCCCTCAAGGCTTATCCCTCTGCCTGGTGGAGGTTCACGTTTATTTAAATGGCCTTCTAATGACTTGCAGAGCTTTTAGGCAAGGATATGTGCCAAAACAGTGACTATAAAATAATCAACTTCCTGGAGCCCAGGAGCTCCCCACTGTTCGGGGAATGTAGCCACGGGCCATGACAGTTGTTGGTCAGCATCTGAGCTTTTTCAAATGGGGTCTGATCTCCTCGGAGAGCCTGCTTTACAAGAAATGTCTCAGACAGAGTGCCGGGGTTCACAAAAATGGCTGACAAGTACAAGCTGGAGGAAAAAAAGGGTTGTTTTTTTTTTGGTGAGAACACAGTGTAGCGCTCATGGCGCATACAGTACCATGTACTTGTGATGGTGTGAAGTCTAGTCTGGCTCACTTTTGACACGTAGCAGCAGCTCTCTGCCATCTTTCTTGGCATTCTCTCCGCAGGATCTTTTGCCAATAAGAGACTGCGTACAGGTCCGGAGAAAAATGGTTTGAACTACAGTATGTCAGATCAGCGTTTTCAACGATCTCTGTGGAAAAAAATGTTTACCTGAAAGAGTGCGTCAGACGCCAGAGATGTCACAAACTGATGGATTTGTGCTCTGCCTGCTCTCTGAACCAAATACATCACACTCACATTCTGATAGCAAAGATATATCATGTAAGGCGGAAAGAATTTATCTCCCCTCGCCAACAGAGGGAATATCTATCATAACATTCGGGTGTAGATCTTTCTCACACACACACGGTGTATCCACATGATCAAAATCAACTTGCCCACAGGTATTCAGTCACACAAACACACACACATCCGAGCATTAGACACATGTTGTAAGTTTTAATGAGCAGAGAGGGTCTCTGTCTCCGCAGGGTGGCAGAAAGTCATCAGCAGAGTTCAGCTCCTCGCTGTCTGCTCCAGAGACCGGCGTTAGTCACACAGCATCACACATAGCTTCCTTCCTCACACATCCACACACTCCTCCTGACTCCCACTCTCTCCTTCTCACACCTCTAACTCTCCCAAGACTTCCTCCTCCTCCTCCTCCTCCTCCTCCTCTTCCCCGTTCCAGGCCTGACTAACGCTCGCTGCATCTTTTGTTTCCATGTGTTGTTCATTCCCTCACCTTACACCTCCTTGACTTTCTTCTTGCATTCCACTTGGCCCCCTCCTCCTCCACCTCCACCACCACCACCACCTTCCTCAGCTCCACTCTACCTCTTTTCTGCTCGTGCTCTCTGCTCTCTCCGTTTCCCTCTGCTCATTATCTGCGTGCAGCTTCGACACAAAGGAGGCTGGGTTAAAATGTCACACCTGGCTGTTACATTTCCTACGCTACATCCATGCCGACTTGTCAAGGTAACCAATCAATGTCACAATGGGGATAATGGAGATCACGGCACTTTTTGGAAAGGCGGGAGATGTGTCAAGGTGCAGCAGATCGGTGATTAAAGGAGTAATAAGTGGAATAAGACATCGGCTGCAGGTTCCTAGGACGAGACGAGATGGAGCTGCGGGTCAACCGGCTGGAACATTGAACATATTTTTTCTCCTCGTCCTCCCTGAATGCACCGCAGGGTCGCCGTGACACAGCGTGGAGTGAGCCGGAAATATTTTTCGGCTTAAACATTGCTGGAACTCATAAAACAAAGGCTGACACAATATTAACGGCCGCGTCGTTTCTGGGGAGTTTCATCATCCACTGGGTCAAAGGTCAACCTAGAAACCAAACCTGCGCTCCTCTTCAGTCTGATCATTAAGCTCCTCTTCCTGGAGACACAACTTAGTTCAATAAACAGCCATGCAGTCACACACATAACTCAAGGAGGGGCACCGGCAGAGATATTTGTTTTTCATTACTATGTCGGAGTCGTCATGTCACGCTGGCAGGGAAATAATATTATTAATGGGAGCCAAATTGAATTAAAGCATGGATTTGACCGTGGGTTTCCTCAATGTCATGGACTGACATACAGATTCCTCTATCTGCCTCCTACATACACACACACAGACACACACACACACAAATACAAATAAATCCCTTTGCTGGGAATGAGGTCTCTCAATCTCCACAAACAATCAGATAATCCTTCAGGAATCCTTCACTTCTCTTGGTCTCTCTATCACAAATGGAGAGAGGAAGAGCGAAGGAGCGGAGCGAGGCAGGCATACACCCACTCACAACCACACAGAAACACACACAATCAATTCATAGTAGCTAGCTGTGTCTATCCTAAAATAGAGTATACTCATCTTAAGCAGCTCAGGTGGCGTCACTGAGTTTACCATATAAATGACCTGCCTGTATGTTGAGAGATAACACCAACTCTGTTGACTAAGTGCTATAAAGTGTTTTTCGTGAGTGCGAATAAGACACTATGGCTGCTGCTTGTATGAACAGTATATATGTATGTGTGTGGTCTTTCTATATCTATACATGTGCTGCTGCTGCTGCCGCCCATGCGATTAGGCAATTTATCTGCCGTTTCCTCCAGCAACGAGAACGACGAGCAATCCTCAGGTCCATTGTCTGTTTTGGTCACCACCACCATTCGGGGTTGCCAGATCTCTCCCAGCCAACGCTACAGACTAACCCGTTTGCCAAACATAAGAGAGCTGGCTGAAAATGAAGCCGACTGGCAACCGGACCATTGCCACTTGGCTGTGGTGCTGTGCCTGCTGCCTGTTACAGTGTTGCATTGGAAATGCTTCTAAAAAAAGGGTTCTTCATGTGAGCCCACTTGCACCTGTTTCAGCTTGTTTGGTGACACAGTACACAGCACTGGCTTGTAGAAACATTTTTTTTTCTTTTTTTATATATATCTGCTTCAACACTATCTGTTTCTCCTCCTTGCCTCTATCTTCCCTCACTCGGTCCCTCCCTTCTATCTCTTCACAGTCCACACCAACACAATGCCAGAATTAGTATTTTTAGAAGCCAGATGCCTCTGGAGGATTCTCATCAAACATACTCAAGATGCTGCAAGCACACACACAGTAACAATTTTTCATATTCCCGAACAGATACACACAAATCACACACACACAGTTGTGGAGACAGCATGCAACAGACATCAGCTTTAGTGTATTGTCATTGTGCGAGGCAGAGGCAGGGGGAAGTTGCAGGGCATGGCTACGGTGTGCACAATATAGCTGAATCGGAGAATTAGAGAACTCTTTGAACTCCCTGCAACAGGAGCCGCAAACAGACACAACTTCAGCTTATAAGCCACTTTCTGCCCCGCAGATACTTACAGTATGAAAAAGAAAACAGCTCTGCAGAGTTGCTGACCTAAACATTCCATTTAACTGGTTGAATCAGAACAGCAACTGTGGCTATTTTATGAGGGGAACACACACACAAACAGACGTATTCCAGAGTTCAAGCGAGACAAAAAAAAAAAGCAGTTTAACAGAAAACTTAAGTAAACAACCACATTTTACTTAAAAACAGAAGAAGGTGCTCAGTGGAAAAGAATCCTTTTGAACTGTGTTGGATTTCAACCAAAATGTGAAGAAACATTCCTCGGAGCCCGTTCCCTCCTCCAGACTGGAACTGAGACAAATGTGAATCAGATCTGAATGAAGCTCGACTGCTGCATCTAATGGCCAAGATTTGTTCTTTTCAGCTGAGCTGTGTTTCACCTCTCCTGTCACTCATTCATTCACTGTTTCCCTACAGCGCATAACAAACACAAATAAGGCAGTGATTTCAGACTCTCTGGATTCTCATCACATTGACATGTGAGGAGCACAGGTGCTGATGAGCACTGAGAGCAAAAAATTAGTAAACAAACCATGAAAACTACCTCATCTGTTGGGTTTGTTTTTTTTCAGTTTTTTTTTTAGATTTGTATGGATGATGTTAATCAATTCCAGAGATGAAGGGAACATGATGCAACTTTTCCATCCTAACATATCTACTTCTGTACTTACATTATCCCAAAGCATTTTAAAATCCTAGAGAAATAAGTTATTTTATAGCGTACAGTAGGTGACTCATCTACGTACACTTGTCAATGGCATCATATCGACTAAAAATTGACTATTTAAGCCCCATTTTAACACCTTGGTTGTTTCAACTATGTATTTTCACTGGATTGAGGATTTAAGAGTTTTTAATGGTTACAATCACTGCGTCTGTTTGATTAACCTTCATTATTGTTCCCTTCTACATCCCCAATCTGCTCAAAATGCAACTCAGCGAAGGGGACTCTGGGCCACCTATTTTGGTTTTGTCCCAAATTAAATCAATTTTTGTCTGATATTTTCAAATGTTTTTCTGAGGTATATAACTGTAACATTTCTCCAGATCCACTCACCACAATTCTAGGTGGCTCTCGACAGCTTTTTATGCTCACCAATTTGCACCGTAAAACTATACAATATGGAATGGTCATTGCAAAAAGGAACATCTTAACTCGTTGGAAAATTGATGAGGCACCTTCCTTTAAGGCCTGGCTTTCAGAAATCACCAGTCTGCTACATATGGAAAGGATCCGACACAATGGCTCTCTCAGCTCTGCAACCTTTGATAGGATGTGGCAACCATTTCTTCTATACTGTATCTGTCAAAAAGTAATACTAGTAACCCCATGTCTTTCATTTTTATGTAATACCTGGTACGTTCTGTACAGTATGTCAATGTTTCTGAGCAGGGCCCTTTTTTTCTGTCCACTTTTCAATGTGTATTTGTTCTTGAGCTAGTGATGAATTTTTTTTTTTTGTCATAGTTTGTCTGTTGTCTCGTTTATTATATTGAAAATTCATAAATAAAATATATATTAAAAAATCATTATTGTTTGTGACCATCATCTTTGACAGAGCTGATACTTGGAGAAAAACCTCAAGTATGCAAGAGTGGGAGAAGTCAAGTCATAAGAAGTAGCCTACACATCCCAGTGGGTTTCAAAGGCCGAGCCCAACCTCTCAGAAAAAAAAAAGAGACGAGGAAAAACCTTTAACACACAGTGAGGAACAGTAACAAAGAGACTGTTGAGAGTCTCAAGTACGCCCATACTGTAGCCATACCTTCTTTTCCCAAGAGGAAATCCAGGAAGTGGTAGGTGTACGCCACACCCACTTTAGTCTCCACCTGAGGCCGTCGGAGAGTGGAGTAGATGTTGCCCGGGCTTCTCCTCTCCTCTGCCTTCCGCAGCTTAGGGAGCCTACACCCCATGTCTCTGTGCTAGAGGAGAGGAGGAGAGCAGAGGATACAATAATGGGATATAATACAGAGGTTCTGTTAGCAGAGACCCGACTGGGAGAGTTTCTAAATATACAGCACTTCCAGTGGAACATGCGTGATAGTCACACACAAACCTACAGTACACGCTGCTGCTCACATGCGAGCTCTGGAAACGACGTGCGCATCTAACTCACACGCGCACTCACACACATGTGAACACATACACATACACTGCTATAATGCTGAAATCTGAGTGTCAGGCATTACCTGCTTGGTGGGCTGTGATACGGGCATCTTCTAATCAAATAGGGCTGATTGGGAGCGACATGTTTGATCAGAACGAATTACAGCAGAAATGAGAATGATTTCCTGCCCTGTCAAGCAGAGCGACATGAGACTCGATGAGGAGGGGAGAGGAGAGGAGAGGAAGGAAAGGAGGAGAGGAGGGGAGAAGAGAGGAGAGGAGAGGAGAGGAGAGGAGAGGAGAGGAGAGGAGAGGAGAGGAGAGGAGAGGAGAGGAGAGGAGAGGAGAGGAGAGGAGCATGATACATATTGGTCTGAGTGCATACAGAAATCAGTGTTATTTTAAGACTTTCAGATTGTGTAAGTAACTAACCAGCAGATATACTCAAGTCCTGGTGATCGAAAACACAATTTGGAGGGAGGCTCTTTTCAAATTCCTCCTCTCTTGAATTTCAACAGGCAATTTAGACTTAAAAAGATCTGATTTGCGAGAAAAGAGAAATAATTAAAGAGAGGTGGCTTTGGAGACAAACGACTGGAGATGGAAAGAAGAGGAATGACAAATTGGTAGATGGTCGCGACAGGACGTGGGTGTGGCCAAATACCGTCAAGCTAATCTAATGTGACAGCGTCGGTACCCTCAAACCATCACCACAGTTACGATTAATATCCTCGTCTGCCACGGCTTGTAAGAGCCGAGCGGTGAGGTGTGCATCTGCATGCGAGTGTGTGAGAGAACGTGTGCGCGTGTGTGTGCGTGTCTTCCCCAAAGGCAGGTCTATATCTGTATCTCTGCATCTGTTTTGGGGAGCGTGGAGAATGACACAGTAACTCCCATTGGGCCAAGTGCATGGACGTTAACTCGGCTAACGATCCTAACAGACTACATTAGGCCGAGTGTGTGGCGGGTGGGAATTTGTATGTCTGTGTGTGTAACAGTGTGTGTGTGTGTTTGGTGACTGAATAAGAAGGTCAGAAAGTTGCATAAAGCAACATCTCTGATACAGTCAGGTCATCTGTCTTGAGACAGTGCACTCTGTCTTTCTGAGTTTCACAAAGAACACGCAATTAAGAGTAATTATTCTTTCAATACAACATGCTCTTTCATAACAAGGACGAACGAGGAGAGATGGAGGGATGATGACGCTAGATGTGGGAGGAGAGGAGAGCAAGACATATATCTTATCTGCTTTATCCGTCTCCTCTCTCTTCCCCCTCCCACCATCCTTTCCTCTCCTCTTGACCCGTCTGCCCCCTCATTTACTCTCCCACCATTTGTTCTCCATCTTGTCTTCCTGATGATTTGCAAAACTCTCTCCCCTTCTCTGACCGATGCCTTCATCATACTTTTTTTTCTCCCCCTCTTTGACCTCTGCTCTGCTTCTGTCAGCCATTCTTGATTAGGGGAACTCCCTTCTTTCTGTTGGTACAATGGCCTTGATTAATCTTACAGCTATTCCTCTTTGTCAATCTTTCTTTTTGTGTCCATCTGATTAAAAGAATTCCCAACCTCCCCTCTCTTGTTGTCACTTCTTCCTGACTTTTCTTTCCACTTTCATGTTGCTTTTTCAATCCCCTCCCTCAACTTGTCTCTCCCCCTCCTCCCCTTCTCTGTCTCTCCATCCTTTGATCCTTCCTGTCATTACATTATGTTACATTATGCCCTTCTACACTTTTCCTCTCCAACTCCCTGCCTACTGTACACTTGCTTTAAGCGAGACCTCCATCCCTCTCCACCCTCCATCCATTCAGTCCCTCTGTCTGGTGACTCAATGAGTATTCGCTGCAGAGGCGGCCCCCTGCTGAGCCTGTTAAGTCTCATAAAACTATTACAATGTCTCCAGACAGACAGCCAGCCATGTGGGCTCCGGGTTATGTCTAAGTTAGAGCATGTAGATCCACTACCGAACATATTTTCCTCCAGGCCTGTGATTTCATAGGCTCCGTCTGCTGCAGGGACAAAGCCAGGTTAATGCGAAGATGTTTACCAGGCTTCATCTCTGGCTGGTTGGGGGCATGGGAAGGTGAAGCACAAGACAGAGGAGGCTGATGTGGTCAAAATATGACAATGATGATGACTGTCTGACAATGAACATAAAGGGAATCCCCAAAGGGAAGCAGTATGGTTTGCATCCTACCACTTCTCACACAGTCATTTTGCTCTATAGTGTTTTAACACAATTACAAACCAATCCGGATGCAAATAATCTCAATTTACGTAAAGGAAAAATAACAAAAACACATTCATTCAGTTGTCTTATTCTTCTTTATGCATAATGAATTATGCAGTGGTAAAAAGTCATAACAATTTGGAGTGGTTTGCTTATTATTTTGCTCATGGCAACTGGATATATTGCTCTCAAGAAAAAAACCTGATTGGTTCTAGTCCTTGTCTCAACTAGCCTGCAGCTCTACCATTTGATCCAACGTCTCATCATCCTTTTCATTGTACGCTGACTGTTTTGTTTCAAAAAAAAAAGGCCTTGCGTTATCAGATGAACTCTTGTCTGTGAGCTTTAGAAACAGATCTCTGTAATTGGACACAACGTCAAATGAAAAAAAAAATACAAGGTAGAAGCTCCAGCGAGCTCCAGACTCAAGGCCTTTTTACTCCATATGAGGCCTTTTTCTCTACATGTTGACATCAAACAGAATCTCTCACTTGCTCTCACAAACACACAGGCAGAAAAGGGCCATGACAGGAAAAAAAAAAGAAAAACTTCCATTAAACAGAGAGAGACAGCAGGGAGAGACAGATAAAAGTAGTGAAAGAGAGAGAATGGAGTGAAGAGTGAAAGAGACAGGGTGTAGCAGAGGGCTTCTCATTAGAGAATCTCTTGTAACGGGAGAGTTTTGAAATGACAGCGGATTTACGCGGGAGCATAATCCGTCTGTGCTGTGCCACTGCTCCGCTACCTCCCGCACCAGTCGGAGTGGTGGTGGCGGTGGTGGCAGTGGGGGGGGGACGGGGGCGCCTGCTTTCCAAGAAGCAGCAGAGGGAGCGCCACAGACACGCACAGGCTTGGGAACATTGACAGTAAATATAGATAGAACCACTGAGGAGGATCTTCAACAGTGCCAAAGTTAAAGTCTTCATGTTCCTCCTAAGCACTTTATATTCCCCTAGCCACTGTTTTTAATAACTACACTGTATATAATAAATCTGTGATTAAACCCACAAATCATAACGCACAACTGAGCTGACGAGCTACAGGTAGTAAAAGCTGCTTTAATGCTTTAATGCTACTGGCAGTATAGATTAAAGTCCTGTAAGTTCTGCTGCTATTGTTGCATTCACTCCTTTGAATATCAAGGGAATCTTATACCTGCAATTAGTCCATCAATCAATATGGTAATGAATTATTCTGCAAAAATACCAATCTCCGGTGATGTCTCTTTGATGTCATGCAAATTTAATATCCTTGGTTTCTGGACATTTCGTTCAGATTTATTCTCTGATTTTACAGAAGAGACTATGAAACACAGTTTGACCTTTGACCTTTAACCGCCCAAATCCAAACTGTTTCAGAATTTGAAGTTCCTGAACCGTCATATTTAGGACAATGGGATGGACGGACACAGACAACAAAAAAAGTGTGTGAATCCAAAGATAAGCACTTGCTTGTCTGCGATTCTCAAACTAAAAGCGCTGACGTTTTCATGATTCAAACAACAACACATCAATTCCTGTACCAAAAACAGGCAGTTACAGTGATCTGTACTTGACCAAACCTAAACCAGTTAAGTTGCCACACAAATGACAATTTCATTTTGTTTTTATCATTACTGAGGGGTTAGGATTTACAGATATGTGGTCCTGAGCGAACCGTTGTCATAGTGCCCAGAATCTCTGGTATCATCTCTGCACCACAAATACTGCTCACCACCTGAGGAGAAGTGTTTGTTGTTGCTGTATATAATATAGTTTCTTGCTGTGTTCATTTTTGCACCTGATGCACTAAACTGACTTACAGCAAGTATCAGCAAATAAAACTGTCACTGCTGGCCTCCAGTCTCCTTTATTATACGACTTTATGGGCCTGCTTTGGAGGCCGCGATTCCCACTGCTTGTAAGTTGGATTGTATTACAACTACTGTATATGCGAGGAATGTTTGGCCTGTTTAAAAGCCTGTCATAGAAAACAGCTGCATTATTATTAAGATCCTGTATTGGATTGTGTATCACTGAATTTTTAAATTAGAGGTGACAGACTGAATCCTGGGGAGCAGGCTTCTCTCCCACTGGGTTGAGGCAACACTCTCTCTATCTGGGGATGATGGGGATAGAGAAGGGGTGCAAAAAGAGAATGAGGAGAAAGGGAGGAGGAGGAGGAGGAGGAGGAGGAGGGGCAGAGAAGAGAGACAGACAGAGAAGGCAAGAAAGACAGACAGAGAGCAGACTGGGAGCATGTCAAGTTGCCTTGAGGGAGATGTGATTCCCCCGGAGCAACACAATAGTCACCTCAAACGGTGTTTTAATGAGGCTGCATGTGGAGGATAAAAACAAATTGTGACATTGATGTATTGGTGTGTCGGGCAGCTCCTTGCGCAGCCTTTTTTGCTCTAGAGGGAAGAGTTTATGAACAAAGGAGGAGTGTTTGGACCGGGGCATCATTTTTACTAAAACCTTGAGGTGTGCTCTTTAGGTACTTGAATCCATCAATTTAACATTGTAAACTCAATTTCTGAGGAGTGAGACAGAGCGATGAATACTCGTCTACTGTCTGCATGGACATTATGATAAACTGGGTGTCACTCACTGCTAATGAATGCGTTTTCAAATGCTTTCAAATAGATTTCCAAAAGTCATATGGAGAGCGCCCACACATAGTCATGTAACTAATTGATGCCCTATGCATTTTGTGGGTGCAGCCTAGCTTGAAATTACATGTTTCTGGTTTTCCTTTTTTTTCCCCACTTTAGTGCTTCCAACCTCAACCTCTACACACACACACACACACAACACGTGGCTAGCTGTTGCTGCCCGTTAACGGCGGTAGTTTAGTGAACGGGAAATGATGCATGACAGGTCGCTTACGCACCAGATCCCTCTCCTCATGACACACACATAGCCTACACACGCACGCGCACACACGCCGCGCGCACCATCCCGCCTCTCTTCCATCTGCGCTCGGCACATTTACTCCGTCACGCATATCTTGAGTTCACTTCAACCTGTGACAGCGAGCAGAGGGGCTTATTCATTTCGTTCCGCCACGAATAAAAATGGTACACAACATCCCACAAATCAAATGACGGGAGGCTTGCTGTCTAAACCGAGAGGGCTTCTGCTTGTCACAGGTGTTTTATTGTGAAAAGGCTCCAGTCCGGAGACTTCTTCAAGTGAGCTATGCTTTTATTTTTGAAGTTTTTTTTTTTTTTTAAACCTCTGAAAATTCACCCGTAAAAAGTGCAATTTGGACATATGCAAACGAGTTTGGTTACTGTTGAAATGACTAAGATTTATGAATATCTTAATGTATTCTGCAAAAGACGCCAAAGTATTAAAAAAAATATATATATTCGATTTCTTACCTGAATAAATGAACCAAAAGAGACAAACTCACCAGTCAAGTCGTTCCCAGTCAGTACGAAGTGTTTGCTGGACCGACAGTCCTCGTGTGTCCCTCCTCTCTCTCCGTCTGTCTGTGCACCTCTCTCTCTCTGTGTGTTTCTCTCTAGTGTCTTGAGCGTCTGTCCCCGTCACGGCTGCAGGAACGAGACACACAGCAGTCGCTCCTACTCTGCGATCCAATGGGAAGAAAACATGAATCCTCCATTTATAAACTACAGCTGACTGCAGCTTAATCTCACCGGCAGCTCAGCCCGTCTACCTCCCTCCTCAGTCCCTCAGTCTGTCTGTCTGCAGCTTGTGTGGAGAGGAGAGAAGGAGGGAGGTTTAATCATCTCCTCTCCTCCCTGCTCGTCAGGCTGGATCATCTGTCTGAAACACTCCAGGAAAACAATATGTATCGCATTAGAGACTTTGCATTGATACAATTAACCACGGGAGGGGAGGGGCGCCCACAGAGGATTTGTGCTACTTGCACTGCTCCTACAGTAGATGTTTGACATGCTTGTCTAAGTGTAAAGTTTGTGTCTCAGCGTTAGTCACACGCTGAATGTGAGTCTTCTAACAGGGTTATTGGGGGTTTAGAGATGTTTGTGTTTTTCAATAGTCTGCTTTGGAAGATTTATATTTCATAAGAAGCCATCCAGACTTATCCATAATTCACAAACGTCTGACAGGGGAGTGGGTGGGTGGAGCTGGTGGGTGGTCACGGGCTGGACGGGGGCACCCTGGGGAGACCAGTCGCACCACCAGACTGTGACAAAAACAAAATGCTCTGTGACCAAGAGATGATGGGCTTGTTGCCAGGGAAGACAGGCAATCCAACCCTGACTGAAACCCAGCAGCCGGCTGACAGGCTGATGGAGGCTGGGAGGGGGGCAGCAGCAGCAGCAGCAGCAGTGGTGGTGGGCCACACTGCAGACTGAACATTATGTGCTCCAACACCAGCACCTGCAAACTCAAAAGTAGAAAATAAAAGAGCAAGTTTTAAAATGAACACTCCTAAAAATACACAACTAGAGTTCAAAATGACACGATGAAAACAAAAGTTTAAATGATCACAGTTTTAATTTTTATTTTTTCAAACAGAAAGATCCAAACCCTGAAAAACAAACAGGAACACTAACAAAAACCCAAACCCAACAACTATGGTGTCCAGGCTCTCTGAACTAAACAATCCTAACAATACAATCAGATGTCGGCATACAGAGACCCTGAGGTCAATGCCTTTATAAAACGATGCGTCAATGGAAAACAAAATCTGTGACGTGTACCATACACCAAATGTGCATCTACAATCATACAAAGCTACTCTTAAAATTAAAGTTGAAAGATACCAAGTGCACTTCTTGAAAAAGAAAATGTAAGGAAAAAAAGTATTAGTCACACATGTAATATTGGTAAAATGCTTCCTGCAAGATCACCTGCGATTAAAACCCAAAATGTTGCCAAAAACCAGTAGAAAAGTGAACCATGTACAGTGAAGATTTTCCCCTGACAGATGTTGATAGAGCACCTTACTTTAAATCATGTTCTTCATTTTCAAAGTGGATTAAAACCGTTTTCCACCTGTTTTTTTTCTCCCCCCCAAATTAAAGTTGATTGATGAATAACCAAAATTGATGCCGTGATTGTTCTTGAACGTGAACCCGTGGAACCATTTGAGAGGGCGGTCACCGGATGAGACAGCGTAGAAGTGCAACACACACAGATGATCAATGCGCCACAACCAACCTTGAAAAGTCTGGCGTTGGACGAGAAATCACCGATAGCGACGAAGCGCCATAATGTGAGAAAACTGTCATTTACCACCTCAAATGACACCCAATAAAGAAAAAAAGAGCACAAAATAAATGCTTGAAATTAATTAAATGACCGAGTACCCTTATACTGCAGTTAGTTAATGACAATTCAAATCAGATAAGCATTAGACCTGAAGTGGAGTTTAAGATGCTGAATCAACCAGACTGCTGTCAAGACATTGTTATAACGTATACAAACATAGCTTTTTAAGTAAAGAGAGCCCTTACAGAGACTTAAAAAAAAGCCCAAACCAAACATTTAAAATAATAACACAAAGATAAATAATAAAACATAAAATATAAATAGGCACAAAGGGTGAGCTTAAAAGTCTTTTCCATCTTCTGTTTGGGGTAATTGACAAAGAAAAACAAAAAAGACTGAAGACTGTGAGCCCATAAATCAGCTGGTACTGTGAGGGTGATTTGCTCTTCCTGTGTGATTGATACAGTGATCCGTGTGGGTTAAAAGTAGCTGACACAGCACAGGTCAACTCTACCACTTGTGGTCAAAGTGACTGTGATCAAACTAGTACAGTTAATGTCAAGAGCTCCTGTGGTCTGATGTTAAAATGGGTCTCAGAAACTGAGGGGAGGGAGGACAGAGGAGGGCAGAGTGAGGAGGTGGGTCGTTTCCAGCCGTCCGGAACATCAAGATGTCATCCTGTCTGCATTGTGACTCAATGCTGCCACTGCAGTCTGTAACTGACAGAACAAAAGACATGGCAAGCAAATTATGGTCCCTCAATTACACATACAATTAAGATTAGTCTTTTTCATAAGTGTTGGTCATACAAAAACTAAATCAATGTGTTGATGTGGCTGTTGTAATGAATGAGAAGAAGGCCGGGAAGCTGAGGACAGAATATTGATGGACTAATGTTGGGCAAAACTGCAAAATGTCATAAAAGAGCATCAAAAGCGACTGTGAAACAGCTGAACAGGGACAACCATGTAAGGACCATGTATGATGAACCAACAATATGCAGTTTTTCCCCAAAGTGTGATTGCACAGAATAGCCTCCTCTTTCCTAACAAAAGGGCTGCAGACTCTTCCCGTCTCTTGACTCACAGAATCCCTGGCGTGATAGCATTGTGTTTGTTAGAGTAGTGTTTACCTGGCAGGAGGCTCAGTAGCTCTGGACTACAGCACAGTCAACATGGTTTGGACTCCGCAGTCCACGAAGCTCTGGAAAGGAGGTGAAATGTTACAAAACAAGTTCACTTAAGCTCCCCAAAAACATTTGTTCATGTACACAATAAGAGGAAACTGATTTAATTGTTGAATCCCACAGTTCACGCTTCAAGATGTCAACTTTGGACAGACAACACCATCTAGTGGCAACATCTGACACTACAGTTTGTGAATACAAGTGGAAAACAGTGCAAATATTAGGTGTAAACAATGACAACCCAAAAAGTGAACACCTTCAAAGGACAAATAGAAAAATGATTAATCTAACAATAATTTTCCATAAATAGGTGGATTGTGCAATTTTCCAAGGTGCATGCCATGTTTTCAGCCCACTGGCTGTGGTCATGTGAGATTCTCACATGACAAGTGATTTGAGCTGCTTTGAAACGTAATCACACTGACATCTACTCTAACTCCCAGTGAATACAAAGTCACCTGATTGACAGCCCGTGTCCTCTGGTCCGCTGTCCATTGAGGTGGAGTGTACTGCATGTGGGGGAAGAGGGGTCAGCGGTCAAGCAGAGGGCAACAGGCACATCCAGGCTCACTTCTAACGGAGGGATGGGGGTGGCGGTGGCGGTGCAGAGTGTGGGGGGGGGGTGACCAGGCACAGACTGGCCTGAACCAGGCCAAGCCCCTTCATTTCATATGCAGGAGCATCTGTGCGGAGCCTTGGAGACCCAGCACAGGATGTTTTTGACTAATTGGTGTGTAGGTGTGTGGCTGTGTGTGCATGTACCTGGTAGGCATAGACGTTCTGCGCGTAGTTCATCGGCATCTGTGGGATCATAACCCCTCCAAAGTTGGAATAGGAGTACGGCTGCAAAGAGCCATTGGAGCACATTACATCACAGTACAGAGGTTTGTATAGTGGACAGAGCAGACTGAGATCTTGAATATGGAACATCTTCAAACAGTCTGAAAGACTCTGGCAATTGTCTTCCTTTGTTACAGTGCCCTTGCAAGCATCTTTTTTAACTGCTGATGTTTTTAACAGTTGGTATTGTCTGAATAATTCAACATCTTGGCTATTATTAGCAATAACATTTATCATCCATAGCCAACTTTTTTATGTGGTTTCTAATAAATTGAAAACTAAATTGATGGATTGTTCTCCACATTTGCACCTCTATTCTTGGCTGTGATAATGAGCCCACTTCCCCTTAGAGAAAATAAGGTTCATTTCATTTTACATACTATAATGGAGAATAGGAAAGTGTGTGTGGCTGCATTACTAATAACAACACACCCCACGGTGTGTTTACTTGGTTGACATCTTAGTTGATTCTAAATTGGTCTGCCTGCCTGCTGAAATGAGATTCCTGTCTGTGTATGTGTCTTACCTGACTGTATGGGCTGCTGTTACTGAGTATGGGCGAAGGTTGTGCCATGCCCCCTCCCATTGGTGAACAGCAAGCACAGTAGATGTACTGGGTGGGGCTCATCCAAGGAGCTGGGCCAACCAGGCGGGACGGCATGGACCCTGGATGAAGAAAATAAAAAATAAAATATGAAATGTAAATTTTGTAACAACATCTTTTATATTTTACAGAGAATCAATCATTCCAATAACGTTCCTCTAATGTGCATCACAATACATACGGGGGCTCCTTTCTTTCATGATAGCAGGGCCCAGCTTCAGCTTTCGGCCCTTAAAACTGATCTGTTGCTATGACAAAAGAAAATACAAACAGACAAAATATTAGTCTCAGTTTGAAATTAAAAATAAGTGAAAGGGAGCTGCAGACCTACTCACCTCCACGATTGACTGAATGTTGACATCTTCATTGAAGTAAACAAAGCCATACCTAGGGACAGATAAAATGACAGAAAAAAAACACTGACTCAAGACAAATATTCAACATTAAGAAAAAAGTAAGAGTTAATTTAAGTTTATAAAATAGGCTATAAATACTCTAAACTGATTACTTATAATGAAAATCCCCCAGTTTACACATACATGCATACAATGCAACTTCATGTCTGTCTTAAGTGCCAGCTTGTGATTGGATGTGGATTTATACAGGCACATACAGGTATGCATTATTATACAGTATATACCCAATCTGATCTATCCCTTTATGTATGCATGTGAGAGAGGGGAGAGAGACAGAAAGGGGCAAAGATGGGTTGAATCAAACATTGCACTACACCCAGACTAACAATGAAATAAGGGCAGACAGCAAAACTCACCCTTTGCAGATCCCTCCTCGGTAAGTGATAATTTTTACTTCCTTGACAGCACCATATCTCGCAAAGAAGTCCCGCATTTCATTCTCATCCACCTGAATGTTACAATTAAGTAAGTAGTAGTAGTAAGACATTTTTATTAATATAAATATGTGGACAGTCCAGGTTTATCTATTTTTAGTTAGCTACAAAACCCAAACCCTAAATCTAAAATCTAAAGCAGCAATTCTACCAAGAAAGCATTTCATTAGCTGACAGGTTTTTTCGCAGAGTGGGAAGGTCAGGGTGAGCACAGCCATGGCCTGAATATTAGGATATATGGCTGTGTAGACAATCAGACATGCCTATGCATTTTTTTTCCCACACAGCTGTACATTCATTAGTATGAAGTGATAATCTTCCCCTTTTAACTCCATCACAATTTTCATCTTTACTACAGCGCAAATAGGTTATAGGTCTGATCTTACCTTCATGTCTATCCCACCAACAAAGAGGGCGTTGGGGGTGAGTTTTCCCTCTGGGAGAATGTACCCATTGGACAACTTGAGGGAAGGGGGGATCTGGTTGCTGTTCCGGGGCTTGTGGATATCCTGAGAGTTTTTTTCAGATAATGATTGAACTAATGAGGCGCAAATACCAAAATGTATACACACATTGAACACACTCGTGGTCACGAACAATTAGATACAAGCACGTGAGACTGAGATGACAAACTTGGCGCTGTTTTTTTTTTTCGTTCCATGCAATAATTGCTTTTCAAACTACTTAACCGTAGACCGCGGCTTAGATAAATCAAGTGTATGCTTCAAAGTGTTTCGGCTTTTTTTATTTATTTATTTTTTTTTTTTACTTTTTTCCTTTTCTTTTTCTTTTTTTTTTACTTTTCCGCGACTGACGATAATGACAATCACCTCCGCAAAAAAATATTTTACTTTTTGTTTACATTCCAGAGCAAATGTTAACTCCTGTAACAGCGTTAATTAGCAAGAAAGCATGAACCCGTTAAACAAAAGTGTCGTTGCAATCTTTGCAAAAGTAACGTAACACCGACTCGAATAGTTTCAACATTGGTAGCAACTAGCTAACAGTTCACCGCTGACTTATATCGCCGGTTTAACGTTAGCTAGCAGCGGCTAGTGCGCCTTTTTCCGTTGTTCATGTGCAGGGGGCTAAACACGACGTTAGCTAACACTGTTGCTCGCACAGCAATTAAGTAGCTAGCGTCGTGATGGACAAGTCAGTAAATGCGTCAAACCCCGCAAATCGACAGCATGGCTGGAACTATAACAATACGTTACATTGTCGTGCACGTAGGAATGTGACTTCAACTTACCATATCTAAAATAGTTAAAACTAATAAATTAGCCAGACACGCTTGGATGAAGCCGCCAGTCCTGGTTCTGCCCGACAACAGACGAAGCCACGCCCCCCGTTAACGTGACTGACGTCTCGCCCTGTCATAGGCCAACCCTAGACTGTAAGGGAGGGCTGCCACCTGAGGCCACACAAGAATGACTGTGAACTTCTACTTGATCTTTCCTCCTCCACAAGTGATTTGCAACAAATGCTGGAACAAAAAGGTAAGACTTAATCACTGCTGAATTAATTTTCTTAAACATTTTAATCAAACCAGTCTTGCTCATTTTAACTGTAATTTACCATTGTTGACTTATAATCATCATCTGTAAAAAAAAAAAAAAAAAAAAAAAAAAAATTGATTAAAATACCAAAATTGATATGTGACTATTAGTTCATTATATCGTGGAAAATCCCAATTAATTGACTGTGGGGCAGCTTTAGCCAACATTGGCTATTATCCTACTGTAGTGCCCAGCGGCCAATGACAAAGCACCCTAAAATAAAATAAAAGCAATACATTACAGCACATTAATTAGAAAGAGCATTAAGACAGAGAAGAAACAAGATAGATCAATAAAGATAAAAGAGAACAGTAAAACATCAGAACAATCATGCAGAGACAACACATCATCAAAACATAGCCTACAAAAGCAGCACATAATGGCTTGGGGTAAGGGTTTTAATAACAAACATTAAAATGATTAGATCAATGAATCAGAATAGAGACGAGTAGTCACTAATAGCGTTTTTTGTTTTCTTTTTCAGAATGTCCCTACAGCAGATATATAAAAAAAGAGAAGGTCTCAAAAACCCAGTTCCAGCTACTCACTGGCCAGACGGTCATCATAAAAAATTACACCTGCAGCAGGTATGGGGGGCAGGGATTGCTTTCTCACCTTAATAAAATCACCTTTAGAGCGGTGAAACAACTGAAAATCAGCAGAGAGTTGGAATACCAGCCCCCTTCCTTGGTGGACCTGGTCTCCCCAGAATTTAATTTGGGAGATGTGACCAGTGACCACAGACACTGAAGGCCTGTTCACGGTGGAAGGCCGTGTTTCATCTGTATGTGTCTATCACCACTATACCACAAGAGTTATGAATGTGTTCAAGTTCACACAATGGTTTTATTTAATTTATTTAGGTATTTTAAATTTAATTTTATTGTTTATCTGTCTGTATTTCATTTATTTACTTTTTTTTTTTTGTCAACGCCATCCACCCTGTTATTGCCTCCTCGTGTACTTGTATAATTTCTATTTTTACCTTCACTACATGGATAAGAGCAGGCCAGGCATAGATTTCAGTATAGGGTGACTGATGCAACAGTTGGGGGTGGCGGTTTCCTTTCTGATGTCTTTTTTACTTTTTGGGTGAGGACAGCCATGAGCTATATCATTTGGGTTTGGATGATGGTTTGTTTTTATTTCTGTTTCGATGTGACTAGAGAGCATTTGTATGTTATGTTTTGTTCGATAAAAATCATAGACTGTAAAGATAAAAATCAGTAAAATCTTCTTCTTTTTTTTAAGTTCACACATAGCCTACAAGAAAAGTAGTATTCAAAAACCTATTTTTGTTCTTTTTGTTTTCTTTTTTACTATTTGTTAAGTTGAAGAATCTTGGCAAGTTCTTTTTTTTCCTCATCAATCTCCACTCAGTACCTCACAAGGACAGCCCAAGCTCAGAATTTTAGAAATGTTTGATTTTCATGGATTTCATGGATCAATTTTTCTGTTCTGATACTATGGTTGGCCTCATATGTCCCCTGCCCTGTGTGAGGCACATCCGAGGTGAGGCAGACAGTCTGTCGCTAGAGGGCACAATACAACCACTGACTGATGATGCTCTCAGGTAAACGATGAGGGCAGCCCACCAACTCAACCCAGGGCCCAGTCCTCACAATGTAATCTAACGGAACACCTCTGATGTCAACCATATGTCTATGATTTCAACACAAATGCTACCAGTTGGTTGTGAGTGACTAATGATTATTTCTCACAGGAATGATCGACAGTTTATCATCGGGAGTCAGGCACGCGGGGCACCGCCCACCACAGCCTCTCACATAGTAACAAGGTAGTTGGTGTTACCATGGAGACGTTCCTGGATAACAACAGTGTTAGCAACGTGGTGGTTTTCCCTCAGTCACAGATCTGACAATGCGAAACTAAAACTCTCAGCAGATTAAAACAACTCTGTTACTTCAGCAGCAGGTAAGTGGTAGGTTAATACTAACACAATTAAACAGAGTTTGTTGCTGTCACGTAATGTTGACTGAGTTTTTTGCGCAAAACATTTAAGCTAACATGTGAAAGAGTGAAGCTTTAACGTTACAGCGGCCGTGTGAAGGCAAAAGGTAACTGATATGGAAGCCCATCTCTGCCACTTGATGGGGAAAAAACAAGATCTAAATAATGAGATACTTTCTCAAAATAATGAGATATTAAGTCAAAAATAATGAGATACTAACTCAAAATTATTACTTACTGACTCAAAACTCATATTATCTCGAATAACGTTAACGTTATGCAAATAATAACGTTAACGTTAGAAGTTTGCTGTGTCTCAAAGCCACACTAAGTTATATTCGATATGATGTGAGTTATTGCCTCACTGTTTTGACTTAGTATCTCATTATTTTTGTATATCATCTCATTATTTTGACAAGTATTTCATTATTTTGAGTTATTAGATCTTGTTTTATTTTTTTCCATCAAGTTGCGGGATGAGCTTCTGTAGATATGAACCCCACAGCTGTGTTGTCCCTGCTATCATTACGCCTTGCGGATGGTAATGAATGGTCTATAGTTTTTAATTCATTCTTTAAAGTAATATTTGTGTTTTCCCTTCTTTCACTAACAGTAAAACTGAGAAATATGGAACGACTGAAACAGGTACTGTTATCCGTAGACTGCTGTTATCCCACTTTATGTTTGAGACTGTTAGGTTTGCAGTGGAAAAGTTGCATTTTCCCTAAACAGTGTTGATCTGTGAATGGACTCTATCCCTCATGGAGGATTTAAGGATTTATTATAGATGAAGTATACAAAAAAACATGTAAATATGTTTTGATAGTAACTGAATACAGCTTTGTAACCAATTAGGTTTAATTAAGAGAGCATGAGATGTAGCCTATTTCATGCAATTGTCAAATAAGTGTCCCTGTGCCACCCTCTGTACTGCAGATGGAGGATGACTCTATCTATAATATGAGTCAGAGGAGAGGCTATTCTGTTCCTCCACCTTTGCCCATGACTTGTAATGCTGAACCCTCAGAGCTGTATCAAGTAAGAATCTTATCACTGCCAGACATGAACATTTTGCTCAAATATTTGGTAAGTTGGTAACTCTTATGTCACCATTTTAACATTGAGTCTGTTATTGTACCTCAGATGGTCTTGAAGCACAGCCATTACCCACCCATCCTCCAGACCAATTCATGGACAATGGCAATTCCTTTTAAAGAGCAGCGCCACCATCATACTCCCAGTGAATCTATTGCAAACAACTACAGCCCATGTGCTCAGGAACTGAAAATTAGGAAACTCCTGCAGAGACGACACACTCTCTCTCAGCCCTTGGCAAAGTCAGGAAAGCCTTGTATCCTTTCACATTATTTGTATTGGAAGCCATGCCGTCTTTGGGAAGTTTTGGAGGTTGCTATCTGATGATAATATGAATGTGAACCTTGATACTTTGATGCCTGTGTAAACTTCTCAGATTGGTTTTTTGATCTTAATGAACATGTTAGCAGCCATCACACCTGGGAGGAAACAAGCGATTACACCAAGGAGAAGGTAGTCACTCCCTTACAACAGCTTTTTATCATGCTCTTTTTCTTTAGGCACTTGATCTGAATTGTTCCTGCTTTCGTAGGGATGGGTCCTCTCCTCGACTCACACCTCGACCAAAGTCTAGATCAAGAAATCTTTGCCCTCCCAGCAGTCAGCCTATGAGTCCTGAAGAGCAGCTGGATATCATACACACACAAGAGGAGAAGATGAGGGCCTTGCAACCAGAACCCAATGAGAGAGACCTTGAAGTGAATATCAGTGAATTCAGTATTGAAGTACAGTAGTCGGTTTCAAGTTGAGTGTCCTTTTTCTGACACATTGATGGTCTTGGTTTTACTCACACAGAGATACATGTACTACATCGTGACTGGTGTCCCCAGCTCTGTGCTGGCCCCGCAGCCATGCCAGCAGATGATGAACATCTTGAGCCTGCTGCCTCCTGATACCGAGGATAGTAGCAGAAAGATCCACATTATGAGGGCTAACATGGAAGAGGAGGTCAAAAGAGATTATTACCTCAGCCTCAAGAAGAGCATAGGTATGAAACAATTATCTCTGTAATTCTGCTATTTAGACACCCAAAGCATACACCAGTTTTACATTCAACATTGATTTTAGATAGATAGATATTGCTTATATTGTCCCGTGGGCAATTTTTTTTTACACACATATAACACAGAATGTACGTCACCAAAACATTCAGCCGCATCGGCCCACCAGACACTGGCCCTCATTTATTAAACTTTATTGCACCAAAAAAATGGGTGTACACCAAATTCACCGCAAGGATCGGCATTTATCAATCTGAGCGTGAGCGTACGGTACGCAAAAAAACTCACGCCAGCTCTGACCAAGTGTACGCACATTTGGAACCAGCGTAGAACATGCAGGAACGAGTGCTGCTGTGTCAAAATGATTATTAAACCATAGTCTAATAACGCAGCGATGTGGACCACATGTTGTTGTTGTTTATATTGATAAAAAGATAAAAAGTAGCCAAAAAAAAAAAAGAAACGATAAAACCAAGTCCGTGTTGAAAATATAACTCGAGTTTTATTTTGGGCAACTGAGATGAATTAAAAACCACGATGTGACAGATGCTCGTTAATCAGCTGTGTAAACAGAAACAGTCAATGACAGACAGACCTGTTACTGTAGATCACACACACAAACTTCCAACATCTGCAGCACCAGAGCATGACCGGACGGCTCCTCAGTCTCTCTCTCTGCCGGACACCGGAGCCCCCGGTTGCGGGGGGGCTCCGCTACCTGTCCATGTCCAGGTGCAGCTGATCTCCGCGGCGGAGTGTTTTTCTTTTCTTTTTTTCCTCGTCACCGGGACCTGTCAGCGGGAGATCGGGCCGGTGTTTCACATCCCTCCATCAGCCGAACCATGCCAGTGGTGCTGATGGTCATAAAGTCGCGTTCGCAGCAGTAATATGCCTATGATTTCTCCTCAATCACTTGTGTTTAGTAAACTGCAGGAGCATTTCATGAGATCGCTGGGTTTCCTGACGTGGTCGGTGACACGTGCGTCTGCAGCCTCCATCCACCGGGATGACACTTATCAATCACAAAATCTATCAATCTATCAATGTCCAGATATTTAATGTTGCCGCCCTCTCCCTGTTCAACGCGGTAATGTCGATAAGGTCCCTCTTCTTGGCCGTCTTCCGTGTCTCCATGTCGTAAAAGGGGCAGGGCGACGCCTCTAAAGCAGGACCCCCTGGAAGACGAGATGATGCATCTCAAGGGGTTATCCTTAATAAATTTGAAATATATCGGGGCGTGACATTTAAATTACCCTCGTTTTCAGCCGCCGGATTTATCACCACCACGCCGGTTCTACGCCGAAATCAGCAGCGTACACACTTTTAGTAAATCACACGTGACACTTGCCGTACACTGATATTTACACCAGAATCTACACCAGATCCTGCGCAAGTTTGATAAATGAGGGCCATTGAGAGAAAAGGAAAAAAAAGAAAAACATACGTAGGAAAGGGGGGATGGATCCGTACAACATTTTATAGATCACTGTCAATCCATTGCACCTCTTTCTGTTTCCATTTTGTCTTCTAGTGGACTATATTTTGATAGACCCATCTGAGCGCCAGCGACTTTCCATATCCAATATTGTTAAGCCTTTCCCGAGAAGGGTGATTCGTGCACCAGTGCCCTGGGCAGCTGGTTACAAGGAGGCCCATAAATGGCAAAACCAGCATCTATTTACTGTCAGTGATATAATGACCCTACTGCAAGATGTCTGGCTAAACAGGTAAGTACTGTCCAGGAATGGTATGGATTTTATTGTATTTTATCTGAATGAGTAAATGGTGTTGCCACGGTCATGGTTCCTCCAGCTAATCTTGCACATACTCCTTGACAGCGAGATCACTAGAGCTTATGATGACACTTTGACACAGGAGACGTGGTGTCAGATACAACCACTAAATTGTATCTAGGCTCTGCATGGTGGTGTTAAGTTAAATTTTTGGTTGTCAGATTTGACAGACAAAAATACCAGGCTGATTTTAAAACATAACTGGAAGTAAAACCAAAAATGTGCCATTATACCTCATTAAATTTTTCTTTTCAGCTTCTCATCCTTGAGATTTGTCAGACTCGAGGACCTTTTCTCCAGCAGCCTCCCTCTCCTGCCATCTGAGTTTGAAGAGTTTGTCCAGAGACAGTGCCAAACCACCAGAGAGGAGCTGATCCAAAAGTGAGTAATGCTGGTTTACTTGATAGTCACGAAACAGAAAGTCTGTCAGTGACACAATGAGCTGATTTCCAGGCTTAATCATTGCAGTGTGTTCTCATTGTATAGGCCTGCAGTATGTACACGGCCAATACAGCTAATCCTGTTGTAGGCTTAGGCTCATGTTTCCAACTTGTCCACTTTGTCAGGGCCATGTCAGGCTGCCTTTCAGGGGATTGCTTTACACAGCACCTCACTTGAGGATTGCATTGCGTCTTTTGTTGCATGGCTGTTGTATAGCCTGTTAGTCCTTGTAGCAGCCCTGTAGAATAGCTGACTACATAATTGAAAAATGAGCCATCGTAATTTGTACAAATTGACCTCTGTTTGTTTATTTTCATGTTTGTAATTTGTACCCGCTCGGATGCCATTATTCTACCATGGCTTAGTTTCCTGTGCCAGCCATAAACAATTCAGGGGGCATCATGGATCTCCGTGAGGCTGTCAGTACACGCCAGGGAATAGATTTAACATATACTGTAACAAGTACATTTAGTGGGACTTCTATTGAGAGATTTTCAGAATATTACCACACATACTCTTCAACGGGAAAAAAAGATACAGTCTTACTGTATGTGACAGAAGAAATTTGGCTGAGGTACACATTTGATTTAGATTTATGAATGTGGGGTTTCAATTCCTGAATTTCTTTAAAGCAGAAGTAAGTGATATATTTGTGTTAATATAAGTCTTAAATAGTTATATCTTCCGACAGCAATCACTTACATAGAGTGTTTGGACCGAAACACAGGTCTGTCATTCACTCTGCTCTGCTCTGAGCCGAGGAGAAAACTTTTCTCGTATCCTACAGTTTTTATCCAATGAGGAGAGAGAACGGCATGCAGGGCTGTGTGTGCAGGCAAGGGACGCCGTGAATGTGGTGACGTAGGGACGAGGACTGTTATGGTGCGTTCAAGGCAGCCCGTAACTTGTGTTTTTCCGACCTGTGAAGTTGTACCAGTTCGATCTGGTACGAGTTCACGGGTCGGAAGTTACGAGTGGCCGTTATAGTGCACTTTCACCGGTAAAACAGGTCGGAAAAACACGAGTGGGTTGCCTGGAACGCTACAAAGTCGTAAGTTGTGACTTGAAGCTGTAATTTACGGTTTCAAAAGCCTGCCTGGAACGCAGCATTAGCCAAAACGACCGGATCGCTTACTTCTGCTTTAACCGGTGTTAAAGAAACACATTTTTCACGCTGATCTTATCTTACCGTTCGCCCATATCTAATTACAATAAATAACTATTTTGCAACAGCTCTAAATCAGAATATTATCTACTAATATAGAATAAAATAGTTGACATTAACTTCTAGTGCTTTTATATGAAACCAAAAACATCGCTACAGCAGAACTTTTTGCATTCATCTTCCAGGTGGCTGCCTCACTGTGCAACACTGTTTGACACCTACGAGGATCTGTGGTTGCCCCTCATGCCCACGCGTGAGCAGGAGGCTCCAGTCGCTGTCCAGGAGTTCTTCAACTGTGTGGCTGCTCTCATGTCATTACAGCTCCGAAGCCTTGTCATAGATTCATTGGAAGACCTGCTATATTTCTTCACTATACATGAGGTTTGTTGAAATGATATGAGGTGGGCACCCAAACCTGCTGTTTGTTCCTCAGAAGAATTCAGACTGAACTGACCTTCCTGATCCTTTATCACCACCTATCCTCTGTTCTGTGTTCCTCAGAGGGGCAATGACTTTGGTGGGGTGTTTGATGAGACTAAGTATGTTCAGTCTCAGGTGCTGCTGGTTAAGCTAAAAGTGAATGAGCCTGACATTGACTTTAGTCCGAGCTTCCAGGAGTGTTGGGAGGTCATTGAGAGAGCCTTCCTGGAAATCATCAAGGGTGCAGAGAAGCTACCAAGGGTAGAGTATTTCCTCAGTGGCCTCTGTCCATAAGCAATGTTTTCTATAATTTTAGATAATACACATGCATAAAACATGTGACTGACATGCTTGTGTTTGCAGGTGGAATGTAACCTCTTTGCTGATGTCCAGAACTTGTATCTACGCACCATCAGACCCGAGGAATCATTGGTCACAGACCTAATCAACAAGGCTAAAGATGTTTTCAACAGGAACACAGTTGGGCCGATAAGGTGATGACATTTATCTGTCATTTGATTAATTTGATGATGTGTAAAGGAGCTGCTAACACTACATTTGATTCTTTAGGTATTTGAATGTGTATGAAAAGTACCACAATCTACTGGACAACTCAGCGAAGCAGGAGATATCAGCATTCCTCAAAGAGAAGCAGTCGTTAGAGGACTTCACCATGGTAAACCTTTCCATCTAAAATATAAACATTTTAAATTTTTAGTGGCTATTACTGTCTACTTGCTTCACTCAAATCTTCTCCTTTGCTCAATCTTCAGAAACTCGAGAGCCTTAATGACGTGCGAAAGGAGATTGCCTCACTTCGCATTATGGTGCCCCTGTCCCTGTTGTGTCTGGATGCTGGCGAGCTGAATGAAGACCTGTGTGACCGTGCTCAAAGACTGAAAGACAAGATCATCATGTTTGAAGTGGAGGATAACCGACAGCTGAACAAGGGGTGAGAGAAAACTGTGGTTTAGCATACAGTACGCATTATTATATTTATGTCGGTTGCAAGTGACACAATGTTAACGACTATTGTCCCTACCCAGGATCTGTCAAAAGTATGAGGAGATCACTGAGACCGCCAGAAGCACCCCAGAAACCACAGAGGAGTTGGTGGCTCTCAACCAGTACCTTAAAAAGACCAAGGAGGTGACCGTTCACAAGCTGATAAATGAGATTGATGAAGCCACATACCGCCTCAGCTTCCTCCTGGACTATGCCACTCTACCATGTATGTGAAACATCTTGCGGTATTTGTAATTAGTGCAAACAAATTAAAAGTAATGGTCACAAATACAGCTATAGATTATTATTTGTTTTTGGCCATTCACGTCCCATCCCCATGACAGTGGCTCAGTAATGCCATGAGGCAGATTCTTTAAACTTGGCACTTGGCAGTTTATTATTCATAAGATTTCAAAATATTCATAAGAAATTGCTGATGTATCTGTCTCTTTTCTTGTGCTCCAGCTGATGACTTGAGGCTGAACTCCCGAGTTTTTCTGTGGCCCAATGAGATTCTTAATGAGCTTGATGACAGCAAGATTCGTCTAGCCACCTTAAGAGAACAGGCCGAGGACTATCTCCAAAAGAGGTTAGAGAATAAACACACTCACTCAAAGGAGAGCACAATACCTGAATGTGGTGTTTAACACTTGTTTCTCCCTCTACATCCAGGCTCCTCACATTGACTGTCGTGTTTTTAAAAAAAAAAATCAATTTCATTGCTTCACTCTTATAGTCTGCTCAGTGCTCACAGTGCTCTCTGACAAACTGAACTAACTGTAAAAGCTGACAACTGAAATAACGACTGCTGTCTCCATTTGTCTCTCTCAGGATTTTCACCTTTGAGCAGAGGCTGCAGGATGTGGACAAAGAGATACAGACCTTTAAGAGGAAAGAAATAAGTAACATTGAGGATATGAAGAACAATGTGGGCAATCTCTCTCAAATCACTGCCAACCTTGAGGGTGCTGTCACTGAACTAGAAGTAAGAGATACTGCTCTCTTTAAGGGGCAGACTAAAGTTCACATTCCAGACACCACAAATACACTAAAACGCATATGACCGAAATTTTAAAGGTCCGTCTTGATCCTGAAAACCACATTTCAGATGGTAACTGGAAACTGCTAATACCAGTGTAATTTCTACAGGACATCAACAAGGAGCAGACTTTGCTGGAGAGGGAACAGACCCAGTTCCCCATGCTGCAAATTCTGATAGCTGACAAACAGCCATATGAACAGCTCTGGGGCACGGCACTAAACTTTCAGACCAAGTCAGAAGTGTGGATGAATGGTAGATAACAGACCCATTTCTATTTAATCAAAGCTACAGCATTTTGAATGCTCTAAATGGCTCTGGTGGCGTACAGTAGGTGCTAGCTATTGACGTACTTCCTTAACCATTTGATTCCTAGGTCCTTTTCTACAACTGGATGCTGAGAAAGTCTCTGATGAGCTGGACGGCATGTGGAGGACCATGTATAAACTGACAAAGTCTCTGTCTAATCTTCCTGGCCCTTGTCGTGTGGCCAAAAATTTCAAGAGCAAGATAGATAGGTTCAAGCAGCACCTTCCCATCCTGACAACCATCTGTAACCCCGGCATTAAAGAGCGCCACTGGGAGAAGGTCAGCTGAATCAATACTTTTTGCTTCATTAGATCATTGCACACTGATAGGAATCCAGTGTCAGATTCACTTTGTAAGGGCCAAGTGTCCTGCATCTCCTGTGATCCATGAAACGCGTGTGAATAATTCATGACACTTGGCCTGCCTACAGATTAGCGGCATTGTGGGTTTTGAAGTCAAACCAGATGTGAACAGCTCACTGATGACCATGTTGGACCTGGGGTTGTCCAACTTCTCTGAGAAGTAAGACACTTTAATTATAGCACACTGAAATTCATGTCAAGCTCAACATGATCGCATGATTAGAAAACCTTGGGTTGAAAAAAAAAGCGCATTGATTTTCATGATTTTTCCTATTCGACCCTAGAATGGAAGAAATTGGAGCAGCAGCCAGTAAGGAGTATTCTCTGGAAAAGTCCATGGAGAAGATGCAAAATGAATGGACAGATCTTCATTTCTCTTTCACTCCATACAGAGACACCGTAAGAGACTGCAGTCAAAAAAGCTGCCCCTGACTTTTTATACAGCATCAATCAGTTGTACTAAATGCATTTAATATTTAATCGCAGGGAACCAACATTCTATCAGCTGTGGATGAGATCCAATTGCTTCTGGATGATCACGTTATTAAAACACAGACCATGCGAGGTTCACCTTTTATTGGGCCAATAGAGGCAGAATGTAAGGTAAGATATGGCAACACAAAACATGTTTGGTCCACTTAAGACATTGACACAAGTAATGGGATAAAGCTTTAGCTCTGTAGGTCAGTGGAGGAGATATCATTAAATATCCCCTATGTCTTTGAATGAAAATGAAAGCACTTTCATGTTGCAACACAAGTAACAAAATCACCTGATCTGAATAAACACAACCTCAGCTGTGCCACTCTAAAGCTGCTTTGTTTGAAGTAAAAAAGATATGCGGTTTTGAGATGATTGTAGGCTCACTACACCGTAATCATCCTTTAACTACAATTTATGAGCATTCTCAGCATTGTATTGTATAATTTTTACTCTTTTGCTTAACTGAATATTTTTGTGTGTTCTTGTTTTAAGTTGATTGTGTATTTCTGCTTTTGTTTGATTTGTGTGGCTTTTTGTAAACTAAGCTTTAGAAAGAATGACACTATAACTTGATAGTTATTGTAATATTGTGATTTTCCCTAGAAATGGGAGGACAAGCTAGTGAGTATGCAGGACATTCTGGACTCCATGTTGAAGTGTCAGTCTACCTGGCTTTACCTTGAACCCATCTTCAGCTCTGAGGACATCATTGCCCAGATGCCTGAGGAAGGACGCAAGTTCGCCATTGTGGACGGCTACTGGAAGGATATTATAGCGGAGAGCGTAAGATCCTCTTCAGACACACTTCCCTGTTGGCTGAGTTGGTATAAATGGATCTAATGCACTGTGCTTTTATTTCTTTGTCATTATACTAATCCAGGTTAAAGATACTCATGTGCTGGTGGCTACGGGCCAGCCCAACATGCTGGAACGCCTGCAGGAGTCCAATGTGTTCCTTGATGACATCCAAAAAGGCCTCAACACCTACCTGGAAAAGAAGAGACTCTATTTCCCAAGGTTTTATTTCTTTTTTTTTTCTTTTCTTTTTTTAGTGTATTTTTGGGCTTTTTATTGCCTTTAATCGGTAGCACAGTGGAGAGAGAGACAGGAAATGGGGAGGCAGAGAGGGGGAATGACATGCAGGAAAGGACTGCCCAATGCAGGATTCAAACCGGGGGTAGTTATACCACTAATGTTAGTTAGTTAGTTAGTTAGTTAGTTAGTTAGTTAGTTAGTTAGTTAGTTAGTTACAGTAGTTAGACTAGACTAGACTACTCTCTATTGTATTGTCTATCTATACTACTGCTATTAATGAACAACTCAAACTTCTTAAATTACATGGTGTGTCAGTCAGTTGCAAAACTGTTTATAACATTAGGAGTTCAGTACATCTGAATGTAAAAACAGAATGCTATGAAATTTAGCCCCAGATGGCAGTTCTGTCAAGTGTTTGTTTCTTCATTTCTCCCCCAGGTTCTTCTTTCTGTCAAACGATGAGCTGCTTGAGATCCTGTCACAAACCAAAGACCCGCTGTGTGTACAGCCTCACCTGAAAAAGTGCTTTGAGGGCATTGCCAAGCTGGAGTTCACCGAGGACATGGCAATCATTGGCATGATCAGCTCTGAGAAGGAGACCATCCCCTTCACAGACAAGATTTATCCAGCCCAAGCCAAGGTACCAGACCGACAGTATTCATCTCAACTGTCAGCAGCTGTTTAATTCATTTTTAGATTAAACAGTCATATGTGTCATGCCTATTTATTTTATATTCTTCTTATATTTCTAACTTGCTAAAAACTATTTGCTGGACATAACAGACTGTATGTGGACTGCTGCCATTTTATTTTTAGGGTATGGTAGAGAAGTGGCTGCTGCAGGTGGAGAACCTAATGCTGAAAAGTGTTCGACATGTCATCCATCAAGGAGTTCTTCAGTATGCTGAGGTATTTAGAGACATCGCTTTATTACAAGTATGATATTGAGGTTTAGTTATGACTATTATAGTATCATATCAGGGGAATGTTTTTTTGTTTTTTTTGTTATGAAACTAGTCATCAGTTCTTTGGAGTAGTATTCAAATGTGGGCTAAGTGTGATGATTCTCTTCACATTCATTCTGTAGATGCCCAGGAAGAAGTGGGTGTTGCAGTGGCAAGGCCAAGTTGTCATTTGTGCATCGTCCATCTTTTGGACGAGTGAAGTGTCAGAAGCCATCCAAACCAACACCCTGCCTGTCAGTCTTTAGAGCCACTCATACATTTGCTGCTAATCAGCACGTTCTGTAGTCTAATACATGTTCTGAATCTCACTTCCAAAGGCCTACGTACAGCAATGTAATGCCCAGATTGCTGACATTGTGGAGCTAGTGCGTGGGAAGCTCCCAGGAGGGGCAAGGATGACCCTTGGTGCCCTTACTGTGATTGATGTTCATGGTAATATCTATATGTCACATTATTTTCTCAGTTCAATATCACATTTCAAAATGATGCAGTCTATTCTCATGATTATGATCAAATCTGTTTCCTTTCCCCTCCTAGCTCGAGATGTCGTCGTGAAACTAGCAGAGGATCAGATCTCCTCACTCAATGATTTTGCATGGATTTCTCAGCTGCGCTACTTCTGGGAGGACGGAGATGTGATGCTGCGCATGATCACTACTTATTTGAAATACGGCTATGAATATCTGGGAAACTCCCCTCGTCTGGTCATCACACCACTTACAGACCGCTGCTACAGGTAAATTACAGTAAATAGTCCTTTTATGTATGGATGGAAGGCTGCAAAAACAGAATATCATGGCAAGAATTAAGCTGATTAAAACAAACTGTAAACTCTAAAGTTAATTCAAACGTCCAAGATGTAAAGTCCTTTCATATTATACGTATACAGTATATCATTTGGTCACATGCTACAGAACTCTGATGGGGGCTCTGAAGTTGAACTTAGGAGGAGCTCCTGAGGGTCCTGCTGGAACTGGCAAAACTGAGACCACAAAAGATCTTGCAAAAGCTTTGGCTAAACAGGTATACTAAAACTGCACCTAGTAAAACACTGAGCCACATTTTATTTTTGTTTTTCTAATTTCTTAATGGCGACATTAAAGCTATAATTTGTTTGTAGTGTGTGGTTTTTAACTGTTCCGACGGTCTGGACTACAAAGCCATGAGCAAGTTCTTCAAAGGATTGGCTCAGTCTGGAGCTTGGGCCTGCTTTGATGAGTTCAATCGTATTGAAGTGAGTATTATCATTGTTTTTGTGATCAAATATGTGTAACAAATTGGATCATTTGAAGCTCAGCAGGCTGTAGAGATTTTCCTTTCATATTAAACTGTTTCATCAGAGAAACTGACAGATTGCAACTCATGCAAAAATACTGCTGCTACAGAAAACAAGGTTTTATATAACTATTTTTGAATGAGCTCTATGCGCGGCTCCACTACTTCCTGCATTTAAGGCAGGTCTTTTATTTCCTGTCTTACATTATTGGACAAACTGATTAATCCAGGTGTGTCTGACCATTGTGACTACTCAGACACACCTGGATTAATCAGTTTGTCCAATAATGTAAGACAGGAAATAAAAGACCTGCCTTAAATTCAGGAAGTAGTGGAGCTGTGCATAGAGCCCATTACAGGGAGTAAACTTTTCTTAGATTATATTTTTCTCAGGGATTTTAAAGCTCTGTGTGGATTTTCACCTTTTTGATAGTATATCTGTTTGTTAAAGATCACGTTGTAGGTATTGATCTTAATGTTGTCTTTGTGTTGTCTCTGAGTAAAATACATTTAAGTTCAATGTCATGAAATTGGTTTAAATGATGTTGATATAAATAATTGATGATGATAATAATGAATACCATTGTGGCTATTTCTCATTCACACTGCATTGATTGTCTGAACTCAAAGCACTGATTTTCGAAAGCATTTGGATTATTTATTAGGTCTATTGCAATACATATTCAATGCATGTTTTCAAGGTGACGGAGTGTTTGTGTGTGTGTTACAGGTGGAGGTGCTTTCTGTGGTGGCCCAGCAGATCCTCTGCATACAACAGGCTATTGCCAAGGATCTGAAGACCTTCCTGTTTGAGGGGACAGAGCTGTCCCTCAACCCAACCTGCTCTGTCTTCATCACCATGAACCCTGGTTATGCTGGCAGGGCCGAACTCCCCGACAACTTGAAGGTACATCACTGCAGCACTGCACTGTGGTGTTAAACATCACTAAATGGAATGACCTCTAACAAGGATGACTATATGAGTAAAGGACAATACATTTTTGAACTGGATATATACAAGTCCATCTTGCCTTGCAGGCTCTTTTCCGCACAGTGGCTATGATGGTTCCAGACTATGGTCTCATTGGAGAGATCTCACTATACTCCATGGGCTTCATTGAATCTCGCAGGTATGAGTGAAAAATTACTGCCTCACAGTATTTTTTAAATGAGTATATTGTTCTCTGAGCAAAAATCATATACCAAAGCAAACCTCTTATCTTACTGTCAGTCTGGCCCAGAAGATTGTGGCCACCTACCGATTGTGCTCGGAGCAGCTGTCCTCCCAGCACCACTATGATTACGGTATGCGAGCGGTGAAGTCTGTGCTGACTGCAGCCGGGAATTTAAAGCTGAAGTACCCAGAAGAGAACGAGAGTGTGCTTTTGCTCAGGGCACTGATGGACGTCAACATGGCCAAGTTTCTGTCACAGGATGTGCCCTTGTTCCAGGTGACAGGTCTTAATCATAAATCCAGTTGCAGCCACTGTGTGTTTTTCTTTTCTGTGTGTGCTCTCACTTGGTTCATTAATTATTCTTTTCCTTTATCCTGCTGTCACCCACAGGGTATCATCTCTGATTTATTCCCCGGGATTGTCCTTCCAAAACCAGACTACGATCTCCTCCTCAAGGCTCTCAATGACAACATTGCTAAGCTCAACCTTCAGTCTGTCCCGTGGTTTATTGGCAAAATTATCCAGGTACCAAGGAGAACTGTTGCCTTTCATTGCTTAAAACGTGCATATAAAAGTTGTTTGGCCAGTTGTTATACTTTATCCACATAAATCCACTGTGCTTGTGATTGTGTACTGTATAGGTGTATGAGATGATGTTGGTGCGGCATGGCTTTATGATAGTAGGAGATCCTCTTGGAGGAAAAACCTGTGCTTATAAAGTCCTGGCTGCTGCCCTTGGAGACCTTTACAAAGGTTTGTTTACCATTCAACAAGCCAGTAACACATACTGCCTGAAAAAAAACTTTTATTTGATTGATATGATTTCATTTCTTTGTAATTTGTTATTTAGCCAAATTGATGGAGGAGTTTGCAGTGAGTTATTGTATCATCAACCCCAAGGCCATCACTATGGGCCAGCTGTATGGCTGCTTCGATCCGGTCAGCCACGAGTGGTCTGATGGTGTCCTGGCCGTCTCCTACAGGGATCAGGCAATCTCCACCTCTGACAATCGTCAGTGGATTATTTTTGATGGGCCCATTGATGCTGTCTGGATTGAAAATATGAATACTGTGCTGGATGACAACAAGAAGGTACTGTACATGTTTATGTTTGGTGTGGATGTTCACGGTTTGTAAAGGATTTGTCATTTGCTTTACCACACTCAGACAAAAAGCTTCAGTCTTATACACTCTGTTCTCCACTAGCTCTGTCTGATGAGCGGTGAGATCATCCAGATGAGTTCAAAGATGAGTCTGATCTTTGAAACTGCTGATCTGGAGCAAGCATCCCCAGCTACTGTCAGCAGGTGAGCAACACAGACAGCGGCTGCACTTGCAACAGTAGTACAGTAGGAGTAAATCCTAATCATGCATATTAAAGACTTTCAGATGAAGTTAATGTTTTCTTGTTTTTTGAATGTAATACTATATTTAAAGGTGTGGAATGATCTACATGGAACCTCAACAGCTGGGCTGGACTCCTCTCAGAGACTCTTACATGAACACACTACCTGAAAGCCTCGACACAGAACATAGAGAGCTGGTGAAATTACAAGCTGATTGATTGATTGATTTGCTCAATGGTGGTCATTTATGGTTTTGATGATTTCAGGTCCTTTAAAATCTCCTATGATGCACGTTTTTCTTCTTTTTTGGTCTCAACATCCACAGATCATGGATCTTTTTGATTGGTTAGTTCAGCCCTGTCTGGACTTCATTGACAACGAGTGTCGTTTTGTGGTTCAAACGTCTCCCATGCACTTGGCCAGTAGTCTCATGAAGTTGTACAGTTGCCTGATGGGTTAGCAAACACATTTTATTCAAAATTGATCAAATGTGATTCATTTCTATTTATCAGTGTGTTTGTTCACACCCCGGTCCCATCCATTCTATATTCAGATGAGATATCTGCATCAGGAACCGATGGCAGAGAGAGTATGTCCAGCCAGCAGATAACCCTGTGGCTGCAGGGCCTGTTTCTGTTTGCTGTTGTATGGACTCTGGGTGGAACCATCACCGGAGACAGTCGTAAGAGGTTTGATATCTTCTACCGCAATCTGATCATGGGCATGGACGAAGAGCACCCTCGACCTAAGAGTATTAAACTCAAAAAGAACAACCTCTTCCCTGAAAGAGGTGACAACATTTAAACTAAATTTATGTATATTGTTTTTAGATAAATCAAAATTGACTATTATATTATATTAGAAATGATTGATGCTTATATTTATGCAGGGAGTGTGTATGACTACTACTTCCATAAGGATAGACAAGGGCAGTGGAATGTATGGACTGATTCAATCACAAATGAAGAGAACGCCATCGCTGATGGAGCCAATGTGAGTAAATCTCAGTCACAGAAGTTATGGCTCTCAGCCATTTTCCCTGAAACTCAAATTTTCTTCACCAGGTCTCAGACCTCATCATTCCAACCATGGAGACGGCACGTCAGCTTTTTTTCTTGCGTACCTACCTGGCACATGAAATACCCATGCTGTTTGTTGGGCCCACTGGTACTGGCAAATCTGTCATCAACAATGGCTTCTTGGTCAAGCTGCCTAAGGAGCATTACACACCAAACTGTATCAACTTCTCAGCCCGCACCTCAGCAAATCAGACCCAAGATATCATCATGGCAAAGCTGGACAGAAGAAGGAAGGGCGTGTTTGGACCTCCTGTGGGGAAGAAGTGTGTCGTCTATGTTGGTAAATGGATGCTTTCTTATCAGATTTTACAAAATTGTTATGACACAGTGTTTAAAGGATATTTATTTTTGAGTGTTCATATTGTTATTTCTTCTCCACAGATGACTTGAACATGCCAGCTAAAGAAATCTATGGTGCCCAGCCCCCAATTGAACTGCTAAGGCAGTGGATTGACCACCGCCACTGGTATGACAAGAAGGACACCTCAGTACTGAACATTGTGGATGTGCTGTTTATGTCAGCGATGGGTCCTCCTGGTGGTGGGAAGAATGACATTACAGGTACGTTGAACTTCTGCAATATCAGCAACGATAAGTAACACCGATAAAAGGTTTATTTTGAATAACAAGACCTTTGAAATGCTAGGTCGCTTCACTCGGCATTTGAATGTCGTCTCAATTGATTGCTTCGATGATGAAACACTGACCAAGATATTCAGCTCCATCACTGACTGGCACTTCAGTAAAGGATATGACTCCTCTTTCAGCAGGTAACTATTTTAACATCATTTTGATTTTTTCATAGAGGAGAAATGAATTATCTTTGTAACAAAAGATTTTGACCTATCTCCTAGGTTAGGCAAGATCATGGTGCAGGCCACCATGGCAGTCTATAAGGATACCATAGACAGTTTCCTCCCCACTCCATCTAAATCCCACTACATCTTCAACTTGAGAGACTTTGCTCGAGTGATACGAGGCGTACTCTTGGCTCCACACACGCACTTGCAGGTAAGAATAAAAACAGTTGTGAAATGCCTAAATTAGTTGTTGTGAATTGCTCTAAGAACTATTCTTTATGTGTTTTGGCCATTTTTGTCAGGATGGAGACAAACTCATCCGTCTGTGGATCCACGAGATCTACCGCGTTTTCTATGACCGACTCATTGACAGTGAAGACAGAGAGATATTTTTTGACATCGTCAAAGAGAGAACGTCAAACTTCTTCAAGCAGGGTGTGGAAAAGGTGTGTTCACACACACACACACACACACACACACACACACACACACACACACACACACACACAGTGATAGAAAATTGAAATTAGGTAGTATTAAGACTAAATCTGATACAATACATGTCTTGCATGGATGACATTAGTGTTTTTTGTCTTTAACAACTAAATAATAACAATAATAATAAACTAAGCCATATTTTTCAGGGTCAGACCAAAAGCATGAACAAACTGTGTTGTGGACTACAGATATAAACTTAAGCTCTTACTGTATGTTTAATTCTAAATCTCTTCTATTTTTGTCTAGCTCCTGAGCCATCTCAGTCTAGATGGCAAGGTAGTAGATGAGAACATCCGTAGCTTGTTCTTCGGTGATTATGGCAATCCTGATGCTGATGTTAAGGCCTATGATGAAATCACAGACTTGAGTGCCTTGCAAGAAGTAATGGAGTTCTACCTGGATGAGTACAACAACTGCAGCAAAGCCCCCATGTCTCTTGTAATGTTCAAGTTTGCCATCGAGCACATTTCCCGCATCTGCCGTGTACTGAAACAAGACAATGGACACCTTCTGCTCGTTGGCATCGGTGGCTCAGGACGTCAAAGTGCCACGAAGCTTGGCACTTTCATCAACGATTACGTTTTGTTTCAGATTGAGCTGACCAAAAATTACAGCATGACAGACTGGCGAGATGACATTAAGCGGATGATGATTAAAGCAGGCATTGAGGGCAAGAGCTTAGTTTTCCTGTTTAACGACAGCCAAATTAAGGATGAGGCCATGTTGGAAGACATCAACATGCTGCTTAACACTGGTGATGTCCCTAACATCTTTGCTGCTGATGAACGAGCTGACATCATTGATAAAGTGCAAGGAATCGCTCGGATGGAAGGCAAAAAGATTGATGCTACTCCACTTTCAATGTATAACTTCTTTATTGACCGTGTGAAGGTGAACCTTCATATTGTGCTAGGTAGGCATCTTACCATGTCACTTAATTTAACTTAAAAAAAAAAATTTTTTTAGTTTTAACAAGTACTTGTAACTGCCATTCTATTCAACAGCTATGAGTCCCATTGGTGATGCATTTAGGAACCGTCTTAGGATGTTCCCCTCCCTTATTAACTGCTGCACCATCGACTGGTTTCATGCATGGCCAAAAGATGCTCTTGAGATGGTGGCGCACAAGTTCCTTGAGGATGTGGAAATGGAGAATGAAATAAGACTAGAGTAAGGACATGAATATGGATGCAGAAAAATCATATTTGTCCCAGTTGCCTGACACCACGCAGTTTGCTTACAACTTTGTCTTTCTTTTCTGTGTCTCAGGGTGGTGGAGATGTGCAAGACCTTCCAGACAGGTGTTGGCGAGTTGTCTGAAAGGTACTTCTCCAGATTAAGAAGGCACAACTATGTCACGCCAACCTCCTACCTTGAACTCATCCTGACCTTCAAGACTCTGCTCAATATTAAGAGGAATGAAGTTAACAATGCAAAGAAACGCTACATTGTTGGTCTCCAGAAATTGGACTTTGCCGCTTCTCAGGTGATTCCCCCTTTAAAGTCACAGTATCACAAATGTGAACTTATTTCTCTGAACAAATTAATGATTAATACCACTTGTGATAACTCCATACTGTGTTTACAGGTATCAGTGATGCAGCAGGAGCTGACAGACTTGAAGCCGGAGCTCATCCTGACCTCAGCAGAAACAGATAAGATGATGATTAAGATAGAGGGTGAAACAGTGGAGGTGGACGCTAAGAAAGAGTTAGTGTCTGCCGATGAGAAAGTGGCTAATGACGCCGCAGCTGCAGCAAAAGCCATTAAAGTATGCATGTATTTCAGGAGCAATGGTACATTTTGTAAACAAATTATTGTCAGTGTATTGGTTTGGCATTTACCTACTGATAATGGTATTTGTCTTTCAGGATGAGTGTGAAGGAGACCTGGCAGAGGCAATGCCTGCCTTGGAAGCTGCTCTGTCAGCCCTGGACACCTTAAAACCTTCAGACATTACAGTAGTTAAATCTATGCAGAACCCACCTGGTCTAGTCAAACTAGTCATGGAGTCCATCTGTATCATGAAGGGCATCAAACCTGAGAGAAAACCTGATCCAAGTGGCTCAGGTAAGATCTACACACTTTAAGAGAATGATGTTCCTAGTATGGATGGTAAGACTAATTGTTATGTCTTTGTGTTACAGGCAAGATGGTTGAAGACTTCTGGGGTCCCTCTAAGAAGCTCCTAGGTGACCTGAAGTTTTTGGATGGTCTCAAAGCTTACGATAGGGATAACATTCCTGCCGCTAACATCAAGAAAATCAGAGACAAATATATTGACAACCCCGAATTCCAGCCCTCTGTTATTAAAAATGTCTCTTCGGCTTGTGAGGGTCTCTGTAAATGGGTGCGAGCAATGGAAGTATATGAACGTGTAGCCAAAGTCGTAGCCCCCAAGAAGGAGAGATTGAATTTGGCTGAGGAGGAGCTGGGTGTACAGATGGAAATGTTGTCTGTGAAGAGAGCTGAGCTTAAAGAAGTAGAGGATAGACTACAGAGCCTGAATGATGACTTTGCTGCCATGATTGCCAAGAAGAACGAGCTGGAAGCCAACATTGAATTGTGCGGTCAGAAGCTGATCAGAGCAGAGAAACTGATAGGAGGACTGGGAGGAGAGAAAGACAGGTGGACGGAAGCTGCCAGGCAGCTAGGGATTAGGTATATCAAGATTTATATACTCTGTATTATATTGTTTGTCATTACTCATGATTGTGGAGTGGCGTGTCTCAAGTTTAATATTAATCAGATGTATGTTATATTTCCCCTCTACAGATACACCAATCTGACAGGTGACATACTCCTCTCCTCGGGAACTGTGTCTTACCTCGGGGCGTTTACAGTAGACTACCGTATAGAGTGCCAGGAGCAGTGGCACCGCCTGTGCCAAGAGAAGGAAATCCCCTGCTCAGAAGACTTCACCCTCAGCAACACCCTGGGTAACCAGGTGTCCATCAGGGCTTGGCAGATTGCTGGGTTGCCAGTGGACTCATTTTCAACAGACAATGGTATCATTGTGTTTAACTCCCGCCGCTGGCCCCTAATGATTGACCCTCAGGGTCAAGCAAACAAGTGGGTCAAAAACATGGAGAAAGCTAATAAGCTTTCTGTCATCAAACTGTCAGATGGAAACTATGTGAGAATCTTGGAGAACTGCATCCAGTTTGGTACCCCTGTTCTTTTAGAGAATGTCGGAGAGGAACTGGATCCTGTACTTGAACCTGTGTTGCTGAAGCAGACCTTCAAACAGCAGGGTGTGGAGTACATGAAAATAGGAGAAAATATTGTGGAATACTCTAAAGACTTTTTGTTCTACATGACCACGGGGCTGAGGAACCCCCACTACCTTCCTGAGGTGGCCGTCAAAGTCTGTCTGCTGAACTTTATGATCACTCCACAAGGTTTACAGGACCAGCTTTTAGGGATTGTAGCAGCCAAAGAAAAACCTGAGCTGGAAGAGAAGAAGAATCAGCTCATTCTGGAGAGCGCTGCCAACAACAAGCAGCTGAAGGAAATTGAAGATAAGATCCTACAAGTACTCTCCTCTTCTGAAGGGAACATCCTAGAGGACGAGACTGCAATTAAGATCTTGTCTTCATCCAAGATCCTCTCTGAGGAGATTTCTGAGAAGCAAAAAATTGCCAGTGTCACTGAGAAAGAGATTGATGACACTCGCATGGGCTACCGTCCTGTGGCTGAGCACTCCTCCATTTTGTTTTTCTGCATCTCCGAGTTGGCCAACATCGAGCCTATGTACCAATACTCCCTGACCTGGTTCATCAACCTCTACCTGTATTCCATTGCAGACAGTGTGAAGAGTGATGATGTGGATGAAAGAATCGACAACATTGTGGAGCACTTCACCCTCTGCATCTATAATAATGTGTGCCGGTCACTTTTTGAGAAGGATAAGCTGCTCTTCTCCCTGCTGCTCACTGTTGGCATCATGCAGGGGAAGGGCCAGGTTGATGACCAAGTCTGGCGCTTCCTCCTAACAGGTGGTATTGCTTTGGATAATCCATATCCCAACCCTGCACCAGAGTGGCTGTCTGACAAAGCTTGGTCTGAGATCGTCAGGGCCTCCAAATTTCCAAATTTGGATGGTTTTTTTGAACATGTCCAAGACAACATCTCAAAATGGAAGGAGCTTTATGATTCAGGAACTCCCCATAAGGACCAGTTTCCTGACCAGTGGAGTGAAGTGGTCGGGATGGACCGAATGATTTTGATCCGATGCTTCAGGCCAGATAAACTGGTTCCAGCAGTGCAGGATTTTATTGTAGATAACATGGGACAGGCTTACATTGAACCACCTACCTTTGACCTGGGAGAGAGCTACAAGGATTCAAACTCCTGCTCTCCTCTTATCTTTATTTTGTCACCAGGATCTGATCCAACTGCCGGTAATTATCCAAAGACAAGTGCCCTTCTATCCTAATATTGTTTTTGAACAGCACGTCTTTAATACAGCATTGTGATGTTCCTTTAGGTCTGCTGAAGTTTGCTGATGACTTAGAAATGGGGGGAAGTAAGACCCAAACCATTTCCCTTGGGCAGGGACAGGGACCCATAGCAGCTCAGATGATTGACAAGGGAATCAAACAGGGCACCTGGGTGGTACTGCAGAACTGCCACCTGGCCACCAGCTGGATGCCCGCTTTGGAGAGGATCTGTGAGGAAACCATCACCCCAGAGAACACACACACTAACTTTAGGTAACAGACTCTACACAGTGAGCTTCACTGGAACATGTCCTTGCCTAATGAAGACAATGAAGGTAAGACTCTCTTCTCTTCTTCCTAGGTTGTGGTTAACCAGTTATCCATCCGACAAGTTTCCAGTCAGTATCCTTCAGAATGGACTGAAGATGACCAATGAGCCGCCCAAAGGAATAAGAGCCAACCTGTTGCGCTCCTACCTGAGTCACCCCATCTCTGACCCCGCCTTCTTTGTCAGCTCCAAGAAACAAGCCATCTGGCAGAAGTTCCTGTTTGGTCTCACCTTCTTCCATGCTTTAGTACAGGAGAGGAGGAACTTTGGACCTCTCGGTGAGGCCTATAGTAAACTATATTTTCATCAGCTATTTATTTTTACTCTTTTTTTTATTTTGAAGGATTCTTTTTTTCTATACATAATTCTGGATTCCAATTTTTCTGTCTTTAGGTATAGTCTATTAAGCTATGTCTAATGTGCTTTGCTATTTTTCTCCATTCTGTCTTAAGGTTGGAATATTCCCTATGAGTTTAATGAGTCTGACCTGAGGATCAGTATGAGGCAGATCCAGATGTTCCTGGATGAGTATGTTGAAGTTCCACTTGAAGCCCTCGCATACCTTACAGGTTAGAGTTTCATTGCTGTTAACATCATTTTACACCTGTGACACAGGCAGCATACTGACGTGCAGATCAACCTTAAATCACAGATGATCATATAGGATGATTTAAGGGTTAGGGCTGTATGCTAGTGTTATATTGTATCCTTTTAGAGTTGAAGAATTTGTATTTAGGACTACAGATGGAAATTAGCGGCTCCGCTAAATCTGGTGCAGCCATCTTTTTATTGTTTCAATAACTAATGTCACTGCACACTGTCCTTTTTAAATAAATAAATAAAAAAATTATCTTATTATATTTATTGTCTGGTCCCTCGGAGCTCAAGGGCAGACATAAATTTAGTGATCCCTCTACATTAAGCTGTGTCTAAGATGATTCAAGTGTCACACATATTCCCTTTCATCTTTGATTTTGATAGTTGCTTTCATGTTTTTTCGCAGGTGAATGCAACTATGGAGGCAGGGTGACAGATGACAAAGACCGACGCCTGCTGATCTCACTCCTGTCCATCTTCTACAGTTGGGAGCTGATAGAGCAGGAATGTTACCGAGTGTGTGAAGGGGATCTGTATTACATCCCAGCTCATGGCCCCTATCAGGTACACCCAGAGCTCTGGTCAATTCCTAAATAATGCTGCAGTGTACATTGTCAGTAATGATTTGACATAAATATAAGCTTAGATTTCAGAAAAACCATTTAGATGTTGATAATATTTGTCTAGAATAAAATCTAGACAATTTCCGGCCTTGAGGGCACACTGTTGAAGATCAGTGTTATAAGACAAGTAATAATATAATCATTCTGTCTGATATAGACATTTTATTTTTTTAATGATATTCTTTATTCCAGACGTATGTTAACTACGTTCGCAGTCTACCGATTTGTGCCGATCCTTGTGTGTTCGGGCTTCACAGCAACGCTGACATCACAAAGGATAATCAGGAGACCAATCAGCTCCTGGATGGAGTACTCCTAACTCTGCCCCGGCAGATGGGAGGCGGGGCTAAGTCTCCTCAGGTTTGCACTCGATGCAGTCTGAAGCATTCAGACTTTTATTTTACACTCATGGTTTATTTCCCTGAGGAAACATTGTGTGTAAACCTTCTGTCTTCTGTTTGTGTTGTAGGAAGTGGTGGATGAGCTTGCAGATGACATCCTGTCCAAGCTGCCAGCCGACTTTGACATACAAATGGTGATGGATAAATACCCGGTCATGTATGAGGAGTCGATGAATACTGTTTTGAGGCAGGAATTAATCCGCTTCAACAGGTACTGGTTGCTACCTAATTTACTATTCAGCTTGCAAGATACCAGCTTTAATTATGAATAACTTAAATGTTCATCTGCATGTCTGTGAAGGACACACTCATGAAATCCATTAATAATTGATCTCTCATTCCCCGTGTCAGACTAACACATGTGGTGCGGGTCAGCTTGGTAAACATCCGAAAAGCTTTGAAGGGCCAGATTGTTATGTCTTCTGAACTGGAGAACGTCTTTACCAGCATGCTGTTGGGCAAGGTGCCGGTGATGTGGGCAGCCAAGTCATACCCGTCCCTCAAGCCAATGGGAAGCTACGTGACTGATCTGTTGGCCAGGCTGCAGTTCCTACAAGTAAGAATTATGGTTGTACGAGGTCACACAGACCTTGAGTGAAGGGAACACATTTGAAATATGACTCCTGAGATGAATGAAGCACATACTAATTAGCAATCTAACTGTATATGTAGGAAACGAACAAAGGTGACCTCACCACCAGACTAATTCATTGGATATTTTAAAAGTACTGTACTACTGGTGCTTGTGCTTTCTATAAATGTCTTTAATGTGTGTTTTGACAGGATTGGATAGATAATGGTCCACCTACAGTCTTCTGGCTTTCTGGTTTTTACTTCACCCAGTCTTTCCTCACTGGAGTGTCACAGAATTATGCCAGGAAGTACACCATCCCCATAGACTACATCGGCTTTGAATATGAGGCATGACATTTAAATTCTTCTAAGTTGTTTTTTTCTCATATTAAATTATTTTTGGGGTCAATATTCATGCTGTGAGTTGTGTTTCAGGTAACCAAAGAGGAGAACAACATGGATGAGAAGCCAGAGGATGGAGCCTATATTAAGGGCCTTTTCATGGAGGGTGCACGCTGGGACAGGGAGAACATGGTCATCGGAGAGTCCCTCCCCAAGATCCTGTTTGACTCCTTGCCCATCATCAAGCTTAGACCTGGAGAAATGGCCAAGTTTAAGCATGACAACATTTACGTTTGTCCCATTTACAAAACCAGCGCTCGCAGAGGGACCCTGTCCACCACAGGTCACTCCACCAACTACGTCCTGTCCATCGAGCTACCCTCTGACAAGCCACAAAAACACTGGATAAACCGTGGCGTGGCATGCCTCTGCCAGCTGGACACCTAAGAATAGAAACAACAGACTTTTTACATAAACTGTTAAACTATTGTGTATGCCAAAGAAATGCCTTTGTGTTTACATCCAAACATAGAATGGACAAGTCTTGAAGAAGTAACTGTTGTTGTTTATACTGAATCCAGAGCTCTAATGGGAGAGAATCGCTTTCAGTTTTCAAATACTGTATATTACCTCTGTGGCCATGATATTTTTGAATGAAATGACAGAAAAAATATTATATTTTAGATATTATATATTATAAATGTGACTTAGTATGTCTATAATAACCTGTATTATATGTTCATTCTTTTGAGTTAATAAATTCACTCATTAGCTTCATGGAGTAAAGTGTTGAGTACCAGGGTCAGTTATAACAATGGCTAACACACTTGTGACTTACAATGTCTCAGTACAATCATCGCCCCTCTCCTACGCAGTAACAACATATGTTGTGTGAATGTATACAATTCATTTTAAAACTAGGAAACAGTAAGATGAAGTGTTTGTACACATTCTAGTTAAAGTGACAAGTAACTGATGGCATTGTTGGATAAGAAAAAACAGTTGGTGCTGATTTATGTTTACACTATGATGCACTTTATTCTACAAGTTTATTTTATTTATGGTTGTATTTTTTCACAATAGGTGGTTGGTTACTCTAAAGATGTATAACTTGTTACTTAATAAAAAACATGATGTCAAAAATATTGGATAAATGTCAGTATCTAACAACAGCTGTACCCTAGTTCAGTTATATGTTTGATATGCAAGTGCATGTTAATGTTCCAGATAGAATCTGTAACATGAGGTCTGTACATTATTTATTTTGATGGTTAGAATAATAATGATAAGAATCAAATTTCATAATGCACAAGTGCAGACTTGACACAGCAGAAAATACCTCACAGGTCCACTAGCTGTGTGGTCTGAAAGCAAACAGTAGATGGCAGCAAAGGCAAACCAGGAGTTTACTGGGGTCTCTGAAAAGTAAAAAAAAAAAAAAAAAAAAAAAGTGGCTGATGATGATACCAACAAAACCATCAAGTCTAAGATTTTTTATTTAACTGATTTATAGTCTGAATTGTGGGTGCCAAAAATCTACCTAAATATAATTTGGAATCAGTATGCAGTTGGAAATGTTTTGAGAGCATGGCTTATGGGAAATAAAGTTCTTCATTTTGATGACTGATCTGGCAATAAACACTGATGTTGCCAATAATGTCGCAGAAATTTCTGCACAGAAATTGCTGCACCTACCTCACCACCCTTGATTGAAGTTTGTTGAAGAGCATCAGTAATATAATGTAATGGATAATAGCAATTTTCTGTCCTGACAAGCAGATTCATCACAGAGTTGCTGAGACGCTGAGGTTTAGAACAGGATTAATGCTGCTCTCTTCATTATAGGCCATACATTGTGACACTGGATGCCTCAAATCACCACTGAGTCCAATTCGACAAACCTTTTGTGGAAAAGAAGGTGTTTACATTAAAACCCTGCTGGTACAGTTTCTCATCCTCGGGCCTATAACTTTAGATCAGATGGCTGGTGAATGGTGCTGCTGGGCTGATGCTGTATTTATGTCCACGCTGCTTCATGTTCTGTGTAGTCAGCATTTGTGGGTTCAAACATAATTCACCAGAATTCAGCTGCTGCATCAATACACACCCTAGATTATAGTCCATAAAATATTGCAGCATTAAATCTATATATTATAAAAATGCACCTGATGGAAGTTCCTGCAGTGTGTGCTCTTAACTCCAGAGTGTGTTTAGAGGTGTGTGGGAGCCAGAGCTATAACCCTATCTCAAGGTTAGGCACCTTCTATGACAAAGAGCTCAATGCTCGAAACCTTGTCTCGTTTTTATGTAGTGTAATAAATTTTTGTAAACTTTGAGAGCATACAGTGTGGCGAGTCCCCTTCTTCTTTTAGGGACTTTCTATGGCCATAACTTTGGGGTTAAGTTTGACTTTAGCTCCTTACTTAGACAAGCCTAGTTCAAAGACCTTGCAGCCTGTGGTCCTATCCTGCTTTTACAACTGCAATGTCATCTGACATAATCACTACACACACAAATGAAAGGCAAAAACTGAGCTGTGATTTCAGCTTTAAAAAATCTCTAAGAGAGAAAGGTAAGTGAGTCATATTTTTGACAATTGAGTTTATTACACTCAATATCGAGGGGAAGAGGATAACAAGCAGCAAAGATCTGAGGCCACTGGATTAAAGCCCGTATGAGTCATGTTTTACCAGATTTACCACCTTATACAGCTCACAGCCTCTGCAGTAATACATCTGTTTGATATTTGGTCATAGCAGTTGAAGCAAAGCTTTGTTAGTGAGAACCTTTCTCTCTTTCCTCCCCCTCTCCTGCCCTCTCTGCTAGAGGTTTCATATCTTAAGTCATTCCATTTCCTTTAGTAATAATGATACTAGTAGTTTCTTTTTTTGTAATGGAGGTGATGCTCAGTATAAGTGGTCCTTTTCCTCCCTGCAGTTCCTGAGCGGCCAGGAAACTAGAGCAGCTTGGTAGATTGTGCCTCGGCGCTCCTCTGACCAGTGGCGTCAGTCAGTCAGTCAGTCAGTCAGTCAGTCAGTCAGTGACATTCATGATTATAGCTCTGGCCCCGCTGTTGTGATCCAGCCAAGTAGGAAGATAAAAGTGAGAGCTGTAAACATCAGAGGAGCCTCCCAGGCGTGTGTTTTCCTCTGCCAGACTCCTTCAGGCCTCCTTAGGCTAATGTGTAAATGTCCTCCAGAAACACCCCTCTGGTGAACAAGATGATCATTGCCCTCTAATGAAAATGATCAAACCGCGCTGTACGTGCCAAGAGGAGCAAAACACAGACATCTCGTCCAAACACTTTATGAGAGTGTGACACCTCTGTGTGCTCAGTTTTACATTACAAAAAATTCCACTTCAGTTTTCTTAGCAAGGACACCTTTTATAGCGGTCATTACACTATATTAATGCTGAGCTGATAATGAAATGGAAGAACCTCCTGTCTCCTCAGATAAGCTTCCCCCTCAATGATTAACTCTTTATGCTACACAGTGTGTTTTAGTATGGGGGAATTACACTGAAAATGGACTGAAATGTCATTAGGCAGTATGAATGTTTGAGTGAATGTCGCACCAACCTTGATACTGTATGTGTGAGTAATTAAATACCAAGAAAAACAATTTAATTTTATGTATTTAGACTGTGCTGTTTGTCTTGTGCAGAGACTTTGCAGCTACAGGAATGTGGACATTAGTCTATAGGCTATGGATGCACCTTCACTGTGTGTAGGCCACTTTCTTTCTGAGAATTTTCCAGTAATTGCATTTAGGGCAAAAAGAGAGACAGATAAATAAAAAAAAAGAAAGAAGAAGAACTAATTCATTTTATTTGGCATTTACCCTTGAAGGAGAGATCTTGGCATTTATCCCTGAGCAATGCATTACAATAATTTGCCCCTGAATCCTGGAGCAAAATCCATGACCTTGACTTCTGTTGCATTTTAGAAAGGTCATTGATGCTTCATTCTCCTGTGTGCAAATCTGACCTGCAATAAAATATCACATCCTGAAAACAACTCATCTTGTCAAAACAAAGACAGAGCATAATAATCCAGATCTGTATCATGTGAGATGTAACAATCTCAAATGAAAGTATTGTCACTTTGTTTACACAGGTGCTTTTAAATCAGGCTGCACAGGAGACACCTTTTACAATCACGTTTCCTCTCTTCTTGATAAGGGATAGATTGATGAGTCATTAGTTGATTTAATCATCAAATCTGCGGTTTAAAGAAGTTTAAAAAGTCTGTGGCCCTTAACCATGCAAGGGAAGTTTCACAACAGCAACTTCCACTAGGCCTAATAGAGGCTTATAATATAGAGGATTCATTAATGATTGATAAACTCATTAGAATTTGTAACTCCTGCTTAAAGGGTCACAGGTGATTAAAAAAACACACACACATTAATGGGTGTGCACTTCGTTTTTGGCGGGGCTCAAAATCAAAAGCACCCATCCGTCTGTGCAGCAGACTGGTGACAGATGAAGACTTTTTTATTAACCTGCTGCTGCGTCCAGAGAGCTGCTGGTGCTGGGTGGAGGCGCAAATCAACGTGCTTTACATAATTGTGTGTGGTATAGCGTGTCGGGGATTTTGGATTTGGACCACGTTGGCCACGCGGCGGCAGGGCTGACAGCCTTCATACTGATACTATACTATACCATCTAGATCTACTACGTTTCCTGAACGCAAGCGCACAGCCAGCTGATGATGTGACGAGCTTCTGGCGGCGGAGAGCTGGAAGGTGTGTCGGTCACCGCTGTCGCTCAGCTGTCATCTCCTCCCTCGCTGTGTGTGTGCGAGAGAGAGAGAGAGAGAGAGAGAGAGAGAGAGAAGTTTCCACTGCTCTTGGCGCACGGTCGCCGATCGCTCACTTCACGCGATGGCACGTCTGTATCCGTGTGCAGCTCTGTTGCGTCCTTGCTGCTGCTGCTGCTGCCGCCGTCGCTGCCGCCGCTAAAAACCCATCAAGTGTCACCACCATGGCTGAATTCGGAGAGAAGACCAACGCCGTCGGTCCACCACCGGTTGCCGGCTGGAAAGCTGCGTCAGGAGAAGCCGGGACGAGCCTGGAGATGCACCGAGGAGAGCCGGTGTCCAACGGAAACTGCAGCGCGTCGGATCCCGCGAAGAGGCTCCAGGACGAGTCCAGCTGCGAGTCCCCGACGTGGGAGAGCACCGGTCCAGATTCAGCATCCAAAGCAATCCCTCGACGCAGCAGTCTGATCAAGGTAGGCCATCATTTCCATCAAGAAAAACATTAATTTCACATGAATCTCGCTTTAAAACAGAAGGAGGGTGATTTCAAAATGTGATAATGTCTGCAAACTGTTGCACGACCAGAGAGGACCTCAATAAAAATCCTACTTATCAGACAAAATAGAACATAAACTAGGACATGGGTACTTAAAGGAAACACGTGAATTACACAGCAACACTTCAAGCCTCTACAGGAATGTGATGGTGATGCCATAGAAAGAAAGAAAAACAAACAAAAAACAGTTAAGGCATTATAATATCACTACTGAATCATGCATAAACAGATGTGTCTCTCTCTCTCTCTCTCTCTCTCTCTCTCTCTCTCTCTCTCTCTCTCTCTCTCTCTCTCTCACACACACACACACACACACACACACACACACACACACACACACCTCATCTCAGCATGCTGAGGGGAAATGTAGAGGATGAGCCTGGTATTGTCACATCAAAGGTAACAGTGAGAACAGAGGACTACAAATCAGCCCTAAATGCTTAAACGCTCCTTCTCGGGGCCTTTCAGCGATGTGTGTTACATCAGGCAAAGGTTTTTGTTCCAGCCAGACCGCAGCAGGCACTGTCACTTATTAGCACTCCATCAACCAGAGAGGAGGCGGTGGAACTAATAAGTGAAACCACCTGCTGTAGACTTTGATTATAATGAGAAAATGCATTCACTCTGCCCTCCACGGCTCACAGTTGAATGCCCCTCTCCAATTAACCCCACTGTCTTCTCTGGTCAGAGCTCCATCTCAGCAAAATGTCAGGTGCATTTGTGTATAGATAGAAAATAAATCACACCTTCTTTTCTGTTGGTTCGGGAACCAAAGGACGTTTAAATAAGTGTGATGCCACTAACAGCTAATCAATAACTCATCGTCTTACTTTGCCCTTTTATGGTTTCTGCCTTTAGGCATAAGGGAGGTCTTATATTGATCTCTAGTTGCTGCTTGTCTCCACAGCTACGGCCTGCAAAGACATGACTATTTAAACATGGCTTCATTTTGTGTGTGTGTGTGTGTGTGTGTGTGTGTGTGTGTGTGTGTGTGTGTGTGTGTGTGTGTGTGTGTGTGTGTGTGTGTGTGTGTGTGTGTGTGTGTGTGTGTGTGTGTGTGTGTGTGTGTGTGTGTGAATGAGCGTGTGATTGGCTTCAACACGGTGAGACAGGAAGCAGAGCAGTTGGCCAATTTCCTAGCACAGTTCATGTTGCAATACTGCTATTAAGTCATGAGCAGTTGGTGATGACACGTCACTTTCTCCGTGGCTCTCCTTCTCTCTCTCTCTCTCTCTTACTGCAACACTCACACACTCATCCCATCTCCTTGCCCACACACAGGCCTGCTCTTGCCTTTCTTCTGTTGGTTTCAACAGTGCAGTGAGCCTGACGGCCGGGATTTAAAAACACTCTGCTTGCTTCAGTGAAGATCTGGCGTCTGGGTCAGAGTTGGTGATAAATAACTCCTGGCGAAGGAGGGAGAGACCTGATATGCGGTGCCATGTTTGATGTGTGATACGTAATGGCTCCAGAACATCAACCCCTCTCCCTCGGTGCTGCCTTTACTTCAAAGAGTGGTAATGCAGGGCAGTGTTGCACATGTATCCAATGTAGTGGAGCAGAAACTGTCATGCATTGGTGACACGATGATGTCTTTGACTGTTTGTATGTTCAGTGGGCACGTTTAACGCTGAGTATGATCAACGAACCGAGGAGTGCAGCAGCAGCGCACATACATTTGTGCTTTCACCATAACCCCGCCAGTGTTTTGAAGCATAAAGTCCCGAGGCTTCAGATAGATAGAGCTCAGTCAGTGAGCCAAGCAGTTGTAAATCCACCTGTCGACACAACAGTTTGTTTCACTGTTTAGCTAAACTGCCCCCTCGATTAAACTCAGGATTCCTCGCAACAGGAGTCTGGGCGGTGTGCTGCCCTACAAGGCAAAGTGCAGTATCTGCATTTTTTCAAAAAAGAAATTTTAACCAATCAAAATTGTGGCATATTCTCTTCAATCTGGTAGAATTTGATATTGGCACTGTTAAAATTTCCAGAGTTATTGGGCTTTTTATTTTGCTGTCCATCCAAAAAAGCACTGTGAAACCAATGCAAAGTGCAGTATCTGCACCAAAACCAAGACAAAAGTGCTGTATCTGCCATAAACAAAATACAAAATACATTTAATTCAGTCCACCTTTATCTTTTTTTAAATATATTTTTTGGGGGGGCTTTTTTGCCTTTAATGTATAGGAGAGTCGAGAGAGAGACAGGTAATGGGAGGCAGAGGGGGGGGGGGGGGGTAACACACAGGATAAGACCGCTCGCTGCAGGATTCGAACCGGGGTCGCCTGCAGTGAGGACTGTAGCCTCAACACATGGGGCGGGTGCTCTATACTGAGCTAAACACCGCCCTAGTCCCCAGTCCATGCTTAAACCTGACAATGAAAAACACATTGTCAGTTTTTGTCAGTTTGGCATTTTTACAGATACTGCACTTTGCCTTTGTAGGGCTATGTGTGTACATTATAGGCAGATAAACAGGAAACATGACATTCCAGACCGACTTTAACAGGAGTCAGGGGATTTATATCCAATCTCTGTGTCTGTGTTTGTTTGTGTGTTTTTGTTTGTGTGTGTGTGTTTGTGTGTGTGTGTGTGTGTGTGTGTGTGTGTGTGTGTGTGCAGGCTCTGCTCCCTTTGGCTGAGGTAATGAGAGTACCCTTAATTGTATTTCATCAGTATGTACTTCATGCTGTTCGTCCTCCGCTCATTTATTCTGTCTTGCTCCTGTGTGCGTGAAGGAGTTGCAGAATCAGGTGCCCACTCAGTTTATGTCTGTTGCAAATTGATGACGATAACCGTCGCTGTCTTTGTCTGTTTTCTTGTTTTAAAGTACGCACACACATGTGCACACACACAAATCCAGTGTCGCACACAAACACTGACACACACTTGCACAGACTTGCCTGTTAGAAAAGTACAGCGAAGCAGAATGAACATCTGCCTTCCAGTTCTCTCATGGCTGGCATGTGTGCACACTGTTTGCATGGCCTCTATTTCTTTTGCTCATTCACTGAAGTTGGCCTGCTCGCCGGCCAACACTGGTCCAGTGGAGTGTCTTGGCACTGAAGAGGTAGCTTTGTGTAGAGGACGTATTATAACCTCTTGAATTGTAAAGGCAAGGCAATGCCTGGTGGCTCTTGGCAATCAAACATCATCACCACCTGCTCCCAGCAAGAGAGGAAACTCAAAGATAGCACTGTTAATTCACAGGGAGAGCCAGGCTAGCTGTTTCCCCACGATAACCCACACCTTAGTTCCGGAATTCTATTAATCAGACTGATAAGAGAGCGGTGTTGATAAAAAAAAAACTTGTACAGTCATCATGTTTTTAACTGGACAGCAAATTTGAATAGAATATCTTTACACAAGTGTGTAAAGTGTGTATTTGTGTGGTACTGTAAATGCATTTATTTATTTTATTTATTTAAGGACAATGTGTGCTTGCATTGATAATTCTCAAGAAATGAAAAGTTGGGTGCACCAGATTGAGCATAAGCTAGTTTCCATCTGTTGTCCCAACGTAAAACATAAAGCACACCATACAATAAAACAAAACATCCAATACACACCCAACTCTAAACCACATTCACTACAAGCAAAGAAGAAAAGGAGTGCTTAGTAGAAGCAAATGTAATGTGCAAAAGTTGCTTGTTTGAGAATATAAAAAAGTCCTCCATGACTCTTGTGTTTGTGTCTGTATTACCACCATCAGTATGCATGGCTAGTGTGTGTGTGTGTGTGTGTGTGTGTGTGTGAGCATTTTGGATGCGTATGAGTGTTTTTCAGACTGAGGGAGCAGCATTAGCCAGGGGCGTTAGCACTCAGCTGGGGATGGTAGATGTTTGAGTCACAGCAGCCCCGAGCACCTCCTGCAGTTCAAATCAACATCTTGAGCTCACTTGAAACCACATTTGACTATAGAAACAGAGCCCTGCACAGCAGAGAGACTGGATCTCACTGACACAGGAAATACTACTACTCCGCCGACTGAGTCACATAACACTTAAGCTCACATTCATAATATACATCCTGCCACGCGTGCAAGGTTGTACAGGTTGTGTGTGTGCGCGTGTGAATTTTTAAGTCTTCCTGAAGTCATTTCTGATGTGTTTGGAAACTCCGCACACCTCGCAAATCGCTATGCCTTCATGCTAACAGTCGCTGGCCGACTCGAGGCTGGTTTCAGTGGCTCTCCTGTCTTCAGGAAATGCACCTGTGACGTTTGTCAGCTGAAATCGCGGTTAGCTCGCTGACAAGATGACCTTTTCAAGTCAACCTTTTACTTGTTTCATTTTGTGTGGCGTGTGCGTGTGTTTGATTGTGTGTACGTTTCTACGTGTGAGTGCTTATGTGTGCACATGAGACTTCAAAGGTTTCAGGCGTAAAAGAGCATCTGCTGCTCTTCTTGCCACAAGGGCAGAGGTTTACAGTCAGACCCGCCACATTTTCTGTTGAACACTACTCCCATACGTTCAGCTGACGATACAACGTCTCGCCTGACCACGTAGTGTTTCCTGTGTCCTATTTAACCCCAGTGTCCCAGCTTCTGTCATGCTCCTGTGCAGCCTGATCATGTACATTTTGTAATTAGCAAGTAATTATGCATGAAGATGTCCTGATTAGGACTGCAAATAACAAGTAGTAAAACAATCAATTAATATACACTGGTGAATTGTTTAGTCTAGAGAATAGAATCTCACCGTGTGGCTCTGCCAACCAGTCAAGTTACAGGACACATGGTCACACACCTTCGTCCTGTTCCTGAGTTTGTGTTGAATAATGGCCAAGTGATTTTACAGAATATTTTGATGTCACAGTGAAAATGACCTTTGACCTTCTGGATATGAAAAGTCATCACTTCATCAATGTTTGTGTTATAATCAGCAAATGAATTCCTCAGTTCAATAGTAATTCTTAAGTGTTTTTATTATGGTGTTTTTTAGTATGAATGAATGTGTTATATGTGTAATGTTAGGGGATATGTGCAATACTGTTATATAGTTGTTGTTGTTGTTGTGATCTATGGTTGTGATGGTATGGCTGGTGATCATTGTGGCCATCAAGGTATTTATGGCCAGTTGCTGAGTCAAAGACAAATTTCCCTATAAGTGGGACAATAAAGTATCGTACCTTTGACCTTCTGCCACCAAATTCTACACAGTTCATCCTAGAGTCCAAATAAACATTTGTATTAAATTTGAAGAAATTCCCTCAAGGCGTTCCATCCTGAGATGGCCTGTTCATGAGATGGATGGATGGACAGTGGAACAACCTGGAAACATAACACCTCAGGCCACAGCTGTCAGCCCACCTGACATGAAGTCTAGAAATATTTTATCTGACTAACTGTGAAAAGCCCAAAGGTGTAACATTTTATATCAAAAAACAGAGACAGAAAAAAAAGAAAAAGCAGCAAAGTATCACATTTGAGAGAGTAGCATTAGCAAACATGTGGTGTTGAGCTCCAGGGTGAAGAGCTATAAACCACACCATGAATCGTCCATCATCAGCTGTCAAACACGCAAGGCCACGGGCCAGACAGCTCAGCCTTCCTATCAGCTTCCACTCCTCTATTCATTATTCTCCCTCAGCGAACAGCAAACAACTTCCTCTCTTTCTCTGATTTTATATCTGTCTTTATTAGTACATCGATGACCACGCCCATGGATGCCCTACAGTATATCTTCTTTCTGCTGACTTTGAGATGCATTAATTAGCGATAGGGGCTTGTTGCATCCATACAGTATAAACATAGGCTCTATGCATACAGTACATCCTTCCATGCATGCATGTAAGTTTGCTAATGAAGGCACAAAGCTACACTGGTGCCTACAGTCAAATACCAAGTGCACAAGTAAATGACTATCCGCAGTAATCTGCCACAGAGCTTCTTTATTTATTTCTCTCCATCCTTCCTCTAGCTCCTTCTTTCCCCATTTTGTTTATCTATTTCCACTTCTCAAGTTTCAACATTCTGTAATGTCTCTCTGTCATCTTGCATTTCCTTCTCTGATAACTGCATCTAATCTCCTCCGCCACCCAGTCTCCCCTATTTCTCTCACCACCCTCCCCACCATCCATCCCCACATCTGTTCATCTGTTCCATCAGCGTGAACCGTCCTATCAGGAACATCAGTGATCTCAAAGTCGCAAAATCATCATCTTTAGTATATTTCCAAAAAGATAAAAACGGAGAGATAGTAAATTCACTTATTAAAAAAAAGAGGTTTGAGTGGTTTTCATGATGTCGATGTTAATCAATTATTAGGCTCTAAAGTTTCCTCACAGCAGTGAAACCCTCATGTAGTGTATCGTTGTATCTTTGTGTGTGTCTTCTATGTGTTGTCACTTCACTCTGCTCTCGGTGGTGACACAGGAAGCTGTCTGTGACGGGCTGACATGGCTGCTTCCTGTTTTCAAGTGCAGTGGTGGTTTTGGAGAGTCATCTTTCTCTGTGAGAAAAAGTAAACGGGGCCTTTTCGACAGAGACAAACGGTACATCCTGACGGAGATTAAGTATAATGGAATTTGAATTTGTATTATTGGATGGAGGCTGGGCTTGTTTCGTTCCGCTGTGTGCCTAGCTGGTCTAATCTGCCTGGACACTGTGTGCCTGTTTTGCATGAAAAAAAAATCAATACCTTTAGCATTTTTTTATTTGATTCAAATGTTCACATACTTGCATTTTAGTTTGTGCCTTCCTGCTTTATCGCGTCAGGATAATTTATTCTGAGTCTACGGTGTTGTTTGGTTGTGCCTTGGAGCCCTGTCTCCCTCTCTATCTGTTATTTATATGTTAGGCTAACAGAGGTGAAAGTGCACCACAGCCTCCACACACATGAGGTAATTGAATCATATCTGCTCAGAGAATCCTGACGTTTCCCCGGCTTCAAACACAGCTTGTGACAGGCACACACCCTGTGAGCTTTATTGGTTTTTTAAAGGAAGGTATCCATTACCTCAGTGTGATTTCTGTTCACTGCTTGTCTATTAATCAGAGTTGACAGCGATGTGTGTTACTGACCATGTTATTTTATGTAGACTTGCCTAACTGGGTGAAGTGTGCACAGCGAACGGTGCTGAGGCAGTCACGGAGAAACCATTACCGCTAATGTCACACACAGAGGGAGAGAGAGAGTTATAGATTAAGGCCAACATTAATATCCGGTGCCTGTTGCTGTACTGTGCGAAAGGAAAAGGAAAGTGTGAATGATAAGGTGGTGCTGCACGTCGCTGTGTCTGCGAGTTGAGTCAATGAGCTTTGGCGCGCCACCTCATTCAGGGGGAATGAGCTTTTAAAAACAAATTGAGTGCTGCTGCCTTCAAAATAAATTGTTTTAAAGACAGACAGAGAGAAAATTCTGATTTGATTTTCATAGATTCCCCCCAGTGGGACAGAGAGTTACATTTATCTGAGGGTTAAATTTAGAGGTGTTGCTGTAGCTTTTTTAATGAGAACACAAAATCAATTAGCCCATTTACAAGTCAGGGTTTTCTTTTAATGCTTTCCGATATCCACTTTTTCAAATGGAATTGACAGTCAGAGCTGCACCCGTGGCTTCCTCCGTCTGGAGTGGGGGTCTTAACTTAGAGGAAAGACTTACTATTGCCTCCTCATCCCATGTCCACACCCCTGCCCCCCCCCCCTCACTCTCCCAATCATGCCCCAAAGCACCAGGGGTATTTTTAGAGCACCGCCTCCCTGCCTCCCTCACCACACCAGCTTAGAAAAAAAAAAAACTTGTTGCCATTGGAAACACTTCCCCATCCTAATGAAGTGATTCTCTGAGGATTTGTGATGGTTAGATGCCGCCCCTTTCCCTCTGAAGGAAACCTTTTCATCCTCTGTGAATTATGCCTTCTCTCTCTTTCACATGTTCATTCATATTCTTTAGATGAAACACAGGTTTTTTGTCTCTCTTTCTTTCTGCCCCTCCGCCCTTTCATATGCCACAGACTGCTTTCATATGAAGGCTTCCCCCCCCGTCTCTTCTCTCTCATAATAGATCCAAGTGCTCTGGAGGATCATATGGACTCTCACTTGATTGAAATCAGAGTTACGCTGACGAGCAGAGATTCATCAACTGTGCAGCAGTGTTGGCAGATGTTTGGTTTAAATGTGAAAATGTTGATCTGCCTATAGGTGATCAATTAGCCTGCTTAGATACACCTTTTTAAAAATGTAACGGATATAAATATGAGCTGTGCGGATTTGTCCACCTACGAGCAACAGGTGACTTGGTTTGATCATATCCTGATGTACTGATCATTTCAAAGTAAATTAATATCGTTGTAACCTTGCGTCAAAAGCTGTTTATTATTGTTAGAATATAAAACACACACACACACATATAAATTGTTGTAATATTTCATTAATTTAAAAAAATACGGCACATGAATCAATAAGCTGATAAAATAATCACTTTATATAACATTTTGCTTCCCTCCTTTTAATATATTCAGGATGTAAGTAAGACAGGGGTATGTTGAGTATGTGGGTGTCTGCGTCTTCAATCACGCCGCTTGGGATTGAATCAGATACAATTAAATTATCCCCCTTTATCCTTCTTTAGATTAGCTCCAATGAAGTCTTTGATTAGATTTGATCAGGACTCTAATATATCCATAATTGAATAACATCTCCCACATATATGCACTTATCTATTAGCATAAGGTACTCTGTGGGGGTGACGTCTGATTGGTCAATAAATCAGGCGGATGAGCTATGATGGTGAGCTCCGATAAACTGATTGGGTCTGCCAATGCCGTTGTGGAAGGGCAGAATCTGAATGCTGCAGCCTGCTGCCTCTGTCTAGGCAGGTATGATTAATGGTGTAATGGTGAAGGACAAGGGCAAGCAAAGGCTTTTAGCAGGGTATCAGGAAAACAATAACAGATTGGTAGGAGGAGGCTCTATGTGGTAGACCCAATAATCTCTCGTCATGTATGGTTATATAAGCTGATATGCCTTTTAATCCTTTGAGATCCATTCTGGACGGGAAAAATGTTTGTCATGCTTAAGCAAAGAATACGTTTCAGAGGGATCACTGTCTGCCCGTCTCTCTCTCTCTCTCTCTCTCTCTCTCTCTCTCTCTCTCTCTCTCTCTCTCTCTCTTTAAACTCATTTTTATTACAATCCCCTCCTCTGTCTGCTCTTTATCTGTCCCGCCCTCTCATCCCATCCTTCCTTCTCTCCCTCCTCATCAGGATGGGTCACGTGCAGGTCGGGACAGGAAGAAGACGGTGTCCTTCAGCAGCAGCCTGTCAGAGAAGAAGATCAGCAGTGCCGCAGACTGCATCCACTCCATGGTGGGTCAGCCACGGTGACCCTTTACATAAGATATAGGCTTTACATACCTGTGCATGAAATATTTAACGTGACATACATACTGTACACATCAAGGGGTTTCTGGTGGATCGTTGGCTTTTGAGTGGACTGAGCTCCTCCATGTCTTGTTTCCAGGTTGAAGGGAGTGAGTTGAAGAAAATCAGGCCCAACTCGCGTGTTTACCAGCGGTACTACCTGCTGGACGCCGGCCTCCAGGCTCTGTGCTGGGAACCATCCAAGAAAGAGTCCGACAAAGCCCGGATCTCTCTCGCCTCCATACGAGAGGTCAGTGTCCAGAGGAAAAGCTTTTGTAAATCAACCCGCAGTGGCTCTTGCTTTTATGGCTGGCCACACTGATCCTTTTAGAATAAGGTCATGGAAATATTTACAACCTTGAACCATCTGGATGACAACAGCTGATTTGCTTTTATTGTATCTGACATGGATTTTTTTTTTGTATCTCTTCTGGTCTCAAATTCTAGGTACGTACAGGTCGTAACACGGAAACTTTCCGCACCAGTGGAGTTTATGAGCAGATTTCAGAGGACTGTGCATTCTCCATCGTCTATGGAGACATGTATGAAAACTTGGACCTGGTGGCCAACTCCGCTGAAGTGGCTAACATTTGGGTGACCGGACTAAGGTGTGACACAGCAATGAAATCCTGTGCATATGTCATTTTTAAATCTAATAAAAACACATGAAACAAAAGAAAAAGCCAGAAATCCTTTTCCTCAGTGCTCATGTAGACTGTAGACAACCCAACCACATAACACCAACAGTCTTGTTTTGTGGGTGTACAATCAGATGTTCAGACTGCCATCAAAGGGAAATTATAATGACAAAGATTTAATTTGTGTCTGAGCGAAGGTGTGGTGAAGCTAATCTACCCAATGTGGTTTGCCCTTTTATGTCAGTCCAACATAACATCTCAAGTCTTAGTCTTGGCTGATTTTTTTCCCCCCGGTATTGATTGTGTTATGATGAACAGTGAGATCTTGGTGGAATGATTTCTTTTTATAGCCCTTTGAGACCTCTTTGTGATGAAAGGCTACAAGCAAATGTGATTTGTCTTTAAACTGATTCCACTGGCGCAGTTATTGTGGTTTTTTATGAGTGTCAGCGAAATGCCTGAGATGAAAATAGAAATGGGTGTTAGGCGGCATTGTAAGAAAAACCTTCTGCTTTATTGCATCAACCTTGTCCATTGTTTTCTCACCGGACTCCAGGTATCTGATGCAGTATGGGAAACATGCCCTGGACATGCTGGCCAGCAGTCAAGACAGTCTTCGTCTTGGCTGGCTCGTGCAGCTGTTTTCCTCTGCCGCTGATTCGGACAGACAGGAGGATGTTGAGGAAGGGATTCGCCTGCAGTCGGCCATTAAGTTGATACAGAGCGTGAACCCTGGGGTGAGCAGCGGCAAAGTGGAGCACAGGTTTAAAGAGCTTCAAAGAGTCAGGGAGCGGATGTGTGGGCTCACCCTCGATAATGGATCTGGAGTTAAAGATCACACTGAAGCCAAAAGACTAATGGGGAGACATGAGCGAGTCACCAAGCAGGAGTTCATCGAGGTCTTTCACGACTTTTGCACACGTCCGGAGATCTACTTTCTGTTGGTGCAGTTCTCCAGCAACAAGGAGTTTCTGGACACCAAAGACCTGATGCGGTTCCTCGAGGCTGAGCAGGGCATGGCTCATGTGGGTAACACAAATCAATTTAACCCTCAGATCCTGTTGGCACATTTTATGGACCATCTGATTTTTAATTTGTGATCATGCTATAATGTCCATAGGTTGCAGAGAGGTGGCTTTTGCAAGGTACACCATGCTCCTAAAAGATCTCCTGTCTGCACCTTATAATTCTCTGTTTATCGCGTTGGGACCTCATCTCCTGATAGGGACAAAAAATGTCCCCATAGAGATCCATTGAAAAACGCAAAAACCACACGTTTTCACCTGGGGGTTATTTTGTCCCAGAAAAATATTTTTTATATTTTCATGGTTTAATTCACATCAGGGGAAGTCAAAATATAGGTTTCACTTCATATTACCGCGATGATGTCGCTCCGAGGTCCGGGGCAGGCCCTGTTCAAAAGGCAGACATATGACTGTTCTCATAATAGTTGGAGGAAATAAAGTTTTCCAACATTTTTTATGACGGATATTAGTGGTCCCTCACTAAAACAGGCCATGAAAGGGTTAAATTATAAAAAATATTGATGAAAAAATGACACATCATTCATTAGAAGACACCTAACCCTAAGCAACAAAAAAAAATTGTAATACCTATTTTTACTTTATCATGGTGTGTGTTTGAAAACAGGGTACAAAAAGTTTTTTAACAGGATCTGAGGGTTAATTTAGGCACAGATGGACAAATGCTCTAAGAGTTTAATTTCTCCTTAACGCCTCTTCTTAATCTTCTGCTCTATCGCTGTGTCTTCTAGGTGAGTGAAGAAACGAGCCTGAAGCTCATCCACACCCACGAGCCGTCGGCGGAGGGCCGGCAGCAGGGATACCTGTCTTTGGATGGTTTCACCAGCTACCTCACTTCGGCCGAGTGCCAGCTCTTCGACCGGGAGCACAACACCGTGTGCCAGGACATGTCCCAGCCTTTGTCCCACTACTACATCAACTCCTCTCACAACACCTACCTCATCGAGGACCAGTTCCGAGGTCCCTCCGACATCTCCGGCTACATCCGCGCCCTCAAGATGGGCTGTCGATGTGTGGAGGTGGACGTTTGGGACGGCCCAGATGAGGATCCTGTCGTGTGCACAGGTCACGCCCTTTCCCCACCACTGGCCCTGCGCTGTGTGATTGAAGCAGTTGGAAAGTTTGCATTTGTGGCATCAGAGTTTCCCTTAATTATATGTATTGAAAACCACTGTTCACTTCGCCAGCAGAAAGTGATGTGGAAACATCTCACAGGTATACTAGGGGAGAAGTTATACACAAATCCGCCACATGAAGGGGACCTGTACCTACCGTCGCCGCATGCCCTAAAGCACAGGATCCTATTAAGGGGTAAGAAGCTGGGGCCAGATTGTAACGGAGAGGACGGGGAGGTAAGTGAGGAGGATGAAGGGGCAGAGATGTGTCAAAGGATGAAAGCAGCCAACAGCGCAGGGGCACTGCAAGGAGGGAGCGAGAAGGACACGTTGCAGAAAAGCCTCACCTTCACGGGCGTCACTCCTCCTCATCTCGCTCGCAAACAGTTCCAACTCTTGAAGGAGATGTCCAGCCTAGTGACTCTTTGCTGCTCGGTGGGCTTCACTGACTTTCAAACGTCATCCAAAAGCCAAAAACCTTGGGAACTGTGTTCCTTTCATGAAACCCTGGCTGTGCGTCTCGCTGGCGAGAGCCCCGGCGACTTCGTCAATCACAACAAACATTTTCTGTCACGCGTTTACCCCAGCCCCATGCGCATCGACTCCAGCAACATGAACCCTCAGGACCTGTGGAAGTGCGGATGCCAAATCGTGTCTATGAATTTTCAGACGGCAGGACTGATGATGGACCTGAACACAGCCTGGTTCCGGCAGAACGGGAACTGTGGTTACGTCCTGCGTCCGGCCATCATGCGGCAGGAGGTGTCGTATTTCAGCGCCAACACCAGAGACACGGTGCCTGGTGTGTCGCCACAGCTGCTTCACGTGAAGGTGGGAGGAGAGAATGATCTTTCCGCTAGGGACAATTTCAACTTAAAGGACAATTGCGGGCAAATTCAACTCGGGGCTGTATTTTCCTAACATCTTAGGTCTAAAAGAAGGAATCTGAAGATTTTCAGTTTAATTGCTCCTGTTTTGCGGTAGTTGTGTCTGTCCCTGCATCGCCACGGCAGCAATGAATGGGAGCGGATGGAAGGTCCGCTGCTTAGGCTGTTTACATCCCTCAAAGCTGCAATTTTTTTTTAAGTAAACAAACTTCTTGGTGCATGTTTGAGTAGCCATCTGACACTGTCTGTGGAAAAAAAAAGCGGCTTTGAGGGATGTAAACAGTCTAAGCAGCAGAACTTCCATCTGCTCCCATTCATCGCTGCCGTGGCGATGCGGAGACAGACAAAACTACCACAAAAAAGGAGCGATTAAACTGAAAATCTTCAGATTCCTTCATTTAGACCTAAAATGTTAGGAAAATTACAGCCCCAAGTTGAATTTGCCCGGAATTGTCCATTAAAGAGAATTTTACTTTAATTTGTAGCTTTGTCCTTTGTTCTCTTGGGTAAAAATAACATCAGATAATGTGGCTAAAAAGTCTAACCACCAGGTCAGTCACTCAGAAACAGAGGGAATTAGATTTTGGTCGTGCCCACTTGCAGTTCTAGCTCCAAATTAAGTTCTCTGGATCTTGTGGCTTCTTTACAACCAGTCTGATGGTCTCACAGGTCTTACCCACTGCACTTCACTGCAGCAGTTAGTACATCTCTTTTCTTATTGAGTCCAAAGCTACAAAAAAAGAACAGAATTGTTAAAAAATGTAATAATCTTCTATAAACTACTTATTATGCTGTAAAAGCCAACAATGCATGGATAACAAGCTGATCCTTCTTGCAGGTGATCAGTGGTCAGAACCTGCCCAAGCCGAGGGGCTCTGAGGCCAAAGGGGACGTGGTGGACCCGTACGTGTACGTAGAGATCCATGGCATCCCAGCCGACTGCACTGAGCACCGAACCAGGACAGTGACCCAGAACGGGGACAACCCTGTCTTCGACGAGAGCTTCGAGTTCCAGATCAACTTGCCTGAGCTTGCCATGGTTCGCTTTGTGGTGCTGGACGATGACTTCATAGGCGACGAGTTCATAGGTCAGAGTCACAACTATTCCAAACGCAATGAGTTCACTGTTTAATAGAGAGCCTAAGCGGAAGCAGGAAGTAACGTCGCCATGGGACCTCAACTCTGAAAAACTCGCCATTCAAATGAATGAGACTGAAAATTTTATTTCGTGATCCGATTGAATTGTGCCATGAGAAAAAAATATGTCCTCTACCTGTTTAAAACATCACGTTTCATGCCGAGAAATCAGCCGTTTATCATAAAACGGCAACAGAAGAATGTATTTTGTGTAAAGACCGCTCTACGGACTACAGATCTGTGTCGCACAGAAAATACGTCACCAACTGACACGGGAAAGGGCGGCATTTGGTGTGTGACGTCACCTACGCGACTTGTAGTCTTTCTGCTTACAGATTCTTCTGAATTTTATTCTACAATAGCTTTACAACAAACTGCTGATTTCTCGGGATGAAACGTGATGTTTTAAACAGGTAGAGGACATATTTTTTTCTCATGGCACAATTCAAACGGATCACAAAATAAAATTTTCAGTCTCATTCATTTGAATGGCGAGTTTTTCAGAGTTGAGGTCCCATGGTGACCGTTACTTCCTGCTTCCGCTTAGGCTCTCTATTGAAATCGCTGTGAAAGTGAAAATATTTTGTTTTTTTCCCCTCCCGCCACCACAGGTCAGTACACCATCTCTCTAGAGTGTCTCCAACCGGGCTACCGACACGTACCGCTGCAGTCTCTGACGGGGGAGGAGCTTCCACACGCCAAGCTGTTCGTCCACGTGGCCCTCACCAATCGCAGAGGAGGAGGGAAGCCTCACAAGCGAGGCCTGTCTGTGCGGAAGGCACGAAAGGGGCGGGACTACACGGCTCTGAGGGACCTGGGCATCCGGGCGGTGGATGAGGTTTTCAAGATGGCCGCCCCACTGCTGAGAGAAGCCACCGACCTGAGGGAGAACATGCAGGTGAGGAAGAGCGATGAGGGAGGGAGGGAGATTATTCTTTTACAGTGGACACTTTTTTCTAGTACAAAACAGGAGCCATGTTTAAAACCCTCCTGTTGTCCTCCTGGGTCAAGAAAGAAAGGAAGGAAGGTCGAAGGGAAAGATGGGAGGAAAGAAGGAAGGGGGAAAGGAGGGAAAGGAGGGAAAGAAAGATGGAGAGAGGGAACAGATTTGTTTAAGGAAGGAAGAAGGGAAAAGGGAAGGAAAGGAAAGAAAGATGGAGGGATAGGGAACAGATCAGGTCAATCGGAGTTAGGACGAAGGGAAGGAAGGAAGGGAGGAAGAAAAGAAAGAAGGAAGGGAAAAAGGATTGTGGAAAGAAGGAAGGGAACAGATCAGGTCAATCGGAGTTAGGACGAAGGGAAGGAAGGAAGGGAGGAAGAAAAGAAAGAAGGAAGGGAAAAAGGATTGTGGAAAGAAGGAAGGGAACAGATTGGATCAATTTGACCCAGAAGGACAACAGGAGGGGTAATTATTTATGTGATGTTGATAATAAACACAATTATTTTTTTAATACTCACAACAAAGGGAATTTATTAGAGCACAAAACATTTTGTTTTCTGACATAAACACGCAATTTTATGTTCAACAATCAGTAGATTCATATTTTACTGTGAAGATTGTATTTGCCAATAAAGTGGAGGAAGAATCACATGCACCGACACTTATCTCCACTTCACACTTATCTTAACCTTCCTGGGCCAGACAGCGGTGTCATGTCACCCTGCGGAAATGAAACAGTAATTACAGTATATGTTCAGTCAGTGTGATGTGAGACTGTTGGCATCCACAGCCTTTAGGTTTTCTGCCATCTGAGTCCAAACTACTGCAACAAGCCCAACTGCTGGGGAGCAGGTCAGTAGCTGAAAGAAAAGACAAATAGCTCTGCTGCAGGAGAAGCTGTTTGATTAGCTGTGTGTGCATGTGTGAGAGAGAGAGCGAGAGCAAGAGCGAGAAAGCAAATCAAGCTGGCGACAAAGTGGGAAAGAGATTTCACAGATTGTTTTTGATGACTTGGTTTCACTATCATCAGGGTTAGAAAATAAGAAGGAGGCAGAGAAGCAGAGCTGAGTCACATGTTTACACATTTCTTTTTTTATTCTCATTTCACGTTAACAGAACTCGGTGGCGGTGTTCAGGGAGCTGTGCGGGGTGTCGGCCGTGGCTAACCTCATGCAGTGCGTCCTGGCTCTGAGCTCCAGAGTGTCGGGACCAGACGGGACGCCTTTGCTACTGTTTGACCTCCGGGACCACTACCCGACTCTGGAGCCCCAGGGGCCCCTGCCTGATGTCCTTCGTCGGGTGGTCTCCACCTATGACATGGTGAGGAGGGCAGAGAGAATAAACAGTTAATATTCTTCGAGGTTTATATAACTCTGACTTTCATCAAAAGGAAGGAAAGTCCAAACAAAAGCCAAAGAGATCACGACTCAGTCGGCCACCTCCCATCTCCTGTGTACTTGACCTAACAATGAAACCCCCCCTCCCAGACTAAAGCTTCCTTTTTAGCCCATACGTTCTGAAACACAAAGTGAGCTCTCATTGTTATGTAGCAGACAACATCCCCCACCGCCCCCGGCCGTAATAAGGCTCGCAAACACATCAGCGACATCCTCACCTTGGCCTGAATCCCCCCCCCCCCCCCCAAAAAAAAAACAAAAAAAACAAACCATGCACTTTCACTGACCGAGGAGAACGTATTATTTAACAGACTTAATTTATGTAATGATGTCTAAAAAGGAATCGAGCCCTGGAGAAAAACTCCCCTGTGGAAGTACACACAACAAGAGAACCAGGGCGAGAGAGAGAGAGAGAGAGGGTCAATTGGGCCGTTCGTTAACTCATCAGTCGGTCAATAAAGCTCAACCACCAATCAGAGGGTTTGAGTGTGTTCGAGTCTGCTGCATGGATGTTTCCTACTGTCCTCTTTTTCATATCTCACTTTCAACACATTTCCCTCCAGTCTCTTCAGCCTCCTCCTCCTCGTTCCTTATTTCACTCGCTCATCTCTTTCTGCGCCCGCCTCTTCCTCTGTTCTCCCTCTGGGCCTTGTCAGATTGGAGCTGCCCGACATACGTGGTTTCCATACAGCTGTGGTGCTGTTGCTGCTGCTGCTGCTGCTGCTGCACTTGTCCGTTGCTGCTGTACGTTGCTGTGCTAAACAACATTACACCCCATTCTGGTATCTGTCTGGCTGCTGCAATACTTTTTAAATTGGTATTTGCTCAGAGTCTTGGTCTTTCATATTAGATAATCCCCCAGGAGTCTCTTGGGTAGTGATAGACAGTAAGTATGAATTGCCAATTTAGTGACCAGAGCATGTGTGTGTGTGAGAGAGAGAGAGTTTGTTGCATTGCGAGTAGGGTTGCAAAAGGGTGGAAAATTTCCAGTGGGAAGTTAAGCTGGGGAATTTTGGTAATATTCCAAATTGGAAACTTTCCATGGGAATTATGAGAATTTATGGGAATTATTGGGAATTTATAGGAATTAACTGGAAATTGGGGGTAATTTAAACAAACTTATGTCATATCCAAACATAAATGTAAATATTTTGTCTTCTGTGCATGTGATAGAGGAATGCACAGTGCATGTCGGGGGCGTGGCCTCAATAGCCCTGCAGTAAACAGTGTGCTGTGTGCATGTGATTGAGGAATAGCATAGATACAGTATTCAAGTGTACTTGTATTAAATCTGGTTGTTTTAGCCAAGATTATGCTACAGTATATTTTTCCCAACTATATTTAAGTTCCCTGTTAAGGGACAACCTTCAATTTTGTAAATTTGGGATTTATTCCTGTTTATTCCCACATATAGTCCTGTTAATTCCCATGGAAAGTTTCCAACTTTAAAAATTCCTGGGATTTTGCAACCCCTAATTGCAAGTAAGAGACAGAGATGCTCAGGTTTGCAGCTAGAAAGTGTCTGTAGTGGAGATAAATGGATCTGTTTCTGCTCTTTATTAAACTATGATCAAGGTTTTGGTGTATAAACCGTGACACTTTAACTAGGGTTGTTTATCACTGCTGTGCAACTAGCAACAGACCTCTAGCCGTGTGTTTCAGCATCAGTGTGTGAGTAAGAGCGTGTGTGTGGCTGAACAGCTTTTTCCTTCCCCAGCGGCAGGGTCACGTCCCAGCAGGGTTTGTGCATGTGTGTGTGTGTGTGTGTGTGTGTGTGTGGTCACTATTTAAAAGAGCTGTCACATCAGTCTCTGTGGTTGCCTTCACATATGCATGCGCATGTTTTGTATATGCTGATGCCTTTTATGGTGATTCTGCCTACAGTGCAAACTCCAACAACGACACACATGTGGAAAAATCTTAATTATAAAACTATAATCCTGTGTTATTTATTCCACTGGTCTCACTCTGCCTTTGTATTATTCAGTGTTCTTTCACAGCAGACAATGAAACAGACTGTTTGTGCTTAACTGTGAGATTTGTGCACAAAAACAAAACAAAAAAAACAACATGTTGAAATGAGTCAGGCTGACGGTGCTAACGGAGGTTTCCCTCTCTTCAGATGGTGCAGGCGAGCAGAGCGGTGATGGAGCTCTCCGATGGGATCTACGACAGGATCCTACACATACAGACCACGGGTGCGTAGGTTTGTCTGTGAGTGTGTGTACTCGTGTCAGTGTGTATAAGAGATTCTGCTATGTAGAGCAGTTGTTGTGATGTGTGTGCGTGTGTGTGTGAAGAGTAGAAACCAGGCTGTGCCTATATTCCTAGTCCACTCGTGACAACTCCCACACAGCCCCTTCAGCAGTGCCGTTATCCACACTGCAGTCGCTGCTTTTGTCATTAACTTAAATCCCTCCTCTCCTCTCCTACGTCCTTTCCTTTCCTTTCCTTTCCTTTCCTTTCCTTTCCTTTCCTTTCCTTTCCTTTCCTTTCTTCTTCCCCTACACGTTCCCACAGCATTTCTTCCTGCCTCATCTTCTGCAAACATCAGCCTAATTGACAGTGTTGCACAAGGTTAGATGAGTCTTTTTTCCTGGCCAGTTTTATCTGCATGTTTTGGATGGAGGCGGTTTAAATTGGCTCAGCTCCTGCTGTTGATCACCCTTCAGTCGCTTAAGCAAAGGGCAGCGTATCTGATATCATTTCCCTGATCTTTGGCAGAGGTTTGTTTACTTCAGCCCGGTCCCTCGGGTGCTCAGACATTAGTCAGCCAGACTTTCGTCATCATGACAATAAACAAACCCACAAACACACCAGTGCACACACACACACACACATTACCCACATTGCACTTGGTCTTCAGCTGTCACCCAGGAGACTGACATTTGGAGGTATTAAACGGCAGTTTGGTGCAAAAAATAAACACATTTACGTCATTGATGTGGTTCTCTAGGTGCTGGATTTTAAAAAGCTGGCATTAGAGATATCAGATGTTTTCAGCAAAATGACACTTGGTACCCATATTCAAGCATCTGCATGTTTCACAAGAGTTTATGTGGTGTAATGCGCACTAACCCGTCCGTTTTTCAATAACATCCGTGACAGCAGTGTGAATAGAAAAGAGGAAACTAAGACAAACCTGAGGTGAATAGATACTGTGAGACAAAGATGATGGTTCAGTTGTGGGCTTTTGTGGGGAAAGAGAGCGTTTGACGGAGATGAATGTTGTTTACAAATTCGCAGACTGTTCCACTCTGCTCCCAGATACAGTAAGTCATCCTGTCCTCCACTGAACTTTATTTTAGGTTTTTAAAGGCCACAGCTTTACTCGCCGATCAAATAATTTGTGACATTAGCATCCGTTGTGTGGCTGAGGCTGCAGCGTGGGCCAGCTGATGCTGATGCTGCTGCTGCTGCTGCTGCTGAGACACTGTGTTAGCGTCCTAGTGTGACTCAAAGGTGTTTTTTAGTTATCTATTGATTTTACGTGTGATCACAAGTAGTATTATTAGTTCACAGAGTGAGATCTGAAAGTGCTCGTGCTGGTGGCCTGGTGGCAGTACTTTCTTCTGATAAAATGCCGCTGCAGAGCCGGAGGCCGACTCCACGGCAACAAAGCTCCCGCTGTGTGTGTAAAGATGGTGATCAGGTGATCCCAGCGTGGAGGTCCTCCTCTCGGTCCGGGAGTAAGGGGGGTGGGTGGGCAGCGATGAGCGAAGCTTAAACGGGTCACCGGGGAGCGAGCCGTGGCATGGGAGGGCTGGTGGCAGAGATGGATGTCTGGAAGAAACATCAGAGCAGAGAGATGAAACGGAGAGGGAGAAGAAAGCCGTGGGAAGATGAATGGCAGAGATGGATTGCTAGAGGCGACGCTGAGAGGAGGACAAGAACACCAAGGGAGAAGACAGCGTGAATCTACTTACGTGTCGTAATGTGCTTCTGTGTTACAGGACTGATTCTCCTAAGTTACAAAAACACTTATTTTCTCCCTTGTAGTGGTACATAACCTTACTGTCACACCCTGGGCTGCACGTCTAGATAGATAGATAGATAGATAGATAGATAGATAGATAGATAGATAGATAGATAGATAGATAGATAGATAGATAGATAGATAGATAGATAGATAGATAGATAGATAGATGGATAGATATAACTTTATTCATCCCGAAGGAAATTCTTCTGCCAGGATGCTCCAAAGGGAAATGTGCAAGGGAGATAAATAGGATACAAAGAGGAAGTATGATAAAATGTATCCTCCTCGTCTAAAACAATAGAATATACGCTACAAGTGCAAAGGGAGCAACCTAGACATAGGTTAAATACTGTGCTACATCATTTGAGTGCAATACATAATTTAAAATTAAATAATACTAAAGCTAAATGCAGTCTACATCACTGCAGTGAGGTGAGAAGTCAGAAAAAGCAGCATTTCAAGAGATGTGATCTCCACATATGAAATTCACCTAAGTTTAGAGACAGAGGTGAAGAAGCAGACCCGACTGATGCTGGATATTTGAGAGATAGTGACGTTGACTGAAAAGAAATCTGATTGAAATATGTGACAGATGACGATCAAACATTTTGGAGAAGTTCTCTGTTTAAAGGGACAGTAACTCCTCCTGTTATCTATTCACGAAAATCGATTATTTGATGCTGCATTCACCTGCAGTCGGGCAGACGGCCGTCGGTAACAAACCAGATGTCATTTTAGTCTCAGAAGTCGAGAGAAAGCCGGTAAAACGTGGGTCAGGTAAACAATACCACATCGCCATGACAACATATTGTCACGTGTATTGTTTTGCCTGGTGCTGACGGACCACTTGTTTACATAGAGGCTTGTTTATGCCGTTACGTGCAGCGGCTGTCGTCCGTCTGCCGTCTGCCCGATTTCACGTGAATGCAGCATGAAAAATACGATTGAGTTGCTTGCGATATACAACCGCAACGCTAGATGGGAGTAATTCCCACACAATGTACCTTTAAAATGATAACTATATATCACGGAGAGAGTGTGTGTGTACTGCTGCGCTCACCTCAGTGTGGACCCAGTGCGCTGGTGGGTGTGTGGCGTATTTTACAGCCAGTTCGATGACCCCCTCCCGCTGCAGCAGACCCGGGCCGGAGCACATGGAGAAACCTCCAACCTTCTCCACGCCGGGGATGAAGAAATCCACCCTGCACACACAAACACAAATCATGATGCGAGTCAGATGAAGATTAGAATCAAAAATCAACATATCACATGGATGTAGATACATTTATAGATGCAGGCACAGTGTCTCAGTGAATGATTTGATGGGTAATAAAGTGATGTTATTCATATGTTTGGCCTTCACATGAGTCTTTACCAATATCGTCAAAATGGTGATATCTTCTTGAAGAGTGCAATTTATGCTTCAAGTATATATTTCTTTTTTCTTTAGGCCTATTCTTTTTGTGACTGCTGTCAGGCAGCTGCTTCTCCTCCAGGGCCCTGACCTTTACATTTATAGAGGTGTTGGTTCTACAGCAGGTACACCAGGAGCTCGTAGTGAAGCTGGTTGTTTCTTACAGAGCAGACTGTAACTACTGTAACATCAGACTGAAAGCCCAATCTGTCAGTTTTCTGTTTCCTGTCACAGCTGCTCACAGTTCAGACAGCGGACAGGAAGTGGGGGTGCTGCACTTCCTGCTACATCCTGATTTCCGGGCCCTGGAGGTTATTTTGGCCTCTGGGTCCGGGTCCTGTTTCTGTCTGTGTTTGTCTGTGGGTGAACGCTGTCCCCGTATTGGCTTGGAAATAATGTTCCCTCCCATTGGCTTCGCTTGGTTTCACAGGGAAATAGACTCTCACTCACACTCACACACACACACACAGGCACGTAGGCTTCAAGTTGCCTAGCAACCACGCGGTAAAGGTTATTATTCAAGCAACTTCTGTAGGTGTGTGTGTGTGATGTTGAGCAGTGACAACATATGTGTGTTCGGAGACATTTAGTGACAGACAGGTAACTGCTGAGTCATGCTCACACCTGACATCCAGCCTGTTCACGCTCTCCTCTCCACGCGCAAGTGTGTGTGTGTGTGTGTGTGTGTGTGTGCGTTACTTACCCACAACTTGGCATGTTTAACGTCTGGGCTCTCGTTGATGTGTGCCCCATGTTAACCCACGTCCGGGTTTCCATGGTAACAGTGGGACAGTGGCCCGGGGCGGCCAGAGGGAGCCAGACACACAGCAACACAACTCATTGCACAGTGCACACACAGTAACTACTGTAGCCGGCGGCCTGACTTGGATGACGCTGTCTCTCTTGCTCCATCATTTTGTCTCTCAGATTTTCTGTCCACTTTACATCATCCGCCTTGAATTTTTCATTTCTTTATTTCATCTCTGTCTGCTGCCTACTCTGCGCTTGTAACGGAATTTATGGCCAGATGATAAACTCATCTGTCGAAGGGCGTGTTCCTCCGCAGTTGTCTTGAGTGTGATGTTTATAAAGATCCATGGTTTTGCTTATGGTTTCTATATTTACAATATTTACTAGGATAAAGGTGAGATCCTGGGAGTTGGATCACCATCATATTAGTCAGCTTCTCCTGCTCTGGACTCTTACAGTGTTAATCATTCAGGAGGTTTTGGTGCTGTTGCAATTATCCAGAGAGCTCTTTTCTACTCCTATTCAAATTAAAACCAGTAAGAAAAAAAATCACACACACAAAAAGCACTGAATAATTAAAGTAGTTTTACCTTAAAATTCTGCCCCGAGGTGCTGCGAGCCAAACCGCCGCTCAGTTTCTTTCTCTGATAACGTCTGATCCAGACGTTCAGGGTGGATTTTACCAGGAGATGAATCCTCCAGAGTCTCCTGCACTCCAAAACAAACAGACCTGGTGATTAAATCCCATAAAAAAAAGAATAAAGCACTTTTATCCAATGCTGCCAACGCAGACATGGCAGAGGCCGTGAGCTGAGCTGCCACTGATGTTTACTCAGCTTGTTTCTCTGACAGCTTCAGATCCAGATGTGAGATGACTACAATCCTTAACAGAACATGTAGCTAAAAACAACCCAGCTTTAAAAGGTATTTCATAAAAAAGGGCCTAAACTGGATAAAAAAGTCAATTATGACTCTGACAGACAACCAACACACTGCTGGGGATTTAATGCTATCAACACAACAGGTGGCTGAATGAAATGGACTGCTATCATGATTTCTCTTGGTTTGAACATCAAATACAACATAATTCACATTTTCAGACATTTTAATGTGGAAAAGTTACATATTTTACATATTTTTAAGTGTCGACCCATGAGGGTAGGGGAGAGGAGGGGATCCTCTGCTGGTGGAAACTCTCAGATTGATCGGCTGGGGCAGCGCAGGCAGACAGATCATTAATCAGACATTAGTGATGTCAGAAAATGTACTGAATGTGAATGTGAGGACTCTGACAATGTGCTGGAGCAACGGAGTGAAGAGTACAACTGAGAACTCGGCCCCTTCCCAGCGGCTCGATTCTAGCCGGTGTACCCAACCGTTGTTAACTGACTTTTAAGTCAAGTTAGAGGAATTACACCAAGGGCAGGTGAGCAACAGAGATGAAGTACAAGGTGCTGACCTCTAACCTGTTGTGTCGGTGTGTTTTGAACTGTAGCGATGGAGTTTCATGAGAAGCTGCAGAGCCTGGCGGCGAAGGAGGGGCTCAAAGGTCGCAAGGTCAGTCGAGCGCTGGAGAGCTTCAGCTGGAACATCACCATCCTTAAGGTCAGCAACAGAACACACTCACACTCTCACAAAAAACCCAAAACAGCCCCAGGGGGAGACCATTAAAATATGTTTTGGCCTTAAGGTGGTTGCTCATCGTTTTTGTTCTCTTTCATCCCCCTCTCCCTGCTCTGCCCTGCGTCCTCCATCCTTCATCCCTCCATCCTTTTCCACATCCACATCCAGGGCCAGGCTGACCTCCTGCAGAACGCTAAGGCCGAAGTCCAGGAGAACATGAAGCAGGTCCACGACGCCGCTTTGACCGGAAACCTCACCAAGGAGGGTGTCGGAGTGACGAGAGTCCGCTCCCAAACACGACGAGGCCAGGAGGACAAACCCACCGCGCCGGGTGCTAGAGGACCCTCGGCGTAGCAAAGCAAAAAGAAACGAGAGAGAAGAGAGGACATGACCAGATAGCTGTTGTAGCTGCTGTGGCAAACCTTCCTCATGTCATTTGTTCCAACTTATTAATCTGCCACAGTGATGGACTTTAATAAAACCGTGGGAGAAAGACGAACAGAAGAGTTGATGAATGTAAAAAGTCTTCAAAACGCAGCCACTGTCCGCCCACCTGCCGCCGAGCACCCGCTGCTGCAGCCAGGGAGCGGAGGGAAGAGAAAAGATGATGGGGAGTTGAATGTAGCTTGATTCGAAGCCAAGGTTCAGCTGTTAGTACTGTATTTATACTGTAAATACACCAAATGTTTATCATCCTCCTCCTATGTGCAATGTTTTTCAGCTGTGTCACGAAGAGTGAGGAACAAAAAAGATCACTTTTCTAGCTCAGCCTGACTCAATCTTTAGCCAAGTCACGTTTAAAAAAAAAAAAAAACCTTTGAAAAACATCTGTAAATCTGTACTTGTACTTCACTAAGCTGCTACAGTTCCCAGCAATATCAAGTAAGCAAGGTCTGGTAACATCCTATCTGTTGGACCAGTGCAGCCCCTATATGTCTCTCTCCTGTTTTTACATTAAGGTAATAGGTCATAACATAATAGGTCTTGGGTCGCTGCTCTCCATCCAGTCAACTTGAGGTCCTTCACATTGCCATAAAGTCTTTAACTCCACCTTATAAATGTTGTCTCACATACAGTGTTCTATATTTTTGTATTTCCCCCAAAGCCCTCGTGGTGAATAAACCACTGTTAATGATCAACTCTGTGACTGTAAACGTCTGCCTCTAGGGAACAAATACTGTTTTGTTGGAAGTGCTTCATTTGTGTGAAAAACACTGTACAGTATTTTATTATGTGATTCTATCCTTTTGCTGTAAAGAATATTTTACATAAGTTATTGATCCTTTAACGAAAAAAAAAAACATTCCAGAAACACGTTGTCGGTGCAGTAGATGAGGCTCCATTATGTTCAGCTGTGTAAAAGGTTGCCGTTCTCCATCATCCTCCTTCAGTCAGGATGGAAATAAACTAGTTTTTAAATGAAGGGATGCTCATGTGTGTGTGTATGCGTGTGTGTTACTGTTTGGCTGCAAGAGTTTTAGTTAATAGACAGTCATTCATACTGACATGTGACACAAGCTCTGCCTCCAGTGAGCTTCCATTAAAACAGCTTCACTGCTCACTGGGACTCACTGATGATTAAAGACACAAGCTCAACTAACAGACCTCGCAATTATTCAGATGTTTTATGGCCCCAAAATTAATGAAATCAGCCTAGAGAAAACAATCTCACCACATCACAGCGGTCCAGTTAGCAGCTGGTTGTGAACCTTTGGTTAGATCACATCTTCTATGGTTGTTGTGTTATTGAAAATATTCACATTTCCAATTTTAGCCATAGTTGTAGCATATTTACAAGTTTGATGGTCGGTTCCACCACCTTTAGTTCAGACTGAAATATCTCAACAACTTTCCAATGACAAAGATGTTGAGACATTCATGTTCCCCTGAAGATGAATGCTGCCAATCGCATGCTGAAGCTCATACTGTATCACTTATCAGACGTTTTGTCATAATTGCTTGACAACTGGGCCGAGACTAGCTGGAGGATGAAGACTGTGATATTCTTGAAAGCTCCAGAGCAGCTACTAAATGTATCTTGTGTTGATTTTTTTTCCAGCTGTTTCACAGATTTAGGTTTAACACGCTTCAAACCTGAATTTCATCAATACTTTCTTTGATAACGGTACTGTTAAAGAGGAACTATGCAAGTCTGGTCGCTTTTCTGCTGTTTTGCTAACCCTCAGCCATGTGCATTTGTTTACAACAAAGCCAGCGAAAAACCAATATATGGAGTGGTGGATAACGTTATATAACATATACGATGTTACGTGTATTTGTGTAGTCTTAACCATCATAAACAAAAGATTGCCGGTTACGAAGCGTTTTTGTGTCGCGGTGCCACAGAGACGAGAGCTGGGACACCGGGGCGGCGGCCAGGTAACTACACTGATGTTGCAAGGTTGGTTTTCAGCCGTGAGACGCCAGGTGAAGGCAGAGAGCCTCCGTTCTCACTGTAACAAGTCACAAGTCATGTAGTAACTATCACAATTAGTCCAGAGCTTTTTGATTAAGGTAAAAATGTAGCATAGCCACAGGAACAATCCTGCTTAGTTCCTCTTTAAGTGAAATATTATAATTATTCATGTGACTGTAAACCAGCTGTACAGCCCTGATACTTAGACATCATTTTACATCATTGTCTTCAAAAGTCAGCAAAGCACTCCCAAAATAAACGGGTGAACTTCAGTGAGTAGCAAGAGCTATGTAGTTTTATTGGTCTAGAGTTAATTAAGCTGAATGGGCAGCTAGAGGGACATTCTTTGTGTGTGCTGCTTTACATGGTTTCACAGGACACGAGCTGAGAAATGTATCAATAACCACATTAAAATGTCCACATTGGAATCATTCTTAAAAACAAAACAAAAAAAAGGAAAAAACAGACATATTCCATAATTTAATCACCTTTATCCAGGAAACTATAGGTCTAAGGGTTAAAAATATTGTCTTAAAAATTAAAAAAAAGAAAAAAAGAAGAAGAAGCTAACAAAAACATGAATAAGATCACAGAGTCAGGTTTTGTTTGGTTGAGATAAGATTAATGGTCAGAGGCACTGGTTCAGGAGGGGGGAGAGAGCTGCCCTCGACACCTGACAGGAAGACATCGTCCTTGTTTCCTTTCGCGTAGCAGAGAGGAGGAGCTCGCTCTGTGAGGACAGACAGACAGACGTAACGCAGGCAGGGTTTATGGCCACATCTCCACATTCAGAAGAAACGGAGCGTCGCGCTCTCCATCAGTACAGCAGGCTCAGGGTGAGGGGCCAGGGCGGGGCGGGGCGGGGGGGGAGAGGGTCCTTCCCTGAAGTTTGAGGTCCAGTCTGACACAGTAATCATGTAGTGACAGGGTAAGCAGTTCAATGACGCCCTCTCTCTGTGGAGCCGAGCGCTGCAGTCGGATGAGTGACGGGACGTTGACATAATGAGGGGACAAGCATTAGGCAGATGAGATAGCATACAGCATCAGCTCAGACAGGACTCGAGTGGCACAGATGACAGTTAAAGAGACAGAGTATAAGGTATGCGTGACTCAAAGTGTCACAGTCCAACATGTGCAATTTCCTAGCCGACGGCAGCTCCAGCGGCGCACCGCCAAAAACCGCAGGTTGCCCCCGCTGATCCTAAGTCAGTTTTCTTTTTATCACTCCCCTCAGAGTGGGACATGATACAGATATATGAGGAGGAGGAGGAGGAGGGGCGGGGGGGTGGAGGTGGGGGAGAGATTCGCTCGTTCACAGGTCGTTGGGGTTGACGATGGTGAAGTCAGAGTCCTTGCTGTGGGTGGAGCCCTCGTCGGGGCTGGAGGAGCCCGAGGCGGCTCCGGCCGTCAGCGGGTCGTGGAAGGTCCCGGTCGCCCCCTCGGGTTCCATCCGCACCAGGCCGCGCCCTCGCCTGATGGGAGGGGTGTGCTCGGCTGCAGCCCCTCCTTCTCCTCCTTCTCCTCCTCCTCCTCCTCCTCCTCCATCTCCTCCATCTCCTTCATCTCCTCCATCCCCTCCATCTCCATCTCCTCCCCCTCCTCCTCCTCCTCCTCCCTCGGCGGCCTGCAGGTCTCCATCCTGGGACACGAGGATGTAGTCGTCCCAGTTTTTACTTCCCTCTGAGCCGAGGGAGGACGCCACCTGCACACATATTTTAACATAAGTAAAAAGGGCTGTATAATCACAACCTGCTGCTTGTTTGGCCTTAAAGTTCAACGTATTCAAATGCAACAGAAGCCCAACTCCGAGGAACTTAACATTTTCATTAAGCAGCTACTGTATTATCAACCATGCCTCTGGGTTTGATCCATCTCTAACGGGACAGATTTAGTGTCACATGTTCTAATCCTACAAAGAATAACATTCTGATACACAGAATACACTAGAAACACTGGATCAGTTTTTTGCACACAGGGTACAATTTATTGGAATGAAGAGGATCGGATTTAAAGGTGTTGAGTACTGGAGCACAGGGTCAAACAATATCAGAAAACAACCTAAAAATAATCTTGTCTGAGCCGAGTGTTGAACTGTACTTAATACCAATACAGTTAGAATGAGTGCAGGGCTTTTAATTTGGTAGCATCATAGAGGGCCGACTATTAACCTGTTGCTCAGGCGGGGTCGTCGCCTGCTCCTCTTCTTCTTTCTCGTCCGTGCTCGCGCTCCCGTCCAGATCCGAGTCCCGGCTCGGAACGCTGTTTCCTTCCTGCTGGTGGTCGCTGTGGTGATTGTTGGCGCTCAGGGCGGTTTCAGCGGCCGCTGCCATGGAGGTGTAGTGATCGTCGGCGATGGTGATCTCCTCGTTCTCCTCGGCCTCCAGCTGGCTTTGGTTGAAGCGCAGAGCTCCCTTCAGGATGTCTTTGATCTGACAGGAGCAACAGCGACAGGCGACCAGAAAAAAGATGAAGGATGGAGCACGACGACGACAAAAACCATCAGCAGCCATGCTCAGTGTGTGAACTGGTGCATAGACGACGCTCACCTGTTTGAGTCCAGCCAGTGACACCAGGACCTCGTCCTCTTTCTCCAGGTGTTCTTGGAGAATCACTTCCTGGATTTTACCTGGAGGGATAATAAATAAACCATAAAATCAACCGCACACACTATTTGCAACATAGTGACCCGTTATCCATTTTATGACTGCCTGCAATCTGTGGGTAAAATTCAATAAACCCAGCAATGGAGCAAAATCTATTATGGGTGGGAATCTTTTACTATCTCACAATTAGATTAGATTCTGATTTTTGGGGGCTACGATTCGATTCAAAATCGATTTTCGATTCAAAATGATTTGATTCATAATGATTTCTGCTTCAGTCTATCGGTGTGCAAAGGATCCTCATGATCTACTCCAGTCTGCTTTGCAAGACAGAATGACTAAAGTGTCTTTTTCACATTTATTGAGTTTTAAACATTTATCCATGCTTAGAGGGAATTGTTGAAACTGTTGCATAAAAGCAATATCACATTATGCTTAAGTAACAAAATTAAAAGTGCCTCTTCATTAAAAAAAATAGTGCAGTTAAACATGCTGCCTTTTAAATTCTAAGGAAACGGAGGCCGACAGCCAGCAGATTTGTTTCATTATTGATCGATTTTGGGACATTTTATATCGATTCTGAATCGTATTAAATGAGAATTGCGATTCTTATGTGAATTGATTTTTTGGCACACCTCTAAAATCTATGTGGGTTATTTTCAATTAACATGACAATACAATAATGAATTTACAGTTTCAATACCTTCGGAATATTTCATTACAAAGACGGACTTGGCAAGAAGGCGTGAACTTGGCAAGAAGGCGTTCTCCTACGCTGCGCCTGCCACCTGGAAGGGAATAAAGCTGGAGAGCTGTCCAGCTTTATTCCCTTCGGGGATTTCAAATTGCTTATAGGAAGGCTGATGAGACAGTCTGTGGGGGTCTGCACATGTACTTAACCAGTCCTATTCTTCTTTGCACTTTGTAGTTTGCACTGTACTACTTTAATGTTTGTGTTCTGTGTTGTGTCTCCTGTATGTTCAGTTAGTCTGTAACTTTGTGTTTTGCTGCTGCCTACCCGGAACAGGTCTCTCTTGTAAATGAGACCCTGGGTCTCAATGAGATTTTACCTGTATAAATAAATGTTAATAAAAAAAAAAAAATAGAAAAAAAAAATTGTTTAATAAACTAACTGAAGCCTCCGTCCTATCAGTCCAACCAAGAAACGGTAGACTGACCTTTTTCAGATATTGACACACTAATGGCTTTACGTTTTCACTCAAAGATTCAGGGGATTCATTTACAGATGTTTAACTGGCTGCTGTTTTAGACGCTGATAATGACCACAGAGATTTGACCATCTGCAGCTGAACTCACAGATGTGTGCGTTCATCATCTTTGCACAGTATTTGCTCATGGCCTCCAGGTCGTTGATCTGACCCTGCAGGAAAGACACCTGGGCTTCCAGGTCCTCGTCCTGTTGATAACACACACACACACACACACACAGAGGTTAGAGCTGAGACTTTGAGACGAAATGAGAAGGTTTGACGGACGGAGCGAGAGAGACGCAAAGACATGCGGACAGTCTGACAGTGGGGATAAATAACAGAAAGGTTAATGGAGCACGCAGCAGGTTGAACAGCTCACCGGCTCCTTCTTGCCCATGGTCTTGCTGTGGGAGCGAGAGCGAGTGATGGCGAAGAACGACTCTTTCTTGGTGGCGGAGAGGGGAGGAGAAGAAGTGCTGACTTCACTGCCTCTGGAGGGGGGAAGGGGCGGGGAGGCGGAGGGTTGACCTCGCCCACCGGACAGACTCTCTATGCTGGGGGAGGAGCTGACCGTCCTGGAGCTTTGCCCTGAGAGAGACAGAGAGAGAGACAGAGAGGGATAAAAGGACGTAGATCAGATGTTAATGCAACGAGTCTTAGGATGCGGTTGAAAACCTGGAAAAGCGTGTGAGTGGATCATGACTGTTGTCATAAAACACTACTGAAGAGGCTCTCTGATTCTGCAAAGTTGATAAATGAGAAAGTAAAAACATAATGAGCCAAGACATGATGAGATGTTATGGTAATTTTTTGGACATCTGATATCAAAATGAAAGAGTAGAATGAAACAACAAGAACATGAAGCCTGGAGAGAGTCACTGGAATAATGCATAGATTTCAGTTTTTAATTCAAATCGAGGATTTGTTAAATATGAAAAAAGCAAGTTAAGACTAATTGATAAAATTTGCATTTAGATGATGCATTAATGGACAAAGTAAAAAATAAATGGGTAAGATCATTGTTTTTTTGTTTAATACAGTGCTTGAATGTACAATGTAAACTCCTTTTTGTTTATTTCTGAAATGTTTTAGAGTTTCCATTGAACTAATTGAATAACATGTCATCAGTCTGCCTCCTAACGATTAGTGTCCACCCCTCTGAGCTGCAGCAGGAGCTCTCATTGGTCCAGTGTTGCGTGTTGGCTGGACTCACGTGTAGACTCGGACCAATCAGAGCTCCCGCCGCTGCTTTGTGAACGCTGTTCCGTAATCCATCATTTAAATGCAAATTTAATCAATCATTTCTTAATAATTCGTTTCCATTTATTTAATGTAATAAAAGATTATAATTAAAAACTGAATGCCTATAATTATTCTGGACTCCACAGAAGAGACACAAAAGGAAACCAACCATCGTCTTTTGTGTTTCTGTGTGAATGAAAGGACACATGACAGATGACAGAACATTTAGAGCCACTTGTGTTACCTAAACAAAAGCAACATACAGTACAGTACAGTACAAGCTTCTGGAGCACACGCTGAAGGCAACGCTGTCAGCAGACAATCACAACACGCTCATGATATCCATGATATCGGTTTAATTTCCCACAGATGAGGCGGGCTGTGATCTCCCTCTGCTGGTCACTGTTCACCATCACACGCTGCGTCCATGTGCTGCAGCATGGGCCTCGCTATCGTCTAATCCAGCAGCAGAGCGGCTGTGCAGACATGCAGCGGCAGGGAAACAACAAGAATAGACGAATTTGAAAAGGGGAAGGGGGGAGGGCAATCACACAAGTGGTTGCCATGGCAGCAGTTACCTTGTGTGTCAGTGTGAGTCGGGGCTGGGAGAGAGACCTGAGACGCTCCACCTGAAACTACATCTAACACATAGGAGAGTCAAAGCTGGTGCTGCTGCAGTCACACAAACCCATGTTTTTAGATTTAGAGATAATCTGTGCTGGGGTTCATGCAGCTAATGCCCCCTCCCCTCCCCAAAAAACTGAAACAAACTGCAACTACTTCCTGTCGCTCACCTTTGCTGAGGTGGACCGGCATGCTCTCAGACTTGAGCAGGCGATAGTGCTGATTCTGGGCGACGCTCTGGGTTTGTGGCGGCGGCGCGTGACCCGACGTGGGCTCGGCCAGCGGGTGGGGCAGAGGGGGCGCGGGGCCCGAGGCGGGGGAGGTCGACGGGGAGGAGGAGGAGGAGTGTACTTCGCTGTTGATTGGTGAGATGCCGCTGGACCCGCCAGACATGGCTGGAGCGATGAGCTTCCTGCCAAAGCTCAGCAGGCTGCTGGAGACTTTGTTGATGTTGAGGGAGGCTGATTTATTACCGGCGCTGGAACCAGAAAAAGAACAAAGTGGATTTGAGACGGGATCAGCAAACAAAGACCTGCAGATAAAACTACACTGGTGGTTTTAGACCTTTATTTAAAAGAAAAACAGTGGGTATTTACACTCCTCCACGCCTCCATTCCCTTTTGTTACTGTGAAACTTAACCCAAATAATAAACAGCGTGCCAGAACTCACTGATAAATAGCCTTCTTGTTTAATGTGGGGCAAAGAGTGAACTGCTTGCAACGCATTTCAGCTATAAGCCACCATCAGTGTCACGGTGACGATCGTTTAGAGCTGAAACACATTGAGTCTTTATCTCACAGTAAACAAGAGGATCTATGTGTGAGTGCCGGCTTTCTGTTTGTGTTGCTCAGAAAGCAGCGACCACGCACCCGATGCACAGCTCCAGCACTCTGGAGCTGTGAACGCTGCTACTGTCTGCTGTAACAAAATTATAACCATGACCATAAACAGACTCAAACACAACTGATTATATTTTTCTCTCCAAATGTGCTGACCTGTTTTTCAGCAGTTTTCAACCCTGACATGTTAAAATAACTTTAAAATACTGTTGTTTTTTTCTTCTCTCTGCCACTAAAGGCAAAGTTTCAAGTCTCTGCGCATTAATTTTCACAAAGCAACGACTAAAAAGAAGGAGCTGTCAGAAGTATGGTAATGTAAAGACTAATTATCTGTCTGAATGATATGCCTCCAAGGCTTTCACAAAAACTACCACAACAGGAGCTCAAACTTAACAAACAAGCTGCAGGCGAGTCAACACAGTATGAGAACACGAGGAGTAGAAGCAGTGCATTCTGGGACATATTTATCCCACTCTGGAACATATGGATGGATATTGGAGATGCTGATTCTGCTGCACGCGTGGTTTTATGGACAATCTGGTAGTTTTCTTTTTTCCCACCAAGTGTGAAAACAGATGAATACCGAAACCTCTAGTGAGATAATGGAACTGGAAAAGATCAGTGTGTTTTTTTTTACCGTGACTTGTTCATCAGGTCGGCTCCCCTGGTTTTGTAGTAATCCAGGTTCTGCTGAAACTGGTAGTTGACGGGTCGTGGATTGTTCTATGACACGAGGAACAGGACAAACACAGCACAATCAGATGTCGGGAAAAAAAAAAAAAAAGAAAAGTTTCCTGTGTGCGTGATAAACAAGTCAACCTAAAATCTGTAGCTATGCATGACTGGGTAAACAAGCAAACATGTGCCTCTGTGTGTCTGAGTCAGTGCTCATGAGCAACACGTCTGCTCCCCGCCTCACCCCCCCCCCCCCCCCCCCCCCCCCCAATCTTCTGTTATTGGGGTAGCTGACCCCCCTCCCCTCCCCTTCCCTCCAGGTGTAACGGTGATGCGGACGTGGTGTGACATGGTCGTTCACCTGGAGGACACGCTGTCACGTTGGATCAGCACCTTTCTGCAGTTGCATCCTGGGAAAGCGGAGGTGAGTCGTTGTGTTTTGGGGTTTACGGGTCAGCGACTTTTGAGGAGACGGCTCGTAACGGGACAGCGAGGTGGCAGCTGAAGTCAAAGAGCTGGTGATGCCAAATTTTTGACGTACACAAACACCAGCGACTGCTTTTCATATGAAGGGGTGAGTGTTAATCTAAGTGCGTGCGAGGAGTGGCAGAGCAAGGAGAGTGAGCTGAGAGTGTGACAGGAAAAATATGCTGAGAGCTTCAAGGTAAATTTCGGCTGCTACGTCCTGATTTCGTTTTTCTTTTTCAGAGAGGAACCTAGTTTTTCTTTCTGCACTTTGTCGTGTCAATCTAACAATTGCAAATCGCATCGTATGCAAATTACATCACTGCGACAGGAAGCAGGCACCATAATTAGGCAATGACATTTTTAGGAACTAAAAAGCTTTCATGTTCACAGACAGGACAGATTTGCACTTATCGTGTTCATATTTGTACCAAGACGGTTTCTAATGGTCAAATGAATTTGAGCATCTAAAATAAATCGGTAAAAGACGAGAGGGTTCTGCGAGTGAAGCCGTGAAATCGTAGCTATGTGTAATCTGTGGGAGCGGATTACCATTAAAGATCTTGTTGTAAACATGTATATTGTGTCTGTTACACCAACAAACTGTTGTCAGCATCTCACAGCAGCTGCCAGCTCAGAGGTCACATTGAGAAATATGGGAACATTTCTACACCACTGAAGTCTGCTGTAGAAATAAATCTTTAAAAGTTTTAATGCAGCTGAGGTGATCTATCACAGCACTGATAAGAGCAGTGCTTTACAGTGTCTTGGGAGAAATGGATTTAGTTTTTGTGAACTGACTGAGCAGCCACTGGCCCCAAATAAACATCTTCAGGCACAATATTGTTATCTAAATTCTAACTTCATGAAAAACAGCCCATTGCATTTATAATACATTGTATACTTCAGCCTTTCATAGCCTGCATTCACTCTGTATGTAATAAGGAATGAAAATCAAACAGATCAGATTGCTCCTCTTGTCCTAACATTTGGAAATATATACAAAATGGAGTGACTTAATTAGAATGACAGTATAACAGGTTGTTTATAAGAGGAGAGACGGAAAATAAATCAATAGAGAAGCTGTGTTGCTCATAAAAATGAGTCCCTCGCTTGATCATCTGTTAAATCTAAATCCTCAGCAGAACTGATAAAGGGCCTCTATATATTCTCGACTACATTAGCGCTTAATTTGACGGATATCATTTCTAATAGATGCCTTAAGTTGATAACACCCATCTTATCTAAACAAACATCTGAACTTCTCTTATTTCCTCTTCATATACACAACAACACTTCCTGCTTTTTCTCTGCAGAGGTTTTCATATTTGCAAAGTAACACTGGTAAAACAGGAATAAGATCTGTGACTGTCGCAACCATCATCTCTAATTTTATTTAAACACCTCAGCTCGTAACTACCATTATTCATGTACTGTACAGGCCTCATTGTGAAACACTAAACACCAATATATTTGTAAACTCTCCTCTTATCTACTATGCTTCCTCTCAATAATGACTATGACTGGTTCATTGACTGCACCTGCGCTTTAGTATCAATGCCTTGAAATCATTAGCGTTAAACCACTTCAGTATGAGGAACTGAAACATTTGCTGCCAATTTTAACTTAACTTCTTTTTTTTCTCTCACACCTAAGCCCTTTTTCACAGATCAATAGAGCTGCAAACTACGTGACTGCTTTTCGAGCAGTTCAGCCCAGAGATTTGTGTCTGAGTGTTTCAGTCCTGGCAATCCTCGCTTTCCACTGCAGCAAACAAATGAAATCAGACACAGTCCCCTCTGCTAGAAATATTCTGAATAAAAAGCAGCACAAGTAGTCCATAGTGAAGCTCCGGGAAAATGTATACACTTCATTTTCTGTGTAAAGTTTTGCTCTTTCTCTTCTCCATTTTAACTTGTGACCACTGCGGTGCAGTGAAAGTGTTGACGGTACCACACCAAGACACCAAGAGGGAAACTGAAGAGCCACACAAAAAATATCACTTCACCATGTGACTGTTTCTGATGGGAACAAAATCAACACCTTTCTAAGTGAGTCGTGTTACACTTGCAGTTGCTTACTTTGGGATCACGGAGGAACAGAGCCTTTTGGAGCAGGGCATTGATGTCTCCGATCGGAGGGTAGTGCATTAGCAGGCCCAGGCAGGTCTGGAAATTACTAGCAATGACTGAAACAGGAAAACAAACAAATGCAGAATCAGTGATGCTGACAAATGATTAAAAAAAAATCTCACCACCACAGAACTTTAAATAAAGCATGTTATATTTACACAAATGTCAGATCTGAACTTCCCTATGCGACTCACTGTATGAGTCGCATAGCGGACACAGTATTAGACAGAACACTCCGACTCTCGAAGACATGATTTCAACGTTTGCTTCATCTCTATTAATTCAGGAGAAATTCAAGTGTACCAAAATGAAAGTGGTTGATGAGATCAGATAAGCACCTCTCTAATGAACAGCGTTGTTTTGAGGACACTTGGTTATAACAGCACTACAATTCTTCACATCAACAATATGAGTCTTGTGTTCAATCTCAGCAACTTGGACTGTGTATTTAAGTTATCCTCCTAACTGTATGAGTAAACACGAAGCTGAAAGTACAGTCTATCTTCTGGTTTTCTTATTGTTTGTTCTGAAGATGTGAGGATTCAGTGTCTCCTGCCTGTATGTACGGCAGAGAAGATCTATACTATTCTATTTAAAGAAATATGACTCCATCTGATTCAATGAGGTGGAGGAAATCACATTCTTCCAGTTAAGTGTGTCTTATGAAATGACATGCTACAAAGACAACACATGTCATTATTGGATTGTTTCAGTAATAAATGGAGCATACGGGCGTCTCGGATGTAAAGCAGCATGGCCACGAAGACGTAGTCCACCAGGTCCAGAGTGATGCAGTCAGCAAACAGCGCGTCCCACACCACCAGCAGGTCCTGGAGCGGAAACTCACGACCAAACAGCAGACGTACCCACCGACTGGAGGACACACAGACACACAGACAGACAGGGGAAGTGTATTTGTGTGCGGCCGAGGGGTGAAGAGCAGGATTGGTCACACTTGCGACTGGAGGTGTAAATACTGACATGCCGTAGATCTGCGGTGCGATCTCCAGCCGGTTGAGGTGCATGTGCAGTTCCACGTCGTGCTTCTTCACCAGCTGGTCCTGGATGCGGTTGACTTTGGTCACTATGGCAACAGATGGACCCGCGTCCTGGGGCCGAGCGAACGGTATGCTTGTCAGCATCTCTTCCTTACCCTAAAGGGGGCAGATCATTATGTAATTAGTAAGTCATTATACAAAAATGATTTTACTGCATCTGTGGGGCGTTGGTGGAAATTTACCACATGAAAAGGAAAAATAGTGACAATTTGCTTATTTTACAGAGGTTGCACAGTTGTTTGGGTTTGAACAAAAGTTGATTTTATGCAGGATTTTGCTGTTTAGATGCTAAAAATCTCTTAGAAGTCACAATCCTGAAGATCTTTGATACTGTCTGACTATGATTAGCATTTTATCTGTAATATTCTGTAACTCTGTAATGTTTTTGTCAGAGGTGAGGCCTGCCATTCCCATGCTGTCGTCAAACTTTATACCTATGCACAAGAGAGAGTCACAGGAAACAAAGCATGCACCTAATCCTGTTTGCTGTTTGTTGATATCGCAGGGGAAACACTGACTACTGCTGTTTGCTCAAATAAGAAGCATGAGAAACAGAAGGAGACTTTTATTGTGAAAGTAAACACTACGATATAATAGAATGTCTTTATTGTCTTTCTTTTTGCTTGTTGCAAAGACAATGAAGACATTCTATTCCATTCTATTCTATTCTAGTGTTTGCTGCAAGAGTTTGGTCTGACAACACTCATTCACCAATGACGCTTCTGCTAAATGAGACAGATTTAAATATAGCGATCAGGAAGACGAAGTCTCTGTAGGTGTTTGCTGTGGTAATAAACCACACTGTCTGTTTCCACGGTAACCACAGGTGTTTTCAAATTAACCAGGGCTAATATCTGAAGAATTATGACATGCCGTGTCTTCGTGATGGCCCATACTGTGTCGCCATGCGCAGACAATTGCTGCAATTACGACGTTAAAAGCTGTTCTTCAGATCAAACTGACCTTCCTCACTTCCCTCTCGAAGCTGGAGAACCACGGCTCAGCCGTCTCCATCAGCTGTGAGAACATGGCACTGCAGACAGAGGCATGAGAGCGTGTGTGGATGGGTGATAGAAAATAATGAGAAAACAAAGAAGGGACATACAGTATTGTGAGGTGGAAAACGAAATGTAAACAAATTCCAATTATCAGGAAGGTAATTAAATATCTGGCCAATGTTATTCTTTACAGCTATTTGTCCATTATGGAGACAATACTCACTAGGCATCGTGCTCCAGGTACTCTGGGTTCAACAGACACTTCATCTCCTCACTGTGGAAAGACAAAAAATAAACAGAGATCTCTGAAATTGATCATTTCCCGAATAAATCCAGTTAGCTATTTTGGTTTAGAGCACGAACTGCTGGAGCTCAGGAAGGCTCGAGGGCGTCTACGGTAACGAAAGGTTGAGAGCTGAAGGCGAGGAGTTTCGGTTTCACAGCTGTGAGGAACTGACCTGGGGCTGGCCGTCTCGCTGGCGTGCTGGAAGGCTTGATGGTCACAGTGCAGCACGAACACTATGGGAGCCAGCAGCTCGTGCATCCCCTGCAGACGGACAGGAAGAGGCAGAGGTGGAGGGAGCGATAGATGCAGGACGGCAGGGGGAGAGAGGAAACATGGTTCATTTATGGTCAAGTTGTTCTTTAATAGTGATGCACGAGGTTTCTAATCTGCGATGACAGCTTTAATTTAGATATTGTTAGCCACTGCCCGGCCATATGTCACTTCCAGTTTGCAAAAAAGATGCTGTACTAGCCGGCTATTCATTTGCTGGCACCTGTTACAGACTGATAATGATTAGCGTTCGTCCGAGCTCACTGGCCACTGCACACGCGCAGACACACAAACACAGGCCTGAACAGCCAGAGGTGTTAAGAAGGATTGATTTTCAAATCGCATTAATGTTTTTACCTTTAATTTTCATGAATAAGTCGTTGGGATGATTTGTCATCACCTGTGCGTACCTGTTTATACAGTAACTGTTCATTTTCTCTGGCATAACAGAAGAGAATATCCGTCAGCTTGGTCCGCACATCCTCATCCTGAAAGTAACGGATCTCGGGAAACCTTATGGAAATGGAAAAACAGAAAGAGAGCAGAGGTTTACTTCATGCCGACGGCAGAGAACAATCGAATAAAGAGAGCGCCGACGATACTGACGTTCTCAACACGTCCTGTTTGACCATCCCCTTCAGCTCTTTATCCTGGAAGAACTTGTTCCACAGGCTCTGAACAAGAGAGACAAAAAACATAAGACCAACAGAATCAGACACCGAGGCAAAAGAAAAACTTTCAACTCAAGGAAATACTGAACTGTTGTAAAATATAATCCTGATCTGTGTGAGAAACCAAAATAGAAAACAAAAAAAAAAGAAACTTGAGCATTTTTTCTTTAGTTGTTACCATAATTACAAAGTTCTGTCCAGGAAATACCCTGTCACCATCTAGATTATATCCTGTTACTGTTACTTGTTATTAGTGCAAGTGTGCTGTCACTTAAGCACTGACTGTATAGTAAAATATAAAATAACTGACCATCAGTTTTTTGTCATTTTTCAACATTTCATTAATTGCCTAATCGTACATCAATTCAATGGCTTTATAATTACTTTAAGATCAGTTAATGAATCACTGAAAGAGTCTAATTACTGTAATGACTATGTCTGGAGGGAATGTATCCATGAGTTACATTTTACATGCAAATATAAAATATGATAGATAGAAAGTCAGATACAGGACGGACACACACACACACACACTTACCCCCTCATCCTGGGACAGTGGGTTGTTGACCACCAGGTCCTGCTGGCCCGCAGCCTTGCGAGGGTTAGTGATGTGCTGAGACAGAAAACAGAATTTGTTACAGCACAGATCAGTGATGTTCTGCTCCGCCTAAAAATGCATGACCATATTGTGAGCCTGAGTTTTTCTGAACTGTAGCAGCACACAGGGAGTCAGAGCTTCTACCATGTTTACAGTAGCTGGAACTGTGCAAACTGAGACTTTAGTAATTCATAAAATTCATGAATAAAAATATATTATTAGTATATTAGTAGTATTTAGAGGTTTGCACCCTGCTGCAGAAAGACAAAAAGCTGCAGAAACGTTTGTCACGGTGCTGAGGGGAAACAACCACAGAGTGGCGCTCTCACCGTCTCTTTGATCTTCTCATACCGATCTCGGAACTCCTTGGTCTTATTGATCCACTGCCCCTTGTCTTCAGGAAGAGCCTCCAGGTACAACTGTGCACACACACACAGTACACAAGCTTATTAACGACACCTCAACAGCAATCTCCCTCAGGCTGATGTCACAAACATCAGCACTTTGGAAACCTTAGGCCTCTGTTTACACCATAAAAAGGTGTGCAGGCTGCCAGAGCTGCTGACTTTAGTGAGGCAGGGAAAGTGGCAACGCTCCTTTAATCAAACTGGATAGGACGGCTTGATCCATTTGGCAGTTACCTTCCAGCATACGCTCCGAAAGCGGCTGCTCCTCAGTCGACCGTTGATGCCTGCCTGCCGGATCCTGGCCAGGTAATTACTGTTGAGGAACAAGTCGTCCCATTCTTTCCTGCGCGGCAGAGGGGAGGCAGAGGACGAGGAGATTTATGAGCTTCTCACTCCAAATTGGGCACAGTAGTCCATCTAATGTGTCATCCAGCAGTAAACTGGGGAGTCTGGAGCAGTGAATCGGGCCAAGAGTTTATGGTGGGGCTCACATGAGAAAATACTGGAAACACTCACCTGTATGAGAGGAAGGTTGACTGGGACTGTGAGTAACTGCTGCTGTCAAGAGACCCTCCTGTTCAAACAGGCACAGACACAACCACAAGGGGGTGATGTAAACAAGGAGTCAAACTAGACAGCAATTATATTTTTTTAAGCTTGCGAACACAGGACCTTAAACAAAAACATAACCTTTGACTACCGTAACAACAACTAGGCTGTTTACTGCTTCTTAACGACCCAATGGTTATTTTGGGGGCTTTTTTCTCCTTTTCATGTGGTGCAGCAGACGCGAATGAGCCAGAAGCAAACAAAGTGACGGCACATAGTACCTCGCTCTGTGTCTTTATTGGTGGTAATAAGTCTAATTTGGCCTGCAGGTGAACACACATTCAAGTCAGAGAGCTGTCTATCAACATTAGTTACAGGAGTAGATCATTCCACAGGGACACTCAGCATGAATATTCATCAGTTCCACAACATGCCAGCCCCCAACATTGTCTCTCTCTCTGTCTCTCTCACGCGTAAACATAAAAACACCTCAGCCCGGGGGCGTTGCCAGCCACGTCTGTGACTCATACTTCACAGTCAGTTCCAAAATTTCTTTTTTTTTTTTAAATTATCTCTTCATATCTGGTGCCTCAACTCATGGCGACTTTCACGTACACTCTAGCCTCAACTAGTAGCAGGAGCGGTAAGAACGGTCCCAATACGGAGGAAGCACTACGACATGACGGGTTCTACGAAAAGGTTCAATGTCAGTGAGAGTCGACTTACTGCTGCGGTTCTTGTTGAAATTGTTTAGTGGGTCGAACCCCGTCTCCTGCTGCTCGTCTGTCTGGAGCGGGTGGCGAGTCTCGAAATTGGGATGCTGCATGGCCGCGACCCAGCCGGACCTGGAGAGCGAGATAGAAATAATAGAAATCTGAATTAAATTAGATCAAAGCTTCAAAACAAACGTTGGTTATTTGGTTTTATATCATACGTGACTTTTGAACTCCCAAAAGGCTCATCCCAAAAGAGCTGGTGATAAAACGCGATACGTTTCCTCTAAACTAACTCTGCTGATAAAGAAGCCGACCTTCGACCTGACACTCTGCTGACGGACGTCTCCTCTGACCTCTCCAAGGAGAGCTGCAGTGATCAATACAGTACAGTGTCCCTTCCGCTAACTTACAAATTAATCACGCTTGAACTGTTTATCTCAGCACTTACTGTCACAGCCTTGTGATTCTCCACAGCCAAGACTCAGAAGAAAAGGATGATTCTGCAAGAAGGAGGAACAATTGAGAAAATAAATATATTTAGCAAAGAATAAAACAACAACAATGATTTCATGACATCAAGGTAGTAGGGAAAAACGTGATGTACTGACATGAAGTGGTTATAGTGACTTTCAGACAGCTCTACAATCAAGGTCCTGTGTTTTATTTCCATTGTGACTATCAAACAGAAGCCTGCTCACCTTTTACATTTAGGACAAGCTCACAGCATAAAAACAAAGCAGACACTAAGTGATGACAGTCAAAGAGAAACGGCTCCAATGAACAGGAGGCAATAGAGCTGCCTGATGCACTCTGTGATATATTAGACATAAGCAGTAATGCTAATGAGGTCATTAGGTAGGCTAATTAATGCATTAATTAAATAGTCTAATATTCACATAACACACAAACAGTACTGCGTACAGGAAATGATTAAGGAACTTAATCATTATCAGGAAATCAGTCATTCCTTCTAAAATGCAAATACACAGCTCAGTCACACAACATTGAAAACAAGTAACTGGTTTTAATGTTGTGACCAATCGGTGTGTGTTATTAACACAGTTATGAATGTACTAGTCATTTCTCAACAGATATTCTGGAAACTTGACAAAGATATTAAGTGGAGCTCCCACGAGAAACTATGTGCTTGTTGTGCGCCAATAGTGGGCTAATAGTTAGTGGTTATGAAACGGCCAATTGACAAACAGATATTTCAAATGTGAAAATATCTGATATCCATTCATTGTTATTGTTCTTCTTTTTCAACGTTATAAAATGAGAAAATAAATGAGAAAATAACCAAAACAGGGAATCTCCAGATGCCATTATAGGCCATAGGATATCCCAATGGGCTTTTTTCAACTATTATCTGGGACTTCAGACTAAACCATTAATTGAGTATTGAGCTGGAAGTCAGTCAGTTCATCTGTTTTATCAGGACATTCATCTGCTACTTTTCTGATAATAATTTTATCCATTTTTCAAATACTCTCTCTGCTCCACTTTTGGTGATTATACTGTTCACTGTTTTCCATCACTGTGAGCCGAATGTTTTGTTGTTCAGTTTATGTGGCTTTGTGTGGTGAGTTTAGGTGAAAACGTCCGGTTTAGCAGCAGACAAAGCAGGCTTCATGTAAGAATAAATATCATACTAATCTGACAGTCTTTACAAGTCAAATATAATGAAAATCCTCCTCAGGTAAATCCTGCGCCAACTCCTTCCTGTCAACAAGCCCAGTTCTGAGAAAAGTTTTAACTTTCTCTGTGAGACATTACAATCTAGGTTAACCAATTCTGCCTCCATTCTTTATCCGGCTTGGGATTATTCCCACGTTTCTGAATATGGTTAGCCTAATACACAGGCCTGCAGAATAGCACGCTTCCACAGAGCATTATGGTTTTTTTTTTCACTTATTAATTGTGGAAATAACACAACAAAGGCATCTCTTAAACCTATTAACCATGTGAATGGAACACCGCTCGATAAATCAGCTACACACGCCATCAAAATAGAAATTATTTTATATGCATAATGTATGTGCCTGTTTTCTTAGGAAACATCTGTTCTCCTCAAAGACTAATGCTCTCCTTAACTCAGTGCGGTTTTCCTCCCTTCCCTCATAAAAATGACATTATACCATTAAATAATCGTAACTAATCCACAACTATAGGGAAAAACGGAGAAGAGGACTGTTGTGAATAGGTACCTCCAATAATAGCCTGTTTTCTTAGTTTTACTTTGAAAGGCTGGCATGAAAGATTTGAAGTCTCCTGAGCAGCTGCAAATATAAAAGTCATCTTTTCGCACACGATATTAATTCGTATTATCGCTTTCTGTCTGAAATCTGACTGAAAAAGATATTTTAAGGCACATTTTTTTCCCTGCAGGCCTGCAAACACAACCGGTGCTTTGTCCTTTATTTCCAAAAATAAAAAGTCAGTCTAAACTTTCCAAAGAGGCCGTGGCAGATCACTCGCTTTCTTTTAAGGAGGTATGTTGTGTGTGTGTGAGCCTTGAGTGAGTGAGTGAGTGAGTGAGGGAAAGATGATGCGGGTGGAGGACTGGAGGCCTTGCCGTGTTAGCACGATCTTGCCTGGAGCGAGTCTCCTCTTAGCCTTCTGCTGCCTTCATTACTTCTTTCCCCAAGTCGTACGTGAAATGACATCCTAACTTTACTACATAATAATCAAGGCAAATTAGCTTCTGCATAATTTACTCCACAGCACCTGGAGACACCTCAATAATTCAAAACACGAATCTTTCATGAAATAATCAAATCAATACATAATGAAATGCATAAATAAATCAACAGACAAATAACATTGCGTCCATCTGTTCTGAGGTAGAGGATCTGTTGCTGGGATTTACAACCAGCAGCACATGAAGCCAAATCCAAAGTGTAGCCATTACAGGCAATAACACTTGTCAACCATTTTCTTTTCAAAGTTACAATCTCCAAACATGATTTCACAGGAGCAATGCCAATGTTTTGGATTGCGTAACACGTTCAAATATCAAGTGAGACAACCTCTTCCTTCAGTAACGCTCATTACTGTGGGGGCTGTTACACTTCACCTTCTCTTTACTCTGCCACATTCAAGTTGTGAGGGGCCACGGGCATCACTGAATCTGATCCTCAATCCTTCCTCCGCATCATATTCTTTAAAGTCATGTGAATATTTCAGAACCACACTTCCTCTGAAAGGTAACAGGGGTGAGAGGTCGCCATCAGACTGGCAGCCAAAGTTGACAAAATAAAATTCATCTCAGCTTCTCAAAACATAGACATCACTCGGGAACTATTCGATCCCATTTTCATGCTGAGGTGTCATGAAAAAATCTGAAGGAAAAACACAAGGAGCTCGCTCCAGGCTCGCTGGCCTGAAGGCACCAAGGCTAAACTATTTTGAAACTAAACCCTGATTAGTCAATTGTATTAAATGTTTTGCTGAAGTGCCTGCAGAGTTTCCATTTACAGACTTTGGACTGAATTTCAACTGCAGTTGCATTGACAGGCTGCAGCCATGTTTTCAACTCAGAACAACTCTTCCCATCATTTTTCCAACAAGTCCAGACTTTTAAGAATCTAGCAATGACATTATTCAGTAGCCAAACTCGTCAACTGGTCTTTATTTCAGCTTACCCACTGCCAGAGCAGTCTAATGTAAAACAGCTTCAGAGAAGAAACGGGACACAGGCTCTTTAGAGGATGAATATTCAAAACGGATTCAGGAGACGGTGATGAGGGAAGCTGTCACTGGCAGCTACAGTCAGAGCGGCAGATTGCAGTTTAGTCAAAGTGAAACAGCCCAGTTAAACAAACTCACATGCCTCTACTTCAGCATACAGCAGGAGCCTGAGCCTTCACAGTCACATGATCTGCAAGAGGCTGAGAACATGTTTGAAACCTTAACCTTAGCAAAATACCATGAACTTACTGAGTCTTGACTGATTCAATTACCAAATACATGAGAGGAGATGAAATCTGACAGACGTCCGTCTGTACACAAGGACGAAGAGCAGCGGTTCCCAACCTGAGGGTCAGGACACCAACAACGAGTCACAAGATGAATCTGAAGAGTGGCATGTTTTATCCCTGTTGTTGCCTTTTCTTTTCTTTTTTTTTCTTGTGTTGCTGAATAAATGTGACCTCCCAGGGGCGCTCAAAACTATTCCAATAAAACAAATGGAAAATCATTTTGGTGCAACTGCTCACAAACTGACTTATGCAACCACCAGTGCCAGGGGGTGGGAAGCAGCTTTGTTTTAACAGGTCACAAGCCAAAACGGTTGAGAAGCACTGCACTGACAGACTGAGCAGAGACCTGCCATGCAACGAGAACAAGAACAAGGAAGAAACATTTTCACATTCAGGAAAACGCTGTAATTCGCAGAAACAGGCTGAAGCTCGACCACCACTGACCTACAGCCCATTTCCCTCTGCCTGTCACTGCTGGAGTAAGCAGTAAAAACACCACAGCCCCTGCACTTCTCTGCAGACAGTCAGGCTGTAGTCTCCCTGCACACACTCACTCTGTTCAACTAGTTACTGACAAGGTGAAAAACGCATTAAACCGTGTTGGCTGCTCCAGCACCAGCTGCACTGCCCGGGAACCATCACCTAATCTAGCAGGCAGGCTGGCCTGTACGAGCACGAACCGACCACCGAGAAGGAAGCTCTATTTATTTTCCCCCTTTAGTTTAGTCTTAAATTCGAAGCCATTTACTCATAATTTAAGTACAATTTCACATAAAATGTAAGCTGTCGGTCTGTGATGCGCCGCGGATGGTGACAGGCAGGATTATATCGATGCAGCCAGGGCAGGACGCCAGACAGCTGCTAAAGCTAAAGCTCATGTCGGGCTAAAGATGCTAAATGAAGGCGAGTTAACTAGTTGAATAGTTAACCAGTTATGAATCAACTCACGGTGACATGTCGCAGGTGTCTATGGCACGAGATGACAGGAAGCAGGTAAGCTAATGTGACGTTAGCCTGGCTGCTAGCAGAGCGGAGCAGCGACCGAGCCGACGCAAAGGGCCCGTCGCTACTTCCGACACATACACATACACATACACACACATAGGCTACACACACAGCTGCTGGAAAACCACGAGACTAAAAAACAAGTGTGAGACACGAGCGCGCGCTGTAACAACAACACGTAACGTTACACACGTGGACAGAGACGGTAACCCGTCCTCGGTCTGGTTCAGATACCTGCTCGGTTCACGCAGGACTCCTCATCCTGCTGTGTCGGACTCTGCTGATTTGTAAACAGTAGCGGGTCAGGCGGATGTGCTGAAGACCAGCTGACTGATCATGTGACCGGGGAGCTGAGGCCGGTGGGGCCGCTGTGGCTGCAGGTACCGACTTCTTTGGTAAAGCTGCCTGGTACAGTCACTGTCTAGCATCATAACAGTGCAGACAACCTGTGTTAGTGGCGGTACATGTGCAAAAGTACAAATGTGAATAATGTAGCCTACTATGCTGCAACGTCAAATTCCACATGTAAATAATGCAAGTTTGCATTTATTTTGTAGCTACTTATTATAGTTACATTATCACAACTAAGGTAAGTTTTTAAATTACCCTAATGTTTGCTACATCTCAAACACCTTCAGTGTTGCTTACATGACAATGCATAATGATATGATCAATTAATATAATAGAGCGTATGCAATTTATGTAAAATAAGGTAAAAATATAACTATAGCACTTCTCTGTGTGTGTTTAATACAGGTAATATTTCAAATCGTTGATACTTATTGTTCCACTCTTGGCAGGTAAAGGGAACATACATTGATCAGTGGTAACAGGTAACTGGCTTTGATGTTGTGGCTTAGCAATTTGATTTGTAACCAAAATTGGAGATTCAATTATTTTCCATGGCTTTGTAGTTTGACTGAATAAGAATGCACAAAGGAAAACTAAAATCAGTGCCTCACATGAAATATGTTCACAGTCTCCCCCATTATTTAACATTGAATAATGGCCAGAGGTGTTTTTTGGGGGGAAATTATGATGCTACAGTGAAGATGACCTAGTTTAACCTTTTGGGTATAGGCCTACAATCAAAACTGTGTCATAATTAGGGTCTGGGCAGCTAAGCTGCCAGGACACTGTATATTCCTAGGAATTCTTCTTCTTCTTCTTCTTCTTCTTCTTCTTCTTCTTCTTCTTCTTCTTCTTCTTCTTCTTCCAAGGAAATCATAATTCCCATGGGCGAAACTCACCAAACCTTACAGAAATGTCTGACCCCATGCCAGATTTACTCAACTCCAAGGAATTTTACCTGAAAAACGGATTTTTATTTTTTTTATTATTATTATTATTATTATTATTATTATTATTTATTTTATTTTTTTTTTTACAGTGGTTTCAAATCTGTCTGCATGGCAGTGAATGGCTCACTCAATTTGTGAAGCAACTGTTGAACTGCCACTTGCCAATTAGCTCAGTGCGATAGACAATGGTCTTTGGTTCCAGAAATTGCGAGTTCAAGCCTCAACTGGTGCAAAATGAACATTAGTCTATAAGGTCAACTGTCCTGTCTTCCTATTCTCCTCTTTGTTGCTCAGAATTGCCCAAAAAATAGCCTAGACCTGAGCCATTGCTGCACAGCAGCTATAATTAGCATATGATTTTGTGAGGTATAGCTAAGACACACATTTGTTAACCTTTGACCACCACCTTCTTATCAGCCCATGCTTGAGTCCAAATAGGCATTTGTACCAAATTTGACTGGATTCCCATAGGAAATCCCAAGACATGGTGTTCACAAGGCCAGAGGTGTGACTGTGACCTCACTGTCAACATCTATTCATCCATCCATCCATCAGTTCATCCTTGAATCCAAGTGAATTTTATACCAAATTTGAAGAAATTCCCTAAAGATGTTCCTGAGAATTGGGTGAAAGGACACGGGGATGGACAACCTGAAAACATAATGCCTCTGTCCCTGTCAGCGACAGAAAGAGAGAGAATGAAGGAAGGGCAGTAAAAACAACTCTTACTACTCAGTCAGAGCACAAGGTTGTGGTGGATCATACCACCAAGGAAAAATAAAACACATCATGAATAAGCAGGAACGGTGAAGGAGCTCTTCAACTTGAGGGTTAATTAAGACAGTTTTTATAGAGACTTAATTGCAGCAATTTCTGAGGTCAGACAAGTCAAGTTTCTCGGTGGAGTGCTTTTAACCAGCACCTTCAGCACACTACACTTCCCACAGACAAAAGGCAGAAAAACAAATAAAACCCAGCAGCATGATGGGCATGATGGGGAAAAGCAGTCCACATGAAAATACTACATACAGGTGCTGACATTAAACTGCATTAATGAGTCCAGTGTGTGCATTGGTAGTGTTGTGTGTTGTGTGTTTGTGTTTGTGTGGTGCTGAGGGTTAACACAAAGCAGTCATAATGATCATCATCGCCATTACCATCACCATCATCATCACAGGCATGGCATTTCAAGAGCGCCATTATCATCATTATTATAGCTAATATTACTGATGATGAGGCATTCATGGCCTCTCATTGGCCCTAACTAAGGTATCGTCATGGAAACAGATGACTGAAAAGAGCATAGCTTCATTGAATTACACTATAAAGCTATTCTGACCAAATGGGGCTTGAATGTTGGCACTGTCTGAGTGGAGTATGTGAGCAGCAATGTGAAAAGTCCTGAGGAGAGACAGATGAGAGTCGGAGGCACAGAGCGAGAGACGGGAACGCAGATAGAAATAGCAGTGGAGAGACGGATTAAATAAAGGAGCAAAGAAAAGAGACGGAAGATAGAAAACACAGTGGCAGCGCTGAGGGGCATGTGATCGCGGAGAGACACGGATCCTCTGGTACAACGAGGCCTGGTGATCAGCACAGAGCAATACTGTCTGATGCCTGGAAACAATGGCAGCGATTCACCAACACTGATACATTCATATAAGAGGAAAACAGTTAGACATCAGGGCCATAGATTGGATCTTTATTTAATGAGTCTTTTACCTCTGTCTGTCTTAAAATAGCAGTCTTATCTCTTCTGTGCTTGAGTCTGAAGAACACGACAGATCTCATAGACTGTCCCGGAGTCCACTTCTGTACATTATTAACTAATCCCAACTAAATGTCTGCTGTAGATGTGACCTGCTGATATTATGTTACTTAGGAAGAAAACAGAATTCTTTTTATCTGTCGGAAAGCAGAAATAGCACGATGCCCTCCCAGCTATCTCAGCCTCTGTGAGCTCCCACAGATTCTATCACATGAGGTTTTAAACCTGAGTTTCCTTATGAGAAACATCATGCGTCATGCTCTGCACTGACGGGGAAAGTTTCCACCTTCTGTTTAACTTCGAATGATGATGCGTACTGTGAAATGACAGTACGGGCAAAAAGTGAAGTTGAAAGTTATCTGTCCAGGCTTACTCTCAAAGCACGTAAATCTTTATTATCAGATTGTTTGTGGAAAAAATGATTTTCTACTGGAAGATCAGATAGAAGTAACACAAACATACAATTATGACAGAGTTAAAGTCTTAATCTTTGCAAATAAAAGTGTTGACATCTTGTCCAAAATCTTCAATTTACAGCACAGTGTGTCAACCATAGAATGAGAACAATAAATATAAAAGCTTAAACTTAATCTTCTGTCTTTCTCTCGTCTGCCTCTGTATTATGATCAGCAAAACACAAAAACCACAAAATGTGTAACTGGAACACCTATAGCTATATTTCGAGAGATTTACAAATTCATGCATCAATAGAAAGTCTGTATGTAAACTATGAAGCAAATTTGTTCTTTGACGATGAGGACAAAACTTAATAATGCAAATAAACTTGAGAAGCAGGGACAGGAATTTTCATTATCACTTTAGTTGTCATTATGTTGATCAGTTTGGTAACTAATCCAATGTTTAATTTACTGATTTGTTAAGCACTGGAGTTAAAATTGCACAAAATGCCCTATATTATGTTATAACTTTTTTCTTCTAATAATAAACATTTAATCTAAATCAGAAAACCAGAAACCTGATTTTTAATGAGAATTACAAACATGGACAACGAGGAACAATAACAACGTGGGGACAAAAAAAAAAACATTAAAAAGACTAACAACTTCTGATTTAAAACAAAAACTAAAGAACACTCTTAAAAAGTAAGTAAAAACAAACAGCAAATTAAGATATTGATCATAGAAAAGCAAACTGGCAGTGCCACTTTCCACAAGGCATTTCTGGCATGAACATACTATAAATTTACATGAGTCATCAACCACCTACAATTATTGTTTTTAAACAGTGATATGTAATCTGAGGCTCATTGTATTGGTTCCTATTAATCCAGACATAAGCATCTACACACAGAACCCGTGTACTAACATTATCTGTACATATATGATCACAGTGCAGTAGGGATCCTCAAATCACATGTGGGTCTCTGGTTGTGAAAGCTGTGGTATAAACAGATACAGTCTTCCATCAGCTCTCCTGCTCTTCTTTCATAGGGGGCAACGTTTGAGTGCCAGCATCCGATTCTTTCAAAGCAATGTCCTCGCTTGCGTCATCTCTTTCTGCTTGCTTATCCTCTTCCGTTTGCTCCATGTCAGTCTGTCCATCGGTTCCCCCCTGCTGTTCCTCTGTAGGTAGGTCAGCCTGGATGAGGCTGCGTTTTGGGCTCTGGCTCTGGTGTCGACACTGATCGAGTTCTCGACTCTGTCCTTGGTCCTGGCTGCTGAAGAAGCTGCGGATGATGTGTTTGGGGAGGCCCAGCTGAGCCGACAGGGTGTGGACCGCCTCCTCGTCCGGGTTGAGGCCTACGTCCTGGATGAAGCTCTGCAGGATTCCCAGGGCTTCGTGGGACAATCTTAACCCCTCACCCTGCGCCTCATCTCCACCTTCCACCTCATGACTATCTGCCTCTGAGCAAATCCCAGCTCTATCTCGGCTCTCGTCCTTCACACCGGGCCACTTCGCAGACAGCTCCTCCTTCACCGTGCCCTTTTTGCTGTCTCCAGTCATCTCATTTATGCCTTCATCACACACATTCCCATCCCTCGCCTGCTCTTTGCTTTCTGTGCCCTTATCCCTCACCCTCCCAGTGCATCCCCAGTCCCCCCCCGCACTACCCCTCTCTCCTTGCCCTCCCTCGACCCAGTCCTTACACTCCCCTCTCTCACCGTTGCTACTGCCCCTGCTCAGTAAACGTACTCTCAAGTGCCCCCAGTTGACCCCAACCTCGCACTCGGCTGGCGATGCTGCACAGGGTTGCCGTGGAGACAGGTGAGCTCCTGCCTCGGGCTGCAGGGGTTGGTGTGGTTGAAGATGCGGTTGCTGTGGCAGAGGGGAGTTGCGTTGGTACTGATGAGACAAAAGTGAAATTATAAAGTAAAAAGCCACACTTTGTCGTCTTGATTTTAGATTTTCAAGACAGACTTAATTTGCATCTTGTTAATGTGGATATTATCTTGTTCCACTTTAAAGGTAGATGATGTCAAGTGGAGTCAGCCTTGGCACAAATGTATTTGAAATTATAAGAAACAATTTTAGCTTTTTTATTTGCATATTATTGTTTTTATAGACCATTACCTAATTCTATGTAAAATTGCACAAATAGTAGCTTTCAAGATGCAGCTACTGGTTACAGAAATGTGCTGCTTTCATTTAAAGCAGAAGTAAGCGGAATGTTTGTGTTAATATAAGTCTTAAATAGTTATATCTTCCGACAGCAATCACTCTGAAACACGGGTCTGTCAGTCACTCTGCTCTGCTGTAAGCCGAGGAGAAAACTTTCCTTGTATCCTACAACCTTTATCCAATGAGGAGAGAGAACGGCATAAAGGGGCGGTCCTCTCTGTGTGTGCAGCCAAGGGATGCGTGTGAATGTGGTGACGTTAAGGACGAGGGCGGGGACTGCTAACTCCATCTGCTGACAAGAAGTTAGCCAAAACGACCGGATGGCTTACTTCTGCTTTAAGCACGGGAATAATGGGCCAAAGCAAACTGGCAGTAGTTGGCTGGTTAGGGCTTGACCTCAAATGTTTGTGGTCATGTTTCTCATGAGAACAATAATATGAACATATACTGTAAATGCTGTCCTTCAGTTTAAATGATGACTTATAGTGCAGAATGATCCTAGTCACGTTACCCTTTCCTTGATAGGTTTGACGTTTTTGAAACGTAACACCTGTGTTTTTAACCACAGCCTCTGTTAGCCAGCGAACAATGCTAACCCTAACCCTAATGCTGATAACTAAATATGCAGTGTGTAGATAGCTCCAGGGTGAAACTGCCTTCAGCCGTCGACTTCCAGGCTGCGCAGCCTGGGAGGCTGCACAAGCGCCACCCTCAACCGCAAGCGGCAAAGCGGTGATTCACCGGAGCGGCAACGTAAACAAACTGCTTAGCAACACTGCAACCTGCTTTTTGTAAATCAGTTAGATATTTAAAGCAGAAGTGAGTGGTCCGGTCGTTTTCGCTAATGCTGCGTTCCAGGCAGGCTTTTGAAATCGTAAATTACAGCTTCAAGTCACAACTTACGACTTTTTAGCGTTTCAGGCAACCCACTCGTGTTTTTCCGACCTGTTTTACCGGTGAAAGTCACTATAACGGCCACTCGTAACTTCCGACCGGTGAACTCGTACCAGATCGAACTGGTACCACTTCACGGTCGGAAAAATACGAGTTTCCTTGAACGCACCATAACAGTCCTCGTCGCTACGTCACCACATTCACGGCGTTCCTTGGCTGCACACACAGCCCTGCATGCCGTTCTCTCTCCTCATTGGATAAAAACTGTAGGATACGATAAATGTTTTCTCTTCGGCTCAGAGCAGAGCAGAGTGACTGAGAGACCCGTGTTTCAGTCCAAACACTCTATGTAAGTGATTGCTGTCGGAAGATATAACTATTTAAGACTTATATTAACACAAATATATCACTTACATCTGCTTTAAGCTGTTTGATTGCTAGATTTTCACGACAAATTATAGCAAACCGAGCCTATATACAGAGTATTTTTGTAAATAAACTGGTTAGTTGAGCTGCTCGAAAATTTTAATTGCAAGTGCTAACGTGAGCTTATCATTATTCAGTCATCTGCCTTCAAGGCTGATTGTAGAAGCTAGTGCCTTGCAGGCTGATTATTAGGCTAATGCAGATTTCACATTTCATTATTGCCTTAGCTGCCTTCAAGGCTGATTGTAGAAACTAGTGCCTTGCAGGCTGGTTATTAGGATAAATAATTTCATATTATATAATTGTCATTATTCAGTCAGCAGCAATGCACTAGTTTCTACAATCAGGCTTGAAGGCAGATGACTAAATATTGAAAATTATACAATATAGCCTAATAATCAGCCTGCCAGGCACTATAGTTTCTACAATCAGCCTTGAAGGCAGCTAAGGCAATAATGAAATGTGAAATCTGCATTAGCCTAATAATCAGCCTGCAAGGCACTAGCTTCTACAATCAGCCTTGAAGGCAGATGACTGAATAATGATAATTATACAATATGAAATTATCAATAGCATTATAGCCAGCCTGCAAGGAATCTCTGCAATCAGCCTTTCATGCTGATGCCTTTTGTATCAACAAACAAACAAAGTTTAGCTAAGCTCACGTTAGCACTTGCAATTAAAAATTTCGAGCAGCTCAACTAACCAGTTTATTTACAAAAATACTCTGTATATAGGCTCGGTTTGCTATAATTTGTCGTCAAAATCTAGCTTAAATGTCTAACTTATTTACAAATAGCAGTTTGCAGTGTTGCTAAGCAGTTTGTTTTCGTTGCCGCTGCGGTGAATCACTCCGCTTTGCCGCTTGCGGTTGAGGGTGGCGCTTGTGCAGCCTGGAAGTCGACGGCTGAAGGCAGTTTCACCCTAGAGCGTGTAGATATTGGCTGGGTAGCAAGACAAAAAGAGGCAAGCTGTTCTGGTTTGGAGAGAAACCAAAGTTAGTGTAGATTCTATGTGATCTGGATCTGCTGCTACATACAGAATGAGGTGGATGGCAGTGAACCATCCATCCACCATCCAGGGCTCACATCCACAGACCTGACTGGACCTGAACCAGTAGTCTTCTGGTCGTGTTTTTCATGCACTGCTACTCCATACATACTCTACTTTCTCAAACAGAGCGATACACAACCGTTTTCGTCATGTGTTATAATCAACCCATTCAATAGCTATCAAAGTGCATGAAAAATAACTAATCATCCTCATGGATCATTGCCTCATGTCATAATCATCTCTTTTTCTGACATCATTAGCATTAAAGGATAATTACCATTTTTTACAATCTGGACCTTATTTCTAGCATGAAATACGATCATTATTCACCCAGATAACTTTGGTGTCACTACAAGTCGTTCCGACAAAATTAGATCCAGTCGAGAGCCGCGTATATCCATATAACGCAAAACTCGTTCATTTCACCAATATTTTGTTATGATACGCTAGTGCTATTCCCCTCTGAGTCCTGGTTAGCTGTTATCAACATCCGGGGTCTGTAGGTTGACCTACTGACCTCTAAGCTTGATTATGTCATCTCCGACCGCTGCCCGGCTCATTCTGATAATGATCATTCCACTTCGGCGTTCGGGTCCATTTTTATCTCAACTAGCCAGAGATTTAGTGAGTCCAGGTTGCGGAGAGGAAGCCTGTGGAAGCTGAACTTCGTCCAGCTGGTCATTTTGTTCTGACAAGTCAGAAACACGCAGAAACGAACCATAGCATTAGCGGTAGCAACAAGCCGCGCCACTCGGTGGTCGGAGATGACATCATCCAGGTCAGAGGTTAGTAGGCCAACCTATAGACCACGGATGTTGATAACAGCTAACCCCGGACTCAGAGGGGAATAGCAGCGTATCATAACAAAATATTGATGAAATGAACGAGTTTCGTGGCGGATAATGTGTTATTTAGAGGCTGCATTCCGCTGCCTTGTAGACTCGCATATACGCGGCTCTCGGCTGGATCTAATTTCGTCAGAACGACTTGTAATGACAACAAAGTTATCTGGGTGAGTAAATGATCGTATTTTATGCTAGAAATAAGGTTCAGAATGTAAGAAAACGGTAGGCCGCTAATTATCCTTTAAGCTGTCATAATTGGGTTTCTTTTCCATCAAACACTCTAGATCTTTCTAGTGTTTTACAAAAAGAAATTCACGTCATTTTGTAACTTTGTGATAAGGACAGCCATCCCTCTAAAGACATGCTGATTAGGTAGGCTACTTATTTGCTCACCTTTGCCGCTTATTTGTTATGGTTTTTTCCGAGTTCATCACAAATCTGTATAGCTGGTAAAACAAGATTGTAGAGCAGAAGTGTGTAGTGTGTAATGATCAATTTGTCTCTGTAATCTCACCAGTGTGTTGTCGTTGCTGAGCAGTGCGAGCCTGTCGGCGCAGTGCTGCTGAGCCGCCGAGCTGCTGCTCTCCTGTTCATAGATGGCGTCTCGTTCGGTCTGGGACAGGCTGAGGAAGCGGCGAATCATGCACAGGTTCTCCCACAGGGTCCTGTTCTCTGGATTGGGATCCTCCTTCCAGCGCAGAAGCTCACACAGCCAGCCCTAAAGGAGAGGGACACACACACATACATGAACTGATCAGCTTACCCACTGTGGAAGACAGGCACGATGATGATATGTACATTCATATTTTTGAAGAGACACTATCTGACCTGATAAAAAACTCTGAAAGGAGAAAACAACTATTTACTGCAGTAATCGGTAACAACAAAGCTGTTCAGCTCCCATGATATGATAAACACCGCCACTCTAATCAAGTCTGTTAATTAGTCCAGTAATTAGTGAATGTTTCAACGTCAAGCTCATATTATATAATAGCTTGGATATCAATATCTTAATGCCTTGATCTTGGTATCTGTCATTTGATTCCAACTAAATAAAATGTGTCCTAAAAATGATTTCATCTCTCTGTTGGGTGAAGCTCTAAAATATAGTGTTGAGACATTAAATTGCCATGGCAACATAATGGAAATGTATATGATGAATTTTGAATAACGTCACCCCAGTACACCCACGGTCTTATTAATTGTGAGTAATTAAAATATAATTTAAACAGATGCAACATTGTCAACAAATGAGTGTTCAGCTTGCTTTTCGTTGATAAACCAACATAATTTACTTTTCACATTTATTCAGAACGGGCGGCTGCTGTAAAATCTCTTGTCTGTATCTCGTTTGCTATGGTCCAAGAGGCTCTGACGGCAAAGCTGGAACATCAGGGTGAAAATTTCTTATTCGCTAGAGTTCTTTCTGCATCATGAGGGAAGAAATTTGCGAATGGCAGATTGAGAAACGTGAAGCCAAGCAACTCTCCGATTCAACTAGAAGAACTAGAGCATGATTACGTTTGCAAACAGGCTGATACGCACACATACTGTAGATTCACACACACACAGACACACAGGCACACACACAAGCACACACGCGCACACCTGGCTGTAGCCCAACTCTAGCACACAATGCCATCCAGATGCACAGTGCAGATAGAACAGAGAGATCCAGCATGGTTCTGCCTGCCAAACAACCGGGTAATACAGACAGAGAGAGAGGGATAGAGAGGGAGGTAAAGAGGACATAGAGGAAAGTAAGGTAAAATGAAGGCCAGTGAAGAGATAGAAAAAAAACCTCAGAGGTTTTGGACCAACTGTCCATACTGGCATGACCGCTGAATGACCTTTAAAACATCTTGATGATGAATAGAGGGGGAGGGAAATGACAGGGAAAATTAAGGAAAGAGAGAGAGAGAGAAAGAAAGAAAGAATGAAAAAAAGAAAGAAAGAAAGAAAGAAAACTGAGAATTGGAGACATGCACGAGAGGAAGAGAAAATGAGACAGCTAAAATCCCCCCATTCCATGAAGGGAAATTATCCTCAAAACAAAAGGCAATAACAAGCTTATGGGGCCGCCATAAAAATGAGAACAATAAACACTCAAATCGTGCTTGTGTGTATGTGCATTAGTGAATTTGTGTGCCTGTGTGAGTTTGTGTGATTCCATGCACCCGTACAGTATGTCTGTGTGCACAAATGAGTGGTGTGTATGTGTGCCCGTGTATGGTGACTATTAAAGCGATAATTTAGGGCACAATAGCAGTCTGATGCACTGATGATAGTCCTCTGCAGAGTACAGCTGCTGGTTGATTATCTGGGCTTTCCTCCACACACACTAGTCAACGCTGCTTTAACTGAGTAGATGGATTCATCATCATCATCATCATAGACGCTTAAATTTGAAAAATCAAGCAATAGAAATGATTGGGTGCAATATGTGTGTGTTAAAAATTGGACATCTCCATCAGATTCACGCCAGCTACTGTAGCGAGCAGGTACCTGACTCTTGGAAGCAGCCACCTTTGCGAACAAGGCCTGAGACACCTTGGCTCTCTTCATCTCATGCTGGATCTCCTCGTAGATGGAAGAGCTGACGTTGAGAACACAACTGTCCGTCCTCAAACCTCTGTCTGCTGTGACTGGGGAGAGTCTCGCCTTAGAAGAGACAGACGGGAAGACAAAGAGATGGGGTTAAGACGTCAGCTCCAGTAAACTTAAAGGGACAATGTGTAACTTCTCCTGTTATCGATCCACGAAAATTGATTATTTGGTTCAAAAGTATGTTTTTCATTAATCAGTAATCCCCCCCATCAACAAACTGAAGTGTTCCTTTCAGCTCTGAATTTGCCGTTCATATCATTCATATCTACATGGAGCGGGTAAGCTCGGTGCTGGCTGCCATGTCGTGTCGCCATGTTTTTACGTTCAGTGGCAGCGTGGCGGTAGGAAACCACGGAAACTCAGCGGAGACACCGGAGCTGTCGGCTCAGGTGGAGGTGGCGTCTGTGAAAAGTCACCGTGGTAACGCAGTGAGGAGGAATGGAGCGTTACACTGATGCTGCATTCACCTGCAGTCGGGCAGACGGCCGTCGGTAACAAACCAGATGTCATTTTAGTCACAGAAGTCGAGAGAAAGACGGTAAAACGTGGGTCAGGTAAACAATACCACATCGCCATGACAACATATTGTCACATGTATTGTTTTGCATCGTGATGATGGACCACTTGTTTACATAGAGGCTTGTTTATGCCGTTATGTGCAGCGGCTGTCGTCCGTCTGCCGTCTGCCTAATTTCACGTGAATGCAGCATGACAAATACGATTAAGTTGCTTGCGATATACAACCGCAATGCTAGATGGGAGTAATTCCTACACAATGTACCTTTAAGAGTTAAGTGAGCATTTGCAGCATTCCTTGATCACGATTAATCTGAAACAGATTACGGACCCAGTCTGACTTGGCCCAGCACTCTGTCAAACACACTGTCAAATTTTCAGGGAAGGGAAACCAGGGAGGGAGCATGGCCTTAATGCAGCACTATAGATGTTTTTATTTCACCAAACTGAAGTAAGAGCAGAGTGAATAAAATGTTTAATTCATGCAATCGCGCTTACATTTGCTAAATAGCGCTAAACACCAAGGAAAGCTGTGGGTGATGGGAATGTAATTAGTTTTGCTGATATTTGGTCACAGTTTATCCTAAGGATGGCTCAGGGGTTCACCAACAACAGTAATCTCCACAACCCCCCCCCCCCCAACATTGATTATTCAACAAAGCACAAAGCCGTCTCTGTGCTTTCTCACCATTCATACAATATACATGACAGATTGTTCTTTATAGCAGAGAATATTTCAAATCTGTGACATTTTACTGTCATTTCCTCCCACTTCAATATTTCACCAAACACATTTCGGTAACACTTTACTTGAAGGTGTCATAAACATTATATCAATGTCATAACGTTGTTATTAAGTGTCATTCAGTTAACCCTGACCCTAACCCTACAAACCCAGGTGTTATGACATTGACGTAATGTTTATGAAATGTTCATGTCACTCTTATGATCAGACCTTCAAGTAAAGTGTTTCAGAGCAAGTTGTGTGATGCTGATTTTCGACTTGTTATGTCTCCTGGCTGACCTGTGTGGATCTTGGTGGCGTGTTGCTGCAGCTGGGTGTGAACCCCGTCAGGCTTCTTTCTTTTTCCTCCTGATAGATGCGCTCCCTCTCTGCCTCCGGGAGCTGCAGGAATCCGTACATTGCCCGCAGGTTGACCAGCAGCGACTGGGAGGCGTGTTTTGGGTCCTCCTCCTTCCGCAGGATCTCTGACAGCAGGCCCTGGTTGAAGGCACACACAAACCGACACTCACACATGTGTATGGATAGGTAATGATTGATAATAACAAATTCATTCAGTTGGCTTAAGGCGTTCAACACGCTGAAAGTTTCTCATTCACCCGCAGGAATTTTCCAAAAGCTCCTTATATCTCTGGATCTCTTTCAAACAGGCCCCTGTGCTAAGCTTTGCGACTCGCCTGTAGAGCTAGCATTATTCTGCATGTATCTGTCTATGCAGGAAAGCCTTCAAACGTCACACGCAGATTGTCGGGCTTCCTTCCTGAGAAGAAATCAGATTTCATGCTGGCAGTGAAATGACATGAGAGGAAACAGCCTTCTTATTCAAATCCTGGATCATCTTTAAATCTACCCACCAAACTCCGCCTTCCAAATGGATGGAGGCTTTTACGTGAGGCGCCAAGTGACAAATGTGTCCCTCACTTCTAGATGGCATGTTGGCATAATGCCCAACTTGTACGGCTGGCACCAGAGCACCTTGGATTTGGCAACGGGGAAACATGGGGGTGGATAATAACCAGCTCGGCTTATTGTGATGAAAATGATAATGACAGTAATAATAATAATAAAAATGGGTCTAGGCTGTCCTTTGAGCTCCATTTACGAGGGTGTGGTGGTGAATGTATGATGATGGTCATAGATAACATAGCAGCATTTCAGTGGTAAAGGCAATGGTGGAGGGTGATGTGCGTAAGAAATGAGGGGCCCAATAGGCAGAGAAAGGGAAGGATTAAAAAAAAAGAAAGATTAACAATAGGAGGTAGACTTTAAATGAGTAGAGGGGCTGCCAGAGTGAAAAGGTGGAGAGATGGAGAGACAGTGAGATAGAGGAAGAGGTAGAGAGGGAGACAGAATTTCTCCAAGGGGTTGTGATTAGTTGGCCCAGCAGCTGCTTCACTGCTGGCACCAGCTTTTGTGCTGCAGAGAGCTGGCATGAACACACACACACACACACACACACACACACACACACACACACACACACACACACACACACACACACACACATACACACAGACACACACATGCACAGGAGGGTGGAAGTGGGGGGCACTGCGGCAAAGGCCATGCCAACGTACTAACCACCAAACACACAGATTCACAGAACACGCTTACCTATCACCGCAACACCAGAAAACACTTCCAACAGATAATCACCACCAGACCTTTCAACACCTTCCCTCCATACCTGGGTCCTGTTAAAAGCCACCCGGGCAAAGATCTATCCGTCCAGGCTTACTCTCAAAGCACGTAAATCTTTATTATCAGATTGTTTGTGTGGAAAAAATGATTTTCGACTGGAAGATCAGATAGAAGTAACACAAACATACAATTATGACAGAGTTAAAGTCTTAATCTTTGCAAAGAAAAGTGTTGACATCTTGTCCAAAATCCTCAATTTACAGCACAGTGTGTCAACCATAGAATGAGAACAATAAATATAAACGCTTAAACTTAATCTTCTGTCTTTCTCTCGTCTGCCTCTGTATTATGATCAGCAAAACACAAAAACCACAAAATGTGTAACTGGAACACCTATAGCTATATTTTGAGAGATTTACAAATTCATGCATCAATAGAAAGTCTGTATGTAAACTATGAAGCAAATTTGTTCTTTGACGATGAGGACAAAACTTAATAATGCAAATAAACTTGAGAAGCAGGGACAGGAATTTTCATTATCACTTTAGTTGTCATTATGTTGATCAGTTTGGTAGCTAATCTAATGTTTAATTTACTGATTTGTTAAGCACTGGAGTTAAAATTGCACAAAATGCCCTATATTATGTTATAACTTTTTTCTTCTGATAAACATTTAATCTAAATCAGAAAACCAGAAACGTGATTTTCAATGAGAATTTCAAACATGGACAACGAGGAACAATAACAACGTGGGGACAAAAAAAAAACATTAAAAAGACTGACAACTTCTGATTCTCCCCCTTCCCTCCATACCTGGGTCCTGTTAAACGCCACCCGGGCAAAGATGGCTTGAGAGATGCCTGCTCTCTTCAGTTCCTCCCTCACACACTGGTAGATTTCAATTGGCACATCACACGAGCCCACAGACGACCCAGCTGATGTCTGGGTCGGCGGTCCGGCTGCAGGGCCTCCTCCCCCCCCGGGGCCACACTGGGCCTGCTGTGGGGCTTGGGGATCAGAGGCTATGGAGAAGACCTTGGCGCTTGGAGCTCTTGCTACAGCTACGGGGGGGTGGTTGAGATACTGCTGCGGGGACGGAGACAGACCCTGGCCGGCCAGCATGCGGCTCACGGCGTACTGCTGGTTGAGAAACTGGGCCATGACCAGCTGCTGGTTCACCATTTGGGAAGTGAGGGGCTGGGTGACGAGCCCAGGAGGCCGCAGGCCGAGGGGTGAGCGGCCGCATATGTTGGCTACTCCTCCGTGAGGGAAAAGAAGGGTCGGGGTCGGGCTCTGCTCGGCAGGGCTTCCTGTGATTGGCTGCGGGGTGAGGGTTATGTGTGCTGACTGCTCAGAAAAGCCGTCAATCTCTGGTGGAGGCGAAGAAAAGCAAAGACAGATGTAGAATTATCAACACATTAAACATTAGCAGCGCGCCCTAAATCCATACTGCTCACTAATCCTGTGCAAAACATTTAAACCAGGACGAGCGCATATGAACTGCAGCTGATTATGATGTCCTGTAAATTAGAACATTACTGCTGAGAAACCTGAAGAAGAATTTGGAAAACAAAACAAACATACTGTAATAGATTTGTATGGGGGAAACTTAGCTTTTTCCTTATTTTAACTCCGAACTGCATTCTGCTGTGTTATTTATTATCATTATAACATGGTTGCCCTCGAAAACCACTTACATTATTTATAGTATGTAACATACACAGTGTTGGGAGGGTTACTTTTAAAATGTATTCCCCTACAGATTACTGATTACATGTCCTAAAATGTAATCTGTAATGTATTTGGATTACTCAGGTAAAGTAATGTATTCTGAATACTTTCTGGATTAATTTTAGATTACTTCAAAATCGCCTGCCTGAGCGCCTTTAACTGGGACACTGAATTTGCTTTGAATGATCTTACACATGATCTTAGAGGCTACCGTGGCTCCTTTAAACTAAAGCATTAATAAATGTGTTTGAATTTGTCAAACCACAATTAAATTTGTTATTGATCACGCCATATAGGCTTTATGCACAGCTCCACTACTTCCTGAATTTAAACAAGCTCCTTTATTTCTTTATGTCTTACATTATTGGACAAATTGATTAATCCAGGTGTGTCTGACCATTGTTGTGACTACTGAGGTCAGAGTCAGACACACCTGGATTAACCAGTTTGTCCAATAATGTAAGACAGGAAATAAAGGAGCTTGTTTACGTTCAGGAAGTAGTGGAGCTGTGCATAAAGCCTATTTAAATGATTTTTTCATCGCAAATCACATTAAATTAGTAGGCTTAGGCTATATTAAACCTGAGCAGCTTCTTCTGCTCTACAGTCCAGACTACAGCCTCTGAACCTTTAATACTTATGCAGAATACCCTCGAAAAAATACACGGTTTAAAATAGGTTTTGTTTGTGAGTGTAGGATAAGCAGCATGATGATTTTGAAAATAAAGTAATGACAGGAGCCATTGTTAAATCTGTAGGCTAACACTAAAACAATTTAAACTGTAACTATAACGGAATAAAGTTACTCATATTTTGTATTTTAAATACGCAACGCCATTATTCACCAACCCTGAACATAATACAGTCCTGTGTAGAATTAGTATGGAGTATGGACTTGGGATGTGCTATAAGACTTATGCACACTTAATGTTTACAAGCTTGATTGAAATCCCTCACCCTTGAAGCATTTGGTCTTCTTGAAGTGCTTGTACCATCGACCAAACTCGTGACACTTGGCAGCTGAGACATTTGCATAGTAAGTGCTATTTACAATAGATGATATCATACTCTGAAACAGAGGGGAATAGACAATAGAAATTCATTACATTTTCCAGGCTCCTGCTATGGGCGGCCTGGGTGTCTCAGCTGTTCACACATTTGATATTAATGAACTCAGATCTGTGTTATTAAAAAGACCCCCAGGTAAATAGGATAATAAAGACAGATGAGTGTGTCAGTGTGTGAGCTGTTTTGCGTGTGTAAATGTACAGCATGTGTATGCTTGAATACGTGTGTGTGTGTGTGTGTGTGTGTGTGTGTGTGTGTGTGTGTGTGTGCGTGTGTGTATTTAAACGAAACACTAGAGGTCATCAGAGACTATGCCTCTGTGTCTCTTACTCACACACACACATACGCACACATACACCCACACAGTTTTTCCCCGAAGACCGTCCTGTGCAATCTTTACATCTGATTACACCTTTCATCTTCTCATATTTATTTTAATCTGCTTCTCGCAAACAAGAGAGAGGGTAAAGGGAAGGGAGTGATCGGAGATGGAGAGAGAGCGAGAATGGGGGAGGAAAGATGGGGGAGGGAGGATTGGCTGATATCAGATCATAACGCTGCAAAGAAGGAAAGAATCCGAAGAAGAGAGAGATTGTGAGCAATTCCTCTTTATCAAACTGTGGATGTCCTCGGCACCCTCAGGCAAAATAACAGATAGACTAAGTTGATAGTTATGAATATTCATAAAGAGGCCTTTCCCCAAATACTTCAAGATTAATGTAAAATTATTTCTGCAGTTGTGTCTGTTTTTACTCAAATTAAACACAAGAATTGAAGGAGATCTTAAAGCCAGATTTGGATTGCTGCTGCTGCTGAATCAGTAAAGGGTGCAGCAGCAAAAAAAAAACAAAAAAAAAAAAAGAAATACCAAAGAGTGAGAGTGATGGACAGATAGACGAAGCGAGAGTAAGACGGTGGGTGAGGCTGACGGACAGATAGGGTGACAGGCAGACAGGTTGGCAGTCGGCAAAATCAAGATAGGCAGCAGCCAAGGCCGCGTGGCTTTTTAAGAGATAGCCATCTCTCCTTATCTGTTCCTCTCCCCCGCGCTCTGCCCCCACAACTTATCTACCTCTGCATCTGGACTTCCTCTCTAACGATTGGACCACACGCTTGCTCTGTGTCATGCATCAAAGTAGGCACAAACACACACACACTTGCACAGGACGTGGAAGGGCAAAGACATTACATGCACACTTTGAATTTCCGTCCTATTTCCTGCCTGCACTCTTCTTGTAATTGTATGTGTATGTGTGTGTGTGTGTGTGTGTGTGTGTGTGTGTGTGTGTGTGTGTGTGTGTGTGTGTGTGTGTGTGTGTGTGTGTGTGTGTGTGTGTGTGTGTGTGTGTGTGTGTGTGTGTGTATGTGTGTGTTGTACCTGGGACAGAGGACACTCCTTGGCCAGGGAGCTCTGGTTCATGTCCTTGAGGAGCTCCTTCAGAGCGTTTCTCACTGTGGAGTGACTCCACTGCTCAGCTGGCAAGTCCTCCAGTTTGGGGCAGCTTGAAAAAGAGCAAAGTAAAACAACTTGATCAGCAGCGTTTCTGTATATTACAGTTTAAAGGGGTATTGCAGCAATTTTAGTTCTAGACTCCCATGAAATCAGGGGAAACTCACAGATACAGCCTGACTTCTCCTGAACAGCAGACATTATACAACAGGTTGTAATGCCGCTTTAAAAGGAAGATGAAACTTCTTCTAGCATGTAACCACTAACCAGTACAAGATGAAACTAAGACTTTCGTTCACTCACCCATAGTGTGGATTTCCTGTCTAAATACAAGACCAAACACTTGCACTTGTGCCACACATTTAAGGAACACACACACTGTGGGTGGCAGACATAAAGAAACTGATGTGAATACAAGGATAACACGTACAGAATGACCCCTGGTTCTTCTTTTCCTCGAGAGAACCGGCCCTTTTACAGAGTCAGTTTCACACTGCACAGGAAGTGCATGTGTAAATAATAAAATGACTGATGGCTGATTTTTTAATTTAGCTGCTTCATGTTTAGCGTCCTGGTTCATGACGGCTCACAGTCACACTGTCATGACTTCCTGGTCTAAATGTCTTCTGAGAAAAAGGTGGAACAGTGTTCTACACTGTCCCAACTCCACTGGTGGGCTGCGGGCAGGGAGACCCTATAGGTGGCTCTGCTGTTGGGCCACTGTCAAAAACACAGAAGAGATGCTGAACAAGTACAAACTAACTTTTAATGTCTTCAACTATTAAAATGCTCATCAATATTCATTCCAACAAGCAATAAAAGTAGGTACTCATTAAATTTAATTTAATGAAGTGAAGAAAATGATGATGATGATGATGATGATGATGATGATGATGATGATGATGATGACGAAGAAGAATTTTATTACTCTCTGCTGGAGTCTGTCTATGAAATATGATTTTCAGTGGGTCTGATTTGGTCCGTGCCCTTTGGTTGTTTTATTTTCCTTAGTCAAATCAGAGATGGTGGGTGGCCAGAGCTTTCACCAGAAGCTTCGTGTGAACAACTAGTGTGGTGTCAAACCCAGCTGACACCTGTGGATGAGCTAAATTCACACGTATAGATGTAACAGATGTGTGCTTTGTACCTGTGCAGCTGTATTTTAAGCGTGATGACATGGTGAACGTCCTGCAGCATGTCGGCCACCGTGGCATCGGGAGCGTCCGTTACACAGGACAGAGGCACCGGGTTCCACCTGCCGACCTGGATCAGACCTGAACACACACGGGTTGAAAAGTGTGAGAATAAGTAAAGACAGATTTACCAGTAACCGTGACTCTCTGTGCATGTGTGTGTGTGTGTGTTGTGTACCTTTGGCCTGAGCTGCGGAGCTGTGAGAGTAGCCCAGTGTCAGCAGGGCCATTTCTATCAGCTGGTTAAACAGCAGGTCTCTCTTGACCAACACAAATTCAGCATGTTCTTCTCTCCTCTCCCCCTCCAGTGGGTTTTCCCTGTGCTCCACCACACAGAACACCGGCAGCAGGCTCCCTGGGGTATAATGTACGCAAATGATTTCATACAGCATGACGTCTGGGAATGTAGTCATAGGAAACACGAAAAATTATAAAGCAATAATTTAACTCATTATTGAGTCACGTAATGTTGGTTTTTAAATGAAAACCAAGTTTTCAGTCTCAGAACGGGTAATTTACGGTGATGACAAGGAAACCGGAGACAGTTATTTTACACTTAGGAGTCATAAACACAGTGTAAAAGATGCAATCTGTGTGGAAGTTTACCAATAATGCGTCTTCTTGACGCAGAAAAGTAAACCCATGGGTTCTTCCTTCACATCAAGCTGCTCAACCCCTTCCCCACATTAGCCGTGTACCTCTGCTGTGCCAGTTTTTGCCCTGCGGCTTCACTGCAGTCGGCTTCGGGGCCAGGGATGGGTTTTTGGCCACGGGACTGCCCTGCCTGCTCCTCTCCTGGGCCGAGGGTCCCGCTCCGTTTTGTTCCAGTCGAGCCAGCTTGGCAGGAGGGGGCCTGGGGTCTAGCATGGGATCACAGCCCTCGGGTTTCATGGCTCCATTACACAAGGCATCCATCTGTGGTCTCACACTGATACAGACATAGACAGTTAAAAATCAAGGACTGTGTAAGCTACCCCAATAAAAACACATTCTATGATCTTGATAGTATCTGTGGGATGGTAAACTGTGAGTTAAAGATGCCGCTTTGCATTTCCCTTAAGTTCAAACTGAATATTGCATACATTTTAAAGAAACTTTATATTTTCATGTGGACACAATAATATATTATATTCTTCTATAATTTCCGTACAGCACGGAATTAGAATTTAAAAAAGTGCACCATGAACTAATTGTGGATACCTGATGAGTGTTAAGTGTGTTTTAGTTATGATCAGGTATATGCGTTTAACTGGCAAATTAAGAAAACACAGTTTTAACATGCACGTACACAAACACACACTGGAGGATATCCGGATCAGTATTAGGGGGTGACCTTCACACCGATGCAGCGATTAGAATAACTCCGTAAATCCAGTAAAAAAGTCCAGTGAATGCTACAGCGCCGTTTTTCATAATAAACCCGCTGTCATCTCCAGGCGCGCCGCTGCAAGTGACAGTGATTCAGTTCATCCTCGGCGCCTTAAAAGCGCGCTAATGGTCCCACGTCCAATGCTGCTGAAGTTTGATCGAGGCGAGACCAACCTGTTCCAGCCGACACAACGTGCATCCCCGACCTGCCATCATCATCATACATCAGCAGCAGCAGCCCGTCTCCGTGCACATCGGCTGGATCCATACGTTATCCTCGCTTCCATTCAGACCGCGATAGGAGAAGAACAAGACCCGCTTCTCTCGACTGTCGGTATGTGTCCAACTGTATACGCTCCGGCGTCCCTTTTATTTACACCTACCGTCTGTTTAACAACGACATTATCGCGTGTTTGCTGTCCAAGTTATTTCTCTCCTCCCCCTATTCTTCCTTGTTGCACCGCTCACCGGCTGCGCTTTGCCGTCGCTGTACCGATAAATTGGCCTTAGTGCAAGTTGAGAGCGACCTCCCATCCATCCGTCCAGACCGCCGGGACATAGGCTACTGCTGCTGCTGCTGTGGATCAGGCTCTCGGGAGAACAATGCACGGCTGGGACCTCCTGGAGTAGATCTATCCCCTGTCATATATTAGGCTCCTGCACTGACGCCGGGACAGCAGTTGTTGGTAACACTTCAAAGCCCCTGTGCGCACGCGGAGAGACAGAGACACAGAGAGGTAGAGCGCGAGAGAGAGCGAGACCCCCCCACCCCCCGCCCCATACACACACACACACACACACACACACGCACACACACTCACTCACTCACAGACTCATAAATACACGGACCCAGCTGCATTAGCATATGGTGTAATAATGAATTCACTAGCGCGCTCCGTAAATGTATTAAATGTGACAATTGCGCATAAATCTATTTATTATTTTCTGCCGCATGCTGTGCACGCACTTATTATTGTCTTTAGGGTATTGGAGCTCTCCATGGTAACAAAGTGGAGCAGGACAAGGTAGAACTGGCTGACTGATATTAACTTTTGAACGTTGATGTTTTAGTGTCACAAGCTCATGGCTTATGTTTAATATGTAGATAATAACAGTTTTTACTCCGGGCAACCGAGAATGTGCTCCAGTGTTTTTCATACCCTCATACTATACTATACACTTACTGTATGTGTTTACAGTATTATGAGCTCCATAATACTGATCATTCCCTGCTACACAAAGCAGCAAATATTATAGTATAGTATAGTATAGTGTATCGAGCTATAGTTCTGTAAAAAACAGTGCACCACAGAATAGTACTATAGCTCCCGTAGCATAGGCAAGTATAGTATAGCACCGTATTATACAGCTGACTATGTTGTTCTATTACAATATTCAACTGTTGGCAGCATATACTATAGCTATACTAGTATGGACCACTATACCATACTATACTAGGCTATGCATAATATTATGGGGCCTAAAGTGTAGCGTAGTATGGTATGTTGTTTTATGAGTTTATTAATTAATAATATTATTAATATTGTAATAATTTAATTCTCACAGTTCTCACTAAATTATATTATGTAAAACCTTAAAGTAAGTTCAACAAAAGCACAGAAAAGACAGAAAAGAAAAACATCACTGTACCTCAACATTTTTCACAGCTGAATCAGCTCACAGAGACAACAGCGGGTCCTCTGTCCTGTTCAAAGACGAGATGCACTTCACCTCTGGAGCTGTGATGCCCAAATGGTGCATGAAATCTCCGTGAAGGTATCACAAAGCCAAGGGTTACAGGTCTGTGTGCCTTGTGTGTCTGCAAGAGAAAGAGAGAAAGGAAGAGTCAGAGATCCTTCATTCTGGCAGATAAGATTCAAAGACTTGCCTTATGAAATGTTACACCGGTGTGCTTACAGGTCTGTCTTTTCTACAGCCTACAGTTGGGTGGATGTTGTGCAATGGGAGTGTATGTTTGGGGAGAGAGAGCATGCTCTACTACTTTTGACTAATTAAACAAAGTGAATTAGCTATCTCCCCAGCCAGAGCGAGTCATGGCTGGTTACACATCATTCATCGTGACTAATTCAGAGAGAGAGATGTCACTCAGCTGGGTGGAAATGTGTGCATGTGTGTGTGTTTGCATCATCCCCCATAAGTTCAAGCTTTGTGTGAGCCTGTGTGTATTTCAGCGATAACTACTACGACTCAGTGCGTGTGCCTTTAAGTGTTTATACGCTCATATTTCTCTCTCTCTGTCACCCTCTGCTCCACTATTTTATCACTGGCTTGATACGTCGTCAATGAGGCTGGCATGCTAAATGATAATTAAGACCATTACACGCTCACAGAGCATGCTACCAGTGCAGCACACGGCTCTCTCAATCGGAGCCTCATCTCAGGGGACACCCTACTACTCACACAGTCGTGTATCTCTCCAAATTAGGTTAGATTTTCATTCCACCTCATTCGCCATGGATGTGATGTGGTTATTATAAACTCATGATATGGTTAGTGAGCCTGCTGCCGTTAGATGGGTGGAGGCATCATGTTGGCGTGTTAAAGGGGAAATGGATTGCCAACACTCAGTATTGCACATCTCTGTTTCTCTTTGTCGTGCACTCCCTGATCTGAAGTAAGTTTGCAGACACCCACTGACGCTCGACGCTCACAATCTGATGCACAATATGTACGGCAAAACACACACACACACACACAAGCAGGCTGACAGGCAAACCTAAGCACCTTACACCTCACCTACACTTGAATACAGTAGTTGCATCTCTTTGTCAAGTGGTTGAGAATCACTAAGTAGCCTGCATTTACTGAATCTCTATCTGGCAGCTATAGTTTCTATCTTTCTATCTATCTATCTATCTTTCTATCTTTCTATCTATCTATCTATCTATCTATCTATCTATCTATCTATCTATCTATCTATCTATCTTTCTATCTTTCTTTCTATCTATCTATCTATCTATCTATCTATCTATTTTGGATATTTCATGCATATCTCACTGATAAGGTTGAATTTTAATTTAACTTTAATCTTTAACAGAGTATACATTGACATACTTTTTTTTACTCATACTTTTTCCACCACTGTCCTGGTCATACTTCTAATCTGACACGTACTAATCCAGAAACCTCTCTCTCTCTGCAAGTATTACATATTCATACAATAATCTTATCGCCGACAATGTGTGCTAGAACCAAGCTTGAGGGCAGCTGTCCCTCCTCAAGTTTCTCCTAAGGCTCACTGGGCTGTCGATGTAAAAGTGCAGGTATCAAATACTGGTTGAAAACACACCCTCAGGTCAAGGTGGTTTTGATGTATGGAAAAAAAATAAGAAAGTCTTTGACAATAGAGGTTCAAGTCTGAATGCATACAGCATCAGAGATTTTAGATAAGCCTGTGAGGTCAGGTCGTGGGGCCACTAGATTTAAAAACTGATCAGGTTTGTTATATAGGGCGATAGAAAAGACAAGATGGAATAAAGGACAAAAGACAAATGGTGGAACGACTTGGTTACATGAGATGATATGAGCCTCATATGTCATGTGGCACATATCCTCTGATCTTATAAGTGCTTCTGCAGTGTGGTTTGTGAGTCCTTGTGACTGTGGCTGTGTTCACACTGCACAGACTATTAGATTTGTCAAAATATGTATATAAAATGAATTTATAACATACAGCCGTGCCCATTTCCTCTATAGCTCCAGAGGGCATCATAAACACCATTTAGTAGTAAATGTTGGCACAGTCTAGCCTTTGCAAGGAAGCGAGGGAGTTTTAAAGCATAAATACATGAGTGCATGTAACACAGACACAAGGCCAGATCTGATCCGAGGTTAACCAGGACTGTTTTTCATGAAACCAAAGAACACAGAGAGATAGAACCCTCCTCCAAAATAAAATGCACATAACTTGTAGGTAAAAAAAAACCCCAAAACAAAACAAAAAACACACATACACACAATACAATAACAATGGACACTATTCTATAAACTTATAAGAGGAAATTTAAAACAGGTGTGTAATGTGCTCAGGGATTTCTTTCATATTTAGACACAAATCCTTGTTTGTTTGTTTGTTTGTGCAGGATTCAATCATTTTAAACTCTGGCGACCTCTACTGGTGGAATCAAAAAGGACATCAGATCCAGAGAGTAAGTGGCTGAGGGCAACAATCAGACTGCACCTAACTGCTCTGTGCCAGACTTTAGTAACTCACTTAAAGTAGAGAAGATGACAACACATTACACTCTAATACCTACAGTACTTAACCTGCTTACACGTGAGTCTAATAATAAATAACATTAATAGGTTTTAAAGATGTGCAATTATGAGTTTGTTTTTGGATTGTTTGTCCAATACCCTCTCTATATATAGATCTTCATTCTCTGTTTTTAATCATTTGATTATTTTGATTCATTTATTTTATTACATTCTTTAGCTATTTGTTGTTTGTTAGTTTACTGCATTTAATTTGTTTTGAAAAGTATATAAGATAAGAAATCTGCTATAAAGATGCAGTGATAAGGATGATGATACTGTTGTCCTGGCTAGTTTTGTACACTTTACTTTGTACACTTCCTTCAAAAGTGTACAATTTTTTTGTGCTGTTTATCCTATAAGGATTTAGGACTAACTTCTAAACTAGTGGTGCTTTCACTGGTTTTAAAACGTTGCCTATATTGTTTTCACACCAAGGCAAGCCTTTTATCTTTCTTTTATTACAATAAGATCTAAATGACATGAAGGCTTTTCCTTTTTGCCTCTTAGTCAGTGCAATAATAACTGATTGATGATTGCATTACTCCTTCCTGAACGTTAAATGGAGTGATTTGAGTAAAAAAGACTAATTTGTGGAGGTTTAATAGAGCCTCTGGTGAGACAACACCCTGAGCAACAGTGACTCACTTTGACTCAACAGTCACTTCACTATGAACTTCACTATGACACGCAAACACATCCATACACACAGATTGTGTGTGTGCAGCGGTGATCAGGCTTAAATGATGCATTAAGCACTTCATTACTCAGGTGAAGCATCACTGTGCGCTGGCTGTCTGTTTTAATTTTATTAGCTGACATGTTTATGGAAGTATCTCTCTGTGCTTAACTACTTTGCACTGCCTCACCTCAGGGATTCATGTGTTTTCCTCACGTGCACCCTGTGTATGTGTCTATGAGTATTTGTTCGCACATAGAGTTTCTTGTTTGTTTCAGGCCATCGTCAGGTGATATATGATTCACAGCAGTCAGCCTTAGAGCACCTGATGACATCACTCCATCCAGAGGACACAACAGCTGGAATAACTGCTTGACTTTTGTGCAGGATCAGAGTGGGAGGCATAGTGCTTGACTTTTGGTGTTTGGTCTAATGCTGTAACACTCTTAGTAATAGGATTGACCTAGATTGGAGTTTAGTTGCATCTGTTACATTTTGCCTGCATGTTTGTGTGTGTGTGTGTGCATGTGTGCATGTACTCCAGGTTTGTTGTTGTTTGCTAGAGGTGTTCTGTAAGTGTATGATGAGGCTTGTAATGGAAAAAAAAAAAACCTTGGATGCAATCCCATTTATGGATTTACAGAAGAGAGCCTTGGTTTGAAAATTAGGATTATACGATTAGTGATGATTTCATGGGGAAGAATTTTGAAGTATTCATTTGCAATATATCCATCATTTTCATAACCTTAATAGAGTCAACATTGATATTAAGAAAACACAATAGCTACTGTTACTGTAATGCATAGAGTACATGCAGGTCTCTTGTGCCACCCTGAAGTCAATGTTGATTTATTTAATAGTTGTCACTTTTGAACTGCGTTTGTTTCACCGTAACATCCACATGAGGGCGCTGTTGTTTCGCTGTTCCTCCTCTTGAACATATTCCACCGCAGCCATGGTTTACATGCAGGTTGTGCCTCACTTTTGCCATCAGGTGGCGCTGAACTCTCGCGTATTGCCACTGTTGACAGTCGGCAGCGTCGTGCCTGCTGACTGGTTAGCTCTGTGTGTGAGGGAGAGAGCGAGAGAGAGAGAATGAGAGAGAGAAAGAGAGAGAGAGAGCAGCGTGGACAGGTTGCAGACAATCAACACGACAATGTAAATGAACCATGCATCTCCGGGAGCAATTACTCTAACTCTGTCGTGCAATGATTGCATTTTGTTTTACTGTTATTTATTTATTTATTTATCAAGAAATGCTGTTTATTAACCTCCACTCTCGCCCCCCTCTGTCAGTCTCTTTTGCATAATGTCTGGCTCACCTATAGCTATCTTTTACCATCTTATTTTATGAAGCCATACGTTAGTCTGCCGTTCATCTTAATTCTGCATTCATATGGTATAAGGCTATAACAAAGACAGAAACGGGGTCAGTGATAATAGTGATATCAATCTATTTGTCATTTTTACTGCTTTTAATGGGAATTCTATCGATTGAGTTATTAGTCGGGTCCGACTGTTCTTTTGAATAATTAAACCCACATGAATACTAAGCAGCCGCACAAACATAAACTAACGACAAAGACAAAGAAAGTGGGTTTCCCTGACAAGCCATGAAAAAAACGTGTATGTAAAAGTTGTTGTAATGCCATCGTGTCCCCGCACTGAGAAACCTCCCCTATTTGATTACGGCTGTTGTTGAGAGTGATTGATGCCTTCCACCAATGGGCGCCGAGGAGAGATGATCATTGAATCCAAAGGCATAATAATGGCATCGCTGACAGGGAGTCTGTTACCTGAACTGCACCTGTAGGCTTCATCTCCTCTTGTCATTTACACACGCAACACAAGCTCCAGACACGCGGGGGCGCGCATCACCGTGCACTCTCCCATCGCCTGGGGATCGCATTGTGCTGAGTTGACCGGATAGCTGCTTGTTCATATAGGTTCAGCGTCTTCAGTGGGAGCGCCTCACACATTTGGACCACTTGCACCTTCTCTTCAGTAACTTTGATGGGGACTTCGACATCAAGCAGGGAAAATGCCTGTGATGAAGGGATTATTAGCGCCGCAGAACACGTTTCTGGACACTATAGCCACACGGTTTGATGGCACTCGTAAGTTTGCTTTTAATAATGACAGCTATTATAGTTGGTGTAAATTTCCAGGTGATGTGGATTCTGTTTTGTAGGATTACATAAAGCATACTGTAGCCTGGAGTAAACTAACAGCTTCACACCTGGAAAAAAAAAATCAATTAAGGCTTGTAAATGCCATAGATGCAATTTTGCATTTTTAGGTGTGTTGCCCCCGATGCGAGTGGCCTTGTTATTACAGATGTTATTACATCCCAAATATATGGGATATATATGTGTATATACACACAGAGGAGAGAGACAGAGCTGAGACAGACTTGCAACTTAAAGGTAACTCAGTATCGTTTCATGTGTCTGGATCAGACAGTTGTGGAAAAGCCTGAGCGCTGCCACACCAATTAGCGCGCTGAGACTGTCGCTGTCCGCGGTGCTGAAACCTGCTGAAACCTCAGCACCGCGGACAGCGACCAGGGGTTGACGTGGGCGCGCGCACACACACACAGGCAGCTCCAAACTTGTACACAAGTTAAAGCCCGTCTGACAAAAATCATGTTTGTGAACACACCTGAACAAATGTAACTTTTCTGAGTTGTCCACAAGTCATCTTCCTCTTCCTCCTCTTCTTCATCCTCCTCCTCCTCCTCCTCCTCCTCCGTGGAGTTCACCTTTATTATCTCTGCTCTTTGGCCGACACGTCCTGCGGCTGCTGCGATCTTCCCCTCTCCTCGGTCTGAAACCAGCAGTCGCATTTATCAAAATTAATTGGTCGGCGGCGGCATTACAGCAGTTCTTTCCCGGAGCTGAGGCACACACAAAGGCATTTCTAAAGAGACAACTTTTTGGTCTGAACTCTCATGGTCTTCTTTTTTTAATGAACATCCTCTGCCTCTCTTTTGTCCGAAGCAGACATGTTTTACTCTACATGTGTTTAGTCCATGTGAGCTGCCCTATTACCACTTTCTATCCCTTGATTTTGTTTAGTTTTAGTTCATCTTTGGGCTTTTGCCACCCATTTTGCAGTGATTTGCTTTGTTTTAGGGCTGTGTCAAGGACCGTCTTTGTTCTTGAATTCAGATATAAATATACTTTTTGTGTTGGTGTCTTAAAACCTGCAGGTATTTTGCCACTACATGCTTTAACTTGGTGTTATTTCTTTCATCTGAGCCAATACTCAACATTAACTGTAAAGAAATCCTTATTTATAGGGGGCTATGTAAAAATGGCAACATTACATCATGCCCTTAGCAGCTGTATCTAACCAAGCTCATCAGCTGGCGCCACTTATACCCCACTTGTTGGGACATTGTATGGTTATAGCACTCACAAAACACTACAATACCCATAGACATCTGTCCTTATTTCAGTTCCCTGAGCACCACTGCATAAGAGCAGGCTATATGTTGAGTATAGTGACAAGCATTTACCTGCCTGAACAGGATCTCTGTTCTAACAACAAGGGAATTGCAGTGGTAGTGCACCTAGCACAAAGGGGTTTGTAAAGCCCAGAGAATGAACTGCTGTCCTTGAGCTGGTTGAGGTGGAGGAAATTAACGTTGGCTTTGGACCACAAGATGGGGCAAACTGGGGGCAGTGGAGCTTGACAGGACAAATTGGGTCTGATGGTCTGGCCAAGAACAAATATAAGGGAAACGCCAGGTTCACTGCTATGTGATTCCCTTTGACGTCATCCAAATCCCGGGCAGGCAGTTTGGCCCTGGGAAGAGCATATGATAAATGAACAGTGAGAGTAGGCAAGTCCTTAACCAGATCTGCATCGTGGTCAGAATAACACCTTTACTGGTGGCCTTCAAAATAGATTAAAATTTTGAGTGTTCACAAAAAGAGATAGGCCAATTTATCAATGTTAAGATCCAGGCTTATTTAAATAAATGGAATAGTCCAAGAAATAACCTACAGTCAATTTCATTAACAGCTGGGAGAAGCTGCTTGCTCATTTAGATTATGGGCTAGATGTAAAATGTTTAAGGCTTAAAATGATTTCTGCTGGTCTGTAGAAACTGGCAGCTTTTCAAATACTCAAAATTTTTTAGAGGATGTGAGATAAGGGAGAAAATATAGATATTGGTGCTGCATCCCAGAGCTGACTTAGGATCACAAATTGCTGTTCATTTTGAACGAGGTCATCGCTCAGCTTAGTTTACACTTCTAGTCACTGTGCTGGGTTTGGTGTATATCCGTACTGTAACTGAAATAACAGAATCTATCTCTAGCTCTGCCTTATGGTGACTGCATTAGAGTGCTGTGACACATTGTTTCACCACAACAATGCAAAATCTAGGTGACCATTCTCACCACCTGTCCATCACTGAAGCTGTATTTAGTTTTGTGCTGCTCGTTAGACCCTACTGCCACTTCTTTTCTATTATTCTATAGTCTGATTTCAGTCTTGGAGAAGGCACCACCCATATTTTGCCAATAGGCCTATATAAGGGTTCACAAGATGATTATAAGGGAGAGAGAGTAAATAATGTTTCAGTAATGATGTGTTTTCCCTCTCTACAATATTGCCTATCTTCATGTCCTCTGGCTCCTAACAAAACCACTGTAGCCTAACTCCTAATCATGTCCACAATATGCCCACGGCCTGTCAATGGGGATCACAAGTATACTGTCTCAAAAGCCAAAAAGGTTGACATAAGCAGGCTACATGAGAAAGCAGATGGCACAGTGTCGTAGCTAGCTTGTTATTATAATGTAATTATAAGGAACCTTTTGTATGTTTTCCTATTGATACATGATTGACTGTTAAAGCAGAAGTAAGCCATCCGGTCGTTTTGGCTAACTTTTTGTCAGCCGATGGAGTTAGCAGCCCCCGCCCTCGTCATGGATCTATTGGTCTTCGTCCCTACGTCACCACATTCACGCGCATCCCTTGGCTGCACACACAGAGAGGACCGCCCCTTCATGCCGTTCTCTCTCCTCATTGGATAAAGCTTGTAGGATACAAGAAGTTTTCTCCTCCTGGGCTTACAGCAGAGCAGAGTGACTGACAGACCCGTGTTTCAGACCCGTGTTTCAGAACACTCTAGTGATTGCTGTCGGAAGATATAAATTTAAGACTTATATTAACACAAATATTCCGCTTACTTATGCTTTAACTTAGTTTTTTGCCAAGACCTTCAACCATTGTTGTGTTTACAGTACAAGAGGTTATAAAATAGGCTACATCCTCTGGGCAGAGCTGCTTCTTCGGGGTAGCCTGGAGGCTACAATGAATTAGAAAGTGATGAGCTATTTGGCTGGAGTTGTTTAGCTGCTTTCACTTTTAGGGACAGCTCATCAAGGGATTTTAGTCAGGTGTTAAACTCAACACGTTTCGTCTACACTGCTTCTTACCTTATCTTATGAGTTTTGAAACCCGAGTCAAGTCAAGGAATTAAGGAAAAAAAAGGCTTCAAAGAAAAATACACCACAGTCACGTGATTTCTAGCCTACGTCATCAACCATCCAACTTGCAGAGTGCTGCTTACCTGTTCAAGAAAGACCGTTCCTCTTCAAAGGTTAGTTGCCAATATGCAGAGCATACACCGTAGCACACAAACATATTTGGAGGTTGTCAAAAGGCAGACTGGGCCCTACATCGGGTTTTCTGTAACGTTAGCAACCACCACTGAGACCCACTTCTTCTCTGGAGGAGGGTCTGGCGAGCGAGACTAGCCTATTGCCACAGGTTAGCAAGTTAGCAACCGGCCTTTAGCCTACTGTAGACACGTAAAAGCTTGTAAATAATGACAAGTGGTGTATTTACTGACTTAGTTTACGTCGTGAGATAGGCTGCAGTCAAAGATACTTTTTGTCTTTGCTACAGTCTCTATGGATAAAACACAAAGTGCTAACCGCTAACTTCACCTCAAGCTTCTTCTTCGTAGGATTACTGGCAGTTGGCAAACAACTTGTAGATGCATCCCGCTCCCGCCACCTTCTGGACGAGAGTGGATCAGAAACACATGTCTAAAATGGCACAAAACCCAGTACATCCCCAGAGCTTTTCTGGTCATTCTATAACTTTCTAGTGTCCTATAATGAGATATTGTCTTTCTTGACGGACATTTGCTAGAATTACATGTTCCTGTGGCATGTTTGTTTATTATTTCCAATTCCAATGTGCAATTTAGGCCTCTATGGCCAAACCTGATCCTGGACATGATGTCCTTCTCTACTTGGGTTTTCCTTTCTCATTTCCCCACTTGCCTCTGAATAGCCTACTACAATATCTGACTTTGTTTCCTCTATCCCACATTTCCTGCCATTTCTTTTTCAACTCTGATTTGATGATGTTCTTAAGATTAACTTAGCTATACTATATTCATACAAACTTGACCACTCTTTATTTTCCCTTTAGCACACTTTTCAGCAAGTTCATCCCCCTCCACCCCAATATGTGTGCAGGCACCGATAATAATTTAATATCCACCTCAGCTTCTCTGTATTGTCTTAGTGATGTCTAATTCTATATCCTGCCATGTTTCACCGTGTCAATCCAGTTCAGAGCAGAACGGCTAATAATTAATTAACCTATTGATACAGTAGGTTGTCAATGATTCTTTAACATGAGACAAACTTTTTATCTGGAATGACAAAAGCTATTCCCACTCTGCCACTCTATGTCTTAGATGCATTCGTGTCCCCATGTGGTCTGAATAATTTCTTTTTTTGTAATCACCAACAACACCTTTCCCGTACTCAATAGATTAAAATCAACTCTTGCCTCCTCTTTAATCCATGGTGGTGTGACAGAGAGTGGACTCAGCACCTTATCAGCTTTGCCTGTAATCTTTTCCTGAATAGTCCGGCTGTAACTCCTGATTCGCTGATTTTCTGTTTCTTGACAGCTTTTGATTTTGGTGATTTTCATCATGTCGTTTTAGAGTTGTCCAGTATGTTAGAGCCATCTGGAGATGTCTGGGGCATTTCCCCCACCTCCACCTGCAATGCTGGTGTTAAAGTGGCACTCCAAGCATCAAACCAAAAACCTAATAAAAAAAGGGAGGGAACCGGAAAACCAAAGTCCTTCTAGGACTAGAACGTCTCTGATAAAACGCTTAAACCTATGCAGGTTTAAGGTCTCGCCCCTGCAGCTCTTTATTTAAGCAGCAGTCACTTGGGTGGTACAGTTGTTAGGCGGCTATGTAAAGTCTCTAAGTGTCCCCCATCCTGCACCGTTGTTTTGGATCGGTATTTTCTAGTTCTCAGCAGCACACAGGAGCTCCACCTCCACTAGGCAGGTAATTACTGTCACAGTCACTGACACAATGACTTGGAACAGCTGTGTGAGTGTGAGTCAGTACAGGGCGGTGGTGGTAATGCTTAAGTGTGTGTGAGTAAAGGAGAGAGAGAGAGAGAGAGTCTGTTTGGGTGTTAAGAGATGAAGACAGAAGGAAGTGAGCAAGAAGAAAAAAGGAGTTTGTGTCAGATAACTTTAGGTGTGAAGTGTGTGCGTGTGTTCAATTGCCTCTGTCTTTGAGCATCAGGGTAAGAGCTGAAGTTTCCTCTCCGCTGATTAACTTTCTTTAACTGCGGCACATCTAATTAAGCTGTTAAAAGCAACAGTGGGATTCCACATCATGATTACCACTTGCTGTCAGGTGAATGTTTAAAAACTGTCTGTCACTCTGAGATTTTGCTGTCCAGAGAAGACAGAGTGCTGTCCCTATGGCTCAATCTGACCCACAATAAGAGCTATAGGGAGCTACAGCACACTTGCTCACATCTGTTACAATAAGCTTTATTGTTGGGAAGACATCGGCGACGGCAACTGTTAAATTTCCCTCAATAAATGCTGAGTAAATTGTTATCTTATGATATGAGTATGCTAACTTGTGGAAAGGCAGGTCTTATGTTGTCCTCAGCCATGAAAGAAGTAATGAGTGCAGTTATGAGAGTGTAAAGGAGTAATCAATCATCATTGACTGTAGTGCTGCGGGGTGCAGAGAGGCTCTTACAGGCAGTGGATCGGCACTGCTGTTCCTATTTTCTCCAAAGCCCACTTAATAATATCAAGGCGGTTATATTTTAGGGTAAAAATAAACACAAGGGATGTGCTGTCTCCTGGTGAACAATGTAGAATATAGATGGGGTTTCCTTCCATGAAATCCTATCAACACACTGCCATGACACCAGTGACCAGCAGAACAGTGAAGTTTAAATGTGTCAATTTGATGCTAAAGATTTGATCATATTAGGGACTACTTTCTGCGCTGCAAGCTATGGATTGTAAAATTGTAAGATAAATTTGCCTTTACTGGCAGAAATACGGTTCATTCAGAAGACAAAGTCAGCAATTAGGCTATTTGTCCTGCTTATTCTAATTATATTATGCAATCCAAAATAATGTGTCAAACTAAACATAGTATCAGCTTTTAAGTTGTTCATATCAACATCTTAGCAAACAATCTAGCATTCATTTGAAGTTGTATTTCAACTGACCTGACAAATCTAAGTATCAAGATTCACTATTCTTCTAGCTCTGTTGGTTTCAACCAACTCATACAAAAAGTATGTGCCACTCTGGCTGAATGATTCACGAACTAACCACTATTTTTTTTCCCGTGTGCCATCTGCCTCTGGGCAGGTAGAATAGAGGAGGCTCATCAGTTGTTGTTTTTTTGCTGAAACAACTGCTTGCTACTTCACTGTATAGCCTACATGTAAGAACAATTATGTGCCTCGAGACAACATGTTTTAACTTGTATTAATCAGACATAAGCTGTTTCCTGCAACATCATCATTTGCATGTCCTGTTAAAAGCAACAAGATCCTGAGCATCTGCCTAACTCACGGATTGTAAACAATGATAGCTGAAGGCATCGACTGAGTGTGGAAAATGTTAGTGTTTTGAATTAATAGCAACCGAGCAGCATCCACTAGCTTTAAAGGTACATTGTGTAGGAATTACTCCCATCTAGCGTTGCGGTTGTATATCGCAAGCAACTCAATCGTATATTTCATGCTGCATTCACGTGAAATTGGGCAGACGGACGACGGACGACAGCCTCTGCATGTAACGGCATAAACAAGCTTCTATGTAAACAAGTGGTCCGTCAGCACGAGGCAAAACAATACACGTGACAATATGTTGTCATGGCGATGTCGTATTGTTTACCTGACTAGAGTTGTCACGATACCAAAATGAGTAACCACGGTACTATACCAGACAAAGTATCACGGTTCCGGGTAATATCACGATACTGCAACCTTTTTTTATTATTATTATTTTTATGAACTGCAATGTATTTGTACAAGTTATAAATACTTATTAATTACTTCTAATGTTGTTTGGTGCATGATAAACATAATACTGGTGAAGTAGGAATTAGACTGAAACAAATATTTTTAAATAAACAATAAAAAACAAATAAATGAAGTTAGAATTTATATGGTTGAAAATAAATAACCATTCAGTCTCTTGCACATTAATTTATGTTTAACAAATATAAATAATCAACTTAGGATAAAAAGAAATCCACTGTCTTTAAAAAAAATCTATTTGACAATAATGCTTCTTCTCCAACATAATAAACCATAGAGGACAGAATACAATGAACAGGAACTGATTCCCTGTGAAAACTAGGCTGTATTTGTATGCATTTTCTAGATGCTTTATACTTGGACATCCCTCAGCCTGTACACGGAGCATATAGCCTGATATTAGCCAATGAGAAAATAAACAGAGCTAAATTAATTAAGTGCCACTGACGACGACACCGCGGCAAACCCGCCGCTCGCGCCGAGACTGTCTTGCTCGCGCCCGGTGCTTCTGCCGTGGTGAGTGTGTTGTCTCGTGTTTGTGAAGCCGTGTGCGCGTCTGGGCGAGACAGAACTTTAGCTCGTTGTTTGTTTTGAAGCGAATTTGGGGCTGTCTCAGCTGTCTTCATGGAGTCAGTTCTTGACGTCATGAACACACGAACAGCCAATCAGATAACAGACGGGCGGACCCAGCATGCGGAAACAGCCTATCATATCCTCAGACATCACCAGTAACAGGCAAACAGCCAATCATTGAGCAGCTGTGTAGTTAGGTTGCAGTGGGTGCATGTGGGTTTTGTTTACAAGGGAGTACGTGCAGTGAGAAGCCGGGAGGAGAGGAGGGGCGGCCGCTATAGCGGAAACTGGCACCGTAGTAGTAATCCACGGTAGTACCGTCGTGTTGAATTTCTAGTATAGTAGGAACCGTTACGTTTTGGCACCGTGGGGTACCGTGGCTACCGTGGGTATCGTGCAACTCTATACCTGACCCACGTTTTTCCGGCTTTCTCTGGTTTGTTACCGACGGCCGTCTGCCCGACTGCACATGAATGCAGCATCAGTGTAACGCTCCATTCCTCCTCACTGCGTTACCACGGTGACTTTTCACAGACACCACCTCGACCTGAGCCGACAGCTCCGGTGTCTCTGCTGAGTTTCCGTGGTTTCCTACCGTCACGCTGCCACTGAACGTAAAAACATGGCGACACGACATGGCAGCCAGCACCGAGCTTACCCGCTCCATGTAGATATGAATGATATGAACGGCAAATTCAGAGCTGAAAGGAACACTTCAGTTTGTTGATGGGGGGGATTACTGATTAATGAAAAACATACTTTTGAATGAAATAATCGATTTTCGTGAATAGATAACAGGAGAAGTTACACAATGTCCCTTTAACAAGGCTTTGACAAAGTATCCAGTGTAGAGGGCACAGCCACCAGACTCAGCAGGCAAACACTGTCCTCACGCTAAGGTCACTAGACTTGATTATTACTGCCTCCTTAAAGGGGGCAAGCACTTCTTCTGTTCCAACCAACTTTCCTGGGCGTCTGCATCAGAGCTTTCCTCGCCACCGCGGACGGACGCTCTGCCTTGTTAACTCACCTAATGAGCGAGATTCCTCTCCTAATCACCGGCTCTAATGGACTGTCCAAAACGATCGACAAACGGGGGTTTCACCAACGGAAGTCTGGGCCAAGTCGGCCATTTTTAGACTCAATTAATTTTTCAAATTAGAGGATTGGGCTTTGTTAGAAAGCAAAAGGGTATGACAGACATTTTGAGGGGGCAGAGTTGGAGGCAAACAATAGAGAGTGAAAGAGATATTGACCATGGGAGATAGAGAAAGAAAAGCAGAGAGGTGGGCTGGGAAATTACCGGGATGTAATGACTGGTGTAATGTTTCAGTTGGTGAGAGCCTGGGGGGCTGTATGATAAAGAGGCACTGAAGTGATTAAGGCTGTGGATTTCCTAATGATTTTCTGTCTTCAGTGATACGGTGTGAGAGGATTACCACTGTTGGCTTGGCTGTGTCGGTGTGTGCAATTGCATGTAACTGTAACTGTATGTGTGTGTGGGACTGTGCGTGCTTACTGATGTGTGTGAGTTTGACAGAAAACACACGTAATTGACGATAACATCCTGCACTTTGCACATGTGAAATCTCATAATCCCGTTGTGTGTTGATGAGATTCAGCATCTTTTTCTGAGACAAACTGTACAATTGTAACCTTGGTTGCCATGGTGTGTGTCATTGGTAACTATGGCAACTCTGGGGGGACTTTATTGTGGCTACTTCATTGTGACGGCTCTTGCAGCAGGTTCTTTAGAGGCCTGTGTGAATTTTTTGGGCAGAAAACAAGGTGAGGAGGTCTTTCAATCAATCTCTCCACTCTCCCACCAATTTTTTCTTTTTCTTTTTTTACAACACTACATCTCCATCTTTCATCATTCCACCTCTCACAGCTCCATCTCACTTACTTTCAACTTTTCACATCACCTTTTTGCCCTCTGTTCCCTCACCACCCTCATCTCTCTGCCTCAGTGTATTTCTCAGCCTACCCTTCTCTTCCCCTTACCTGTCCACATCCCCTCATCTCTCACTTCCTCACCTGCTCCATCATCCATCTTTTTCTCTGCCTGCTGTGTCTCTCTTGGCTTCTGCTTCTCTCTCTTTCTCTGTCTGTATCTCCACTGCTTCCTCATGCTTGCTCACCCATCATAAGGGTTGTGCCTGAAATAGCTCTGGGGTTGCTCTGAGTGGTCGCGCAGGGCTGTCGAGGAGCTGGTGAATGTGTGTAGTTTGCTTAAAATGGCAAATCTGGGACAAGGCAGTGTGTAGACAACATTAACACACACGCACGCACGCACGCACGCACGCACACACCAACACCGTCGTCTTTTCCACCACCACTTGTTTAGGAAAGTGCCCTGAAGGGATGCACCATCAGAAATGTTGACATGATGGCCGAGGAGGAAAACCTAGAGTGTAAGGATCCACTCGTGTTCTTGCACTTCATCCCATGTGGAGGAATATAATTTAATGGCAGTCCATCCAGTAATACATACACCGATATATATTTCACTGCGCCAGAGGAAAAGTTTGGGAATCATTAGGCTATACTGCCAGTATCATCCTCTTGGGGCCACAAAGAGATTTCATGACGATCCATCAGTAGGCCAACAGTCATCTTGGTTAGAAATGATTAGTTTAAAGGTACATTGTGTAGGAATTACTCCCATCTAGCGTTGCGGTTGTATATCGCAAGCAACTCAATCGTATTATTCATGCTGCATTCACGTGAAATTGGGCAGACGGACGACAGCCGCTGCACGTAACGGCATAAACAAGCCTCTATGTAAACAAGTGGTCCGTCAGCACGAGGCAAAACAATACACGTGACAATATGTTGTCATGGCGATGTCGTATTGTTTACCTGACCCACATTTTACCGTCTTTCTCTCCACTTCTGTCACTAAAATGACATCTGGTTTGTTACCGACGGCCGTCTGCCCGACTGCAGGTGAATGCAGCATCAGTGTAACGCTCCATTCCTCCTCACTGCGTTACCACGGTGACTTTTCACAGACGCCACCTCGACCTGAGCCGACAGCTCCGGTGTCTCCGCTGAGTTTCCGTGGTTTCCTACCGTCACGCTGCCACTGAACGTAAAAACATGGTGACACGACATGGCAGCAGCACCGAGCTTACCCGCTCCATGTAGATATGAATGATATGAACGGCAAATTCAGAGCTGAAAGGAACACTTCAGTTTGTTGATGGGGGAGATTACTGATTAATGAAAAACATACTTTTGAACAAAATAATCGATTTTTGTGAATAGATAACAGGAGAAGTTACACAAGGTCCCTTTAAGGTGAAGAAAACCTGGTCCCAGGTTCTAGTCTGGTTAGAAGACAGCATGTCAAGTATGATGCTGTAGCCTATCAACTTTTTTTTTACTTCTGGCAGGAGATAGAGGGTTCATCCACAAGTCAGAAGGTTGGAGGTTTCCCAGACTGTCAGTCTGCGTCTTGAGCGAGAGAGAAAATCCCAAATAGCCCCTGACCTGACGTACCACCAGCGTATGAGTGAACGTGTGATAGAGATACACTGTACTGTATATTACAGTAGCTCAGTGTGAACGCTTTAAATGGCTGACATTGCTACATAAATAAGCATTTATTTAAAAAAAAACTGTAAATGCATGTCATGTCATAACAATGCTTTGCCTCTCACAGAAAATATAGTTTGCATGGTTGGTCACACGGTGTAATTCTCCAGGAAAGTCCTCTTTTGATCAGAGGAAATAGCTGTCTTCCTCTGGTGTTTTGATGTATCTTTTATTAATAGTTCACACATGGTTTACAAATTTGTCATTCAGCAACAATTACAACACTCTCCAGTTGACTTCTGGCACTGTTACCATGTCTCTCTTCCTTTTTCTTGCTCTCTTTCTTCTCTCCCTGCCCTCTTTTCTCTTTTTGCCCTCCCCCTCTCTTTCTTTTCTCTTGTCTTTCCACCTCTCTCTCTCTTCTCCACGTCCCTGTGGGGTTTCTCCAGCAGCTGTCATGCAGTAGCGTGAGCATGAGGGGAGATGATCTATGGGCTTCTACATCGAAGCAATTAGCCAGAAGAAATTCAGAATGGAGAGTGGAATACAGTAGAGGAATGGGAGGTGATGAAGAGGTTGAGACTAGAGGAATTGGAGGGGAAAAAAAGGAACAAAAGGAGGAGACAAAGAAGTGGGGGAGTTGGGGAGGAGGGGAAACAGTGAGATGAAATCTAAAAAGCAGATGAGGATATGATTCAAACTTTTCTTTCAGGGTGCAAAGATGACGATGCTCCTGGGATAAATGTGTACAAAGAGTGAAGGACAGAAATGGATTTTAGGAAAAGAGGGATAAACTGGCAGAATTTCAAGAGCAGAGAGAAAGATGAAGAGTAATTAGGCGGAAATCCAAAACGGTAGGAGGGACATAAAGAACAGCTGTGAGGAAATGAAGGAGAGAGCGAAGGTCGATAAGGGAGGCAGGGAAGGGAAAGAGGGATGGGGCAAAGGGCAGTGGGAGTGATTGGGAGAAAATGGGGAATATAAAAAGAGGGAGGGGGAACAAAGGTACAGGGAACAGGGGTGTGATTCTGGGGCATTAGCAAAGGAGGGAGGGAAGGAGCCGGGAAAAGTAGGGCAGTAGGAGGGAGATGTAGATGGAAGGAGAGGGGAAAATGAGGGAATTTGGTGGAAAGGACTAAATATAATGTAAATGATGTTTTATGTCAGCCTAAAGCAAGTGTCAGCTTGTCTAATGGAAGTAGTTAGTTATTTTAAGGACCATTGGGGATTATGTTGGTGTGTTTTTGGTGCGAACCCGGCTCTACAGGTAATACAGAAACATATCTTTAGAGCATGTTGACTGTAAAACAACAAGCTTTCAGTTGAGGACAGTGTCTTCTATCACCACATGATAGAAACTTAGTGTCGGCCCCAACATGCAGCGTACAGTTCTACTGGCAAAGTAATCCACTGTGAAACACAATGCAGTGAGTGTTTCATGGTGAAGCATTCGTTCCCTGTCAGCAGCACCGTCCTCTCGTGCTCAGGGAGCTGCCACCACACAGCCTACAGGCCTCTGCTTCGGGTCCCTGAGAAGCCAGCAGTCGTGTCGCTCCACGGAGCCGGAGGGGTCTCACATCTGACAGCCGGTCCCAACGCTGAGACCTGCTCTGACCATCTGTTTGGGCCACCCAGTCAGAGCACTGCCGCTGACAAGAGATGTTCTCTGGGCATTTTTTTCTCCTTCCTGAGTGGCTATCACTGCTATGTTCTTATTATTCATACGTGACCACAAGTGCATCGTCTTGTCCATCATTACAATTGGTAATAATAAAATCACACTAACTAGATTCACTTCTGAGACAGGCTTATGTAAAATTCAGATTAATTTGGATTTTATCTCTTTTATCTTTAGATGTTGTCTCCAGATAAAGACATGATTAATGTGTCGCTGTCATCTGTTGGTTTATTTTACTTACTTACTTACGTAACCTCAAGAATTAATAGCCAAAAAGTGAAAAATAATAGGCTAATGTTTTGACAATAAACTGAAACATTTTTTAAAGGGACATTGTGTAACTTCTCCTGTTATCTATTCACGAAAATCGATTATTTTGCTCAAAAGTTTATGTTTTTCATTAATCAGTAATCCCCCCCATCAACAAACTGAAGTGTTCCGGTAAGCTCTGAATTTGCCGTTCATATCATTCATACTGTATTTACATCGAGCGGGTAGCAGAATTTTTTTCCCACTATGGCCACGCCAAACCCGCCCCACTAGGCCTCCGATTGGCTTATCACTATGCCCTCTACTCTGCCGGTTGGGTTTAGGTATGAAGAAGGGCGTGGTTAAAGGGATAGTTCACCCAAAATTCAAATTTCACTCATTATCTACTCACCCTCATGTCAACTAAGAGCTGTGAGAATTTTCAGAGTCCTCCGTTCCTTCTCTGAGTTACGGGGGGGTCCGCGCAGCAGTATTTGTCCATATAATGGTTGTGAATGGACACCACGTTTCTTCGTCCAAAAGGACACACCAAAAAACATCCAAATACCTCCATACTGCTCGTCTGTAATGTCCCTCTTGTATTGAAGCCCCGACATGAGAAATTGTTCCGAAAAAAAATAAATAAGTCTATATTTTAAGCTTGTTTGTAGCGGAAGCTCCCAGTGTCTCAGTTCACTGCTCTGCCTGTGTAAGTGCAAATCTCACGTGATTTGCACTGACCGGCGGAACAATTTCTCTTGTCGGGGCTTCAATACAAGAGGGACATTACATACGAGCAGCATGGAGGTATTTGGATGTTTTTTGGTGTGTCTTTTTGGACAAAGAAACGTGGTGTCCATTCACAACCATTATATGGACAAATACTGCTGCGCAGACCCCCCCGTAACTCAGAGAAGGAACGGAAGACTCTGAAAATTCTCACAGCTATTAGTTGACATGAGGGTGAGTAGATAATGAGTGAAATTTGAATTTTGGGTGAACTATCCCTTTAAGGTTAGGGTAAGATGCAGTTACAGGCTTAGCCTTGCAGAGGCAGCCAATCAGAGGCGGAGCAAGGCGGGTCTTGGCGTGGCCATATACTGGGAAAAAAAGTATTGCGAGCGGGTAGGCTCGGTGCTGGCTGCCATGTCATGTCGCCATGTTTTTACGTTGAGTGGCAGCGTGACGGTAGGAAACCACGGAAACTCACCGGAGACACCAGAGCTGTCGGCTCAGGTCGAGGTGGCGTCTGTGAAAAGTCACCGCGGTAACGCAGTGAGGAGGAATGGAGCGTTACACTGATGCTGCATTCACGTGCAGTCGGGCAGACGGCCGTCGGTAACAAACCAGATGTCATTTTAGTCACAGAAGTCGAGAGAAAGCCGGTAAAACGTGGGTCAGGTAAACAATACGACATCGCCATGACAACATATTGTCACGTGTATTGTTTTGCCTCATGCAGACGGACCACTTGTTTACATAGAGGCTTGTTTATGCCGTTACGTGCAGCGGCTGTCGTCCGTCTGCTGTCTGCCCAATTTCACGTGAATGCAGCATGAAAAATACGATTGAGTTGCTTGCGATATACAACCGCAACGCTAGATGGGAGTAATTCCTACACAATGTACCTTTAAGTCTAGAGTGAAGTTTGTTGATGTTCAAAATTTTTCTGTGCCCACATCTAAGCACATAAAATACCCTTTATTCGTTTCTGTTCTATTGCATAATCCTAAATTCCCTTCCACATTCATGAATGTGACAAGAATCGCAATTTTTAGCGAGTGCGCAGAAACAGTGCTTCTTTGCTGAATGGGATTAAAAAGAGGAACATGTTACTCATTCCTCTTGAGGGACACATACAAGGGTTTTGTTCCATGCTGTTGTATTCCCAATTCAAATCCAAGGTGGTTTCCCTCAACAAAGCTTGACGTACAACATAAAACAATTAAAAATTTGGGTTGGAGGAGGAAGGACTTATCGATGCAGAAAATTGATTTTTGTAATGAAATGTAATTGAAACAAGTCACTTTGCTGGATGTTTCCAACAAGCTCTATATCCACCTGTGTGTTTGTGTATATGGCCGGCTTGTATGTGTGTGTGTTATTTCCTCTTATTATGAAAATGTCCCCAAATGTATTGGGCAGAGTTTGAACAGGTTTGACTGCTTATCGAGTCACAGAGGCACGCACACACGCACGCTCCACTGTCTTGTGTAATAGGCATTGCACTGTAAACATTAGCTGTCTATCAGCACAGCTCAGCATCATTCTGCACTACATTGGCACTGTGGGTGTTTGTTTGTGTGGATGGGTGTTGTGTTTGTGTGCCATGATAGATGGATTCAGGTATAAACAGCTGGTCCACTTCAACTGGGTATTTAAAGCTCGGCAAAAATAGACTAATTAATTGTGATAGACTTCAGCACTAATGCGGTTCTGTACTCGCTGTCATCGCTGGAGCACAATCCTCACGGATCCCCATACTCTCACTGTTTCCTTTACTAAAAAAAAATCCCCTCAACACATAACCTCTCTTTACTACAACTCTCACTAAAAGTATTATGAATTCAGGGTCACTTTCTTGACACTAGGGAATGAGTTTCAAGAGTAGCTCTTCACCGTGTTGATAAATCAGTCATTTATTGAAGTAAATGACCTTCCTCCCACACAGGCCTTCATCTGCCGGAGATTAGGATCGGCCATCAGCCTTTGTGTCTGTGTGTTAAAAGTTACAATTCAGTCCCGGTGGCTAATGCGTGGCGATTCAGTTTAACACCCAGAGAGGCACTCCTTGACCAGCTGAATTTGTTTCCATATTTAATATCTGAAGTTTCAAACGTGGGAGGTTAAAGTGGTGGTCTGACAATCGGAGCTTTACAACATCCTAGACTGTGATTCCTCTGTTGCTTTAAAGCTGCTCTTGGTTTTTACAGCCGACAATTCTACAACTTTTCTTTTTGTGTGTCCTCACCTCTTTCATTAGATTTAATCATAGCAGACAGATGGTTTCAGCAAAAAGCTCTGATAAACCCTCTGTATGCTGTGAATCAGGCTCAGCAGTGACAAAGGCAGTCAAATTCAGCACAAGCTGCTTAATATAGTGGAGTATAAGGCAGCAAAAGAGATGGTAGAGACCAAAAATAGAGCTAAAAGAGAGTGAAATTTTGATTTATAGTTGTGTGACCACAAACAAGAGCAAATGAATGTTAATGTTGCCTCTGCAGGCAATAAGCTATAAGGTGGTTTATAGCTACATATATAGCTCTAAATATTATATATTGCATTGAAGCGCTACTTACTACATATATAGAAGATATGCTTCTTTAAATGTAGAGGCATATCCCTGTGTTTGAAGAGAAACTAAGCAGGATTGTTACCATGGCTGTTACATTTTTACTCAAATTAAAAATCTCCGGAGTAACTGTGATAGTTAACTACATGACTTGTGACTTGTTGAGTGAGAATGGAGGCTGAAAACCAACCTTGCAACATCAGTGTAGTACTTGGCCGACTACACAAACACGTCTTAACATCGTATGTTATATAACATCATCCACAGACATCCACCACTCCACCATGTATTGATTTTTCGCAGGCTTCGTTGTAAACAAATGCACATGGCCAGGCGGAGGGTTAGCAAAACAGCGGAAAAGCGACTGGACTTGCATAGTTCCTCTTTAAGTGGACAAAAAACACCAATATTAGTTCTAGCTGGTTTCAGTTTTACTTGTCTTAAGTTAACAAACACTAGCTCTCTTGGCAATGTCCATCAATATTACAGTACCTGTGCTATTCAGGAATATAGGCTATTGCTTCACTATATATTGCAGTGCTGTGGATCTGTGGTTGCAAAGAGATTTGTTTTTTGGATCTCCAGGGATTCATGAAGGAGAAAAAATAATGAATAGTTAAAAACTATTCGTCTGGTCCGTAGGGAGTTTTATTATGTTTCCTTGGAAGCCTAGAGTCAGAAAAACAGACTGGATGTTATTTTTCATGTCACTATTCAGTGTGGAGATATGTTAAACAGCCTTTGGGAAAGTTTAACTGTGTATTTCCTGTCTTGTTAGAGGAGCTGGGAATTGAACTAAACGAGGCTAAACTCACTGCTCATTATTTCTTCAAATTACACAGAGGAACATCAAAAATACATCAGATAGCCTGTCTGAGTCTGAATAAGCAGGAAAAAAGAGTAGGCCTACAGTTCCACCACAACTCCTGCTCACCTTTCCTCTCCCTCCTCCTTCTCTTCCAGACAGCAACTTCATCCTGGCCAATGCTCAGGTGTCGAAGGGCTTTCCCATCGTCTACTGCTCCGATGGCTTCTGCGAGCTCACAGGATTTTCCCGGGCGGAAGTCATGCAGAAGAGCTGTGCCTGTAAATTCCTTTTTGGACCTGAGACCAGTGAAAGCATCATCCTCAGTATCGACGACGCCTTGGAGGAGCGCAAGGAGTTTAAGGATGAGATCATGTTCTACAAAAAGACAGGTGAGACTTGCAAACGTGATCTCTTTTGTGCTCATTCCCATTTATGTTACCATAAAACAAGGGCTCTGCACCGTCCTCCACCATTTACCAATTAAGTGCTGGAACTGAGGCAAGTAGACAAGCACAGAAAGCCATTAGCGAGTGCACAGACAGCGATTACCATGTGGGACTTTTTCTGTATATTTCCATAAATGGATGGCAATTCTCTGTAGCTATTTCTGAAGAAGCTTCATTTTAAATTGGCATAGATGGAGCCATAGGCAGCTGAAGTGATGACCAAAGTAAGGAATGGGTAACTTTGTCTTTTTTTTTATTAGTCTATTCTCATTAAAAGGTAATTAAACAAAGAAAAGTGTCACAAAAGTCTCAGTTGTTACTTAACACTGAGACACATTGAACTTTCCTAGCTGTCAGCTGGGGACTTTAACCCTGTCTCCTTCAAATACTCTGAGCCAGATAGCTGGCTGTGGTGTGGTGCGGTTTGGTGTGTGCCTCACTGATTAGCCAGCTAGACAGCCAACAAAATGGAGTCAAAAATAATGAGCATCAGTGGATAGATGCTGACTGTGATGTGGGATGGTGCCATGTGCCCTGCCATGTGTTTATTGCTGTTTTTCCAATTTTTATGCTTCTTCCTTTTGTTTTCTCTTGTATTAAAGCTAGCTGTGGGAATAAATTAAAAAAAAGAAAAAGAAATCTTTGCAAATTTTCTCTACACAAAGCAGGAGCAAACAGGAGAGGAAATACGTTACTTGTATCATCATATCGAATCTAATTTGTAAATGTTAATTCTTGAGCATGAAAACAAGTTGTCAAAACAGTCTGAACTTTTAAATTTCCCATTTTTAGTTTTCCCAGTTTTCATGAAGATGGAAACATTCAAATTCCCAATTCTCTGATTATTTTAAAGCTTCCAGTGCTGGCTAGAAAATGATGTTGATAGCTCATTATGGAAAGAGGGTATGTTATGTTGTGTTTTTTTTTTTTTTTTTTTTTCTCCCTATGTACGCTGATGTATCTGACATCATTTTCAGCTGCCACTAAGAGCGGTTCTAGGCGCAGTTAACATTTTTCCCGTTGATCAAAGGAATGTGTTGATGTAAGAGTTGTCGCAGCACAGTTCAGCAGCTGTGTCTAGCTCATTCACTCTTGTCATCGTTTGTTTTTGTCGCTTCCTCGCTCCATGACCAAGCTAGGCAGAAAAAGCTCTCATTCTTTTCTTTTTTTTATAATTCAAAAATAAGATATAAAATAAAAAGATAAAAGAAATAAAAAGAAATAAAATAAAATTAATAAATAAAATAAAATGAAAAATCTGAAAATAAACCAACTTAAAATAAGACAGGCAGGTAAGTAAGTAGGCAAGGCAGGCAAATTAACACATTTTCCTTTTATCATATCATTTTCACAATTTAATCTCCCCAACATCTTCTCGCACGCCACAGTCCCCATCATCTGTGTTTTCCACATACTCAGTGTGGGAGCTTGGGGTTCCTTCCAACACCTCAGAATAGTCTGTGCACATGTTATTAGGCCAGTTTTTAATATTCTAAAACTGTATTTGTTCAACAGGGGTACCACAGTTCTGTCTCCAAGGAGACATAGTCTTGGTGACCTGGGAAGTTCACAATTTAATGATTTGCTCATATAATCTATAACTTTTTCCCACAAGGGGAAGATCTTAGAACATTCCCATAATGCATGGATAAATGTGCCACTTTCTGCCCCACACTTCCAACATAGATCATTATTAATTAAACCCATTCTGTTAAAGCAGATATCAGCTTCACGGCCGTTTCGGCTAATGCTGCGTTCAAGGCAGGCTTTTGAAACCGTAAGTTACAGCTTCAAGTCACAACTACGACTTGGTAGCGTTCCAGGTAACCCGTAGCTCGTGTTTTTACCATCCTGTTGTCTGTGAAAGTTCCCTATAACGGCCACTCGTAACTTCCGACCCGTGAACTCGTACCAGATCGAACTGGTATGACTTCACAGGAAGGAAAAACACAAAGTACGAGTTTCTTTGAACGCACCATGAGTTAGCAGCCCCCGCCCTTGTCAGGCATCAATTGGTCCTCGTGCTACGTCACCACATTCACGCGCATCCCTTGGCTGCACACACAGCCCTTCATGCCGTTCTCTCTCCTCATTGGATAACACTTGTATCCCACAAGGAAAATTTTCTCCTCGGGTTACAGCAGAGCAGAGTGACGGAGAGACTCGTGTTTAGGCTGAAATACTTCATGTAAGTGATTGCTGACGGAAAATAGGACTATTTAGGACTTATATTAACAAAAACATTCCACTGATATCTGCTTTAAGTCTTGATGGTGAAAGGCTCTCATTCTTAATCCTTCACACTGAGCTCTGGTTGTTTCAATTGCTTCTCTAAAAGCTGTCAGTGCACACAACAACACCACCACACCTGACATGACTAAAATCACACAGCAGCAAATCGGAGATGTGGGCAGAGAGGTGTGCAAGGAAACCCCATGGTGCATTAGGAATAAAAGCTCCACAGCAGCAGCTATTAAATGCACCTTTTTGACAGCAACTTGTGAGGATTGTTTATGGTATGGTGTTGTGATGCTGCGTTGTACCACATATTCTGTGCTTTTCTCCTCCACTGATTTACAAAGCAGATTTAGCAGGCAGCTCAGTGAAGTTTGCACAGACACAGCTCTGCTAATACCATCACAGATGTGACTGTCTACTACGCTACTCAGGCTTTCGCTCGGTTGTCTTTTCCATCACAAAGCCCCCCCCCCCCCCCATCTCCTTCTCCCTTCTGTTCTCCCCCACTGTCCCTTTGTTGCCTATCCACCTCCCTCCATCTTTCTCACTTTCTCAAGGCAACACCGTTTTCTTTCTTTGTCCTCCCTCCTTTACCGTTTCCACGTTTGTCTGCCTCACATGCTGCTTATCTCACTCCTTCTTCCCCTTGCCTCAGCCATTTTTTTTTGTGTTGTCTCATTCCCCTCTTTCCGTCTGTCACAGCAGAGTCCTGAAAGTTAAGCGTAGCTGATTGACTCAGTTTGCCCTCCGCCTGTCTGCCTGAGAAGAAGAGGGAAAAAAAACTGCATGTTCGCAATCAGGAACGCTCTTTCTCTCACTGTGTGTGCTTGATAGTGCCGCCGTGTCTCGCAGACACGCACGTATCCGCACGCACGCGCACACACACACACACACACACATATGCACACAGACAAAAACACTGTAATTGAGTCATCACCAGGCAAGGAAGATGTAGTGCGTGGGAGTGATGGGAGGGAACTCCATGGGAAATCCCTCTTAATCAGCAATTCATTTATACTCACAGAAAAGACACAAATGAAAGGAAGAGGAAAGATAAAGATGAGGTTCACCAATGCGCTCAAAATATATATGACATTTTCTGTAGCCAAAATATGTTCTGCACCCTAGTCCTCTCACATCTTTTTGATAAACCAAACTTGAACACATGAGCACGCTAGCAGAAGCACACATGCTCACAGATGCTGACCCGCAGTTCCTTTGAAAAGCAATCTATTTAGCAGGAGATGGGACCTCAGAGATGGGTTCATCTCTCACTGTGCTTGGGGAAAAGAAACTTGGTCTGTTTAAAGGCTCTGCTTCTCCCCAGGGACTTCTAGCTGTAGATAGGCTTACTAATAAGTCTGGGAATCTGTCAGTCTGTTGCTCTATGCACACATATCGTATACACACACACACACACACACACACACACACACACACACACACACACACATTGCCAGTATAATCAAAGACTGTGTTTAATAGTGTTAATAAGAGTGTCTTTCTCTTTCAGCGGTGCTGTTCTGGTGCCTGTTGGATATTGTGCCAATTAAGAACGAGAAGGGGGACGTGGTGCTCTTCCTGGCTTCTTTTAAGGACATCACCGACACTAAGGCTAAAGCCATCCAAGAGGACAAGAAGGAAGGTCAGTGTGTGTGTATGTGAGGCTGTTGGAAAACCCACAATTCAATAGACACACACAGACACAAACACATTTATATACTCTGTGTGCAATCAGCAGTTTAATTTGACAAATGTGTTGACAGTAAAAAGTGATATTGTGACAGTAATGAGAGCTGCCTGCTAACATTATTAGCACCCAGATCATGTTATGAGCCGTCGCTGTGTTAGCCTAAACAAGATCATGATGCCATTTGAGAACAATGCCCGTGGAGCACTGGATGCCAGCTGCCAAAAAAAACCCACAAACAATAACTGGGGCATTTTGAAGACATATTGTTAACAATGACATGTACTGTACCCAAAACAGAATTTTGGCATCAAATTGGTACTTAAGCACTACTCGGCTCGCTGTGCCCCTCGTAGGTGTGTTATCATCCATTTCGCCTGTGGATTTTGGTTTCTTTAAGGTTGTGGTTAAAGGACAATTCTGGGCAAATTCAACTCGGGACTGTATTTTCCTAACATTTTAGGTCTAAAAGAGGGAATCTGACGATTTTCAGTTTAATTGCTCCTGTTTTGCGGTAGTTGTGTCTGTCTTCGCATCGCCACGGCAGCGATGAATGGGAGCGGATGCAAGTTCCGCTGCTTAGGCTGTTTACATCCCTCAAAGCTGCATTTGTTTTCCACAGACAGCGTCAGATGGCTACTCAAACATGCACCCAGAAGTTTATTTACTTCAAGCAAGCCGAGTCAAAGTCTCATGGAGTCTCGCGCGAGACCCAAGTTGACGCGGAACTTCCATCCGCTCCCATTCATCGCTGCCGTGGCGATGCGAAGACAGACACAACTACCGCAAAACAGGAGCAATTAAACTGAAAATCTTCAGATTCCTTCTTTTAGACCTAAAATGTTAGGAAAATACAGCCCTGAGTTGAATTTGCCCGGAATTGTCCTTTAAGAGAACAGAAGTGACTCTATTTGTTATTTATCCATCACACTAAACAATGCAATCTTTTGTAGTTTAAACAGATCCTAAACTTACACTTTAAGATTTTTATGATTGTTTTGAAGGTGAGCACAAGTTTGTTTCCTCCATCAAAAAGTGGCGATATCACTTCATTTGCCCTTTAAGGTATTTTGACAGCTCAGTTCTGTATGAAGCTGATATCTGTACGCAGCAGTATAATGTTGTTTGTAGTTCTCGTAGCTGCAGTCCTTTCAAGAGAAACATCTTTCCTGCCTGCTTGCTGTAGGTGTTCGGTGTTGACGGTGGACCGCAAAGTACTGCACATGTAGATTGAGCGTTGGGGTTTAGACAACATAAAACACTTTGATGACTCCGGCGCAGTAATGACTCCGATATCTTTGTCAGAACTTCACCTCATGTTTGCCCTCCCGGTATTTAAATGATATTCATCATTGTAAATACAAATAACGACCATCAACAACAAAGTTGCAAATTTTGCTCTCAAAATCAATTTCCTCAAAGGGCTACCTTAAGGGCAACATCTAAGGTAAAGCCAAAAGCAACCTACAAAGCAAGAGAGAAGGTCACAGTACGTGTGTCTGTGAAGACAGCAAACTGACTTCTCTCATCTCAGGCCTCCTGCCTCGCCTGGATTTGCCTAATTACTCTCATTACTGTAAATAAGAGAGAACGGGAAGCAGAAAGCAAAGTTATTTTTGCTCACATAATGAAATGCTTTTCATAGAAAAGGAAAGAGGCTGATGCAGCATGCTGTCAGACAGAGATGTGCGCCTCACTATAATGGGCTCGGGGTCTGACAAGCAGGTTTAAATGAGAATATGCTTGGTGAGCCTCAGAGAACATTTGCATTTTGCCGTCCTCAGTGCACACGTACGTAGGTAGCAGGGGGTGGGTGTGTGTGCGCGTTTAGGCCAGTGCAGGGGTGAGTTAAAGTGAGTAAGCATGAGTGCAGGTTAACTTCAGTTTGTTTAACACCAGAGTTACAAAGAGAAGAAATCACTGGTGACCTGGAGTGGGGAAACACTACAGGTGAATAGGGTAAAAAAAATTAAATAACAGATATCACCATGAAACTTCTCAAGTTTATCACTTACATTAAGACAAATATTTTTTTGTATTACAAGTTTTGTCAAATTTTATGTTTAAATATGTAAATGAGGCAATATCTGATGAAATATGCGCTAATCTGCATACATTTCCACCGAAATCTGAACAAAGGATAAAGCCCCTTTCAAAATTCTTGTTTTATTTTGTTGACATATTAGAGTCAGAAGTTTTTGGATATCTCTTTTTATCACTTAAAAATACTGTCACCAGCCCTAAAAAAAATACAATTTTGCCATGCTTTTAGGGATAAAATGTTGCATAAATCAGGCTTTGAATGATATATCAACAATCCCCTCTGTAAAAACCTTCAGAATATAGACATTCCTGTCACTGGAAAGTTTGGTGTATGTAAATGCTGCTGATGTTGATATTTCAGGTTCAGAGGAAAAACTCATTTTTTTGAATATGTTTATTCAAATTTTCAAGAAATAAGACAGAACATACATAACAAAAACAAACAAACAAGCATAACATACATTTGGCTCACATACCAACTCAGATTCAAATTTGTACAGGCGAGAGATTCTGTAGTCATCCCATAAAATAAGTTAAGGACGAAAGATAAGGTATACACTGCCGTGCGTGCATAATACATTCACATGTTCAGAGAGTTACACAGAAATAAACAAAGAAACAAAAAAAACAAATTAAATGGTATGTCCTCTCTCTGCCACGCAGAGCATTTTCAGTTACGATACGAACCCTCTTGCAAAAATGGTAGAGATATTCAAACCAAGGTATGACAAAAAGGGTTCCCATGTTTTACGAAAAACATCATCTTTGCTGTGCAGTTTATATGTCAGATAGTCTAAAGCAACATATTCGAGTACAACCCTTTGCCATTGAACCTTAGATGGAGCTTTATCAATTATCCAGTTTAAAAGAATACATTTTCTAGCACAAAAAGCAAGTGTCTGATAAAGTTTTCTTTTAAATTTGTCAGCGATGGACAGGTCAGATATACCAAGTAGTAGATGTAAGGGGTTGATATTTCTGTTAATGAGTAAAATCTTATTAATTTCCTGCCCAATGACCCACCAAAACTGCTGTACTTTTCTACAGTGCCACAAACAGTGTGTAAGACTGCCAATCTCAATTTTACACTTAGGGCACAGTGGAGATGAATTAGGATTGAATTTATGACGTTGAGAGGGAGATATATGGGCCCTATGCAGGAGCTTTAGTTGCATGGCTCTCACTCGGTTGCACACACTCAACTTTTTTGTATTCTTCCACGCATCATTCCAGTCATCATCTGTTATCTTTACATTGAGCTCCTTTTCCCATAGACCTTTCAGAAAATAAGTGTTTGTGGTATTATACCCCTTAAGGATATTATAGAATAAGCTAATGGACCTGCCAGATTTCTGTAAAAAGAGTTGTCTCTCTACATGTGAAATATCTTGACACTCCAATATAGTGGTATCCTTTGTGACAAAGTTTCTTACTTGTAAAAATCGAAAGAAATCTTGTTGTTGAATGTCGTATTTCCTTTTCAACTGGTTAAAAGACAGAATGGTAGAACCTTCAAGTAGATTATGTAAGGTGGATATTCCTTTATTTGTCCAGATCCTGAAGTTATTGTCCATCGTTCCAGGAGGGAAGTCAGGATTATCGCATATTGGAGTAAAAACAGAAGTGAATTGAGATCTGCCCTCCAACTTTCTAATAGCATGCCATGCCTTAACTGTGGAAATTGTAATCGGATTAGTACAAGCAGACTTCAAAGATGCACTTTTTCTAATAAACAAAAGATTACTCAAAGGGTATTTGGACATTGAACTTTCTACAGGAAAAACTCATTTTGAGAAAACAGCCTTTAAAGACTTGTACTGTAAAATTCCATAGATTGTTCATTGTAAATCATAATTTTTTACGATTGGTTGCGAACACAGAGGAGATGACTATTTTTGGAGCCTACATCGTTGTTCAGGAGAGAGAGAGCTTTACAATGATACATGACATGACATGGATCAGATAACAAGCACAGCACAGTATGTCACAGTAGCATGTTAACTTTTGGTGAATTTAGGAGAAATCTACAGACGAAACGACAAAATGAAGTAAAATAAAAACCTTAATGTGGATTTTCTACCATTTCTTTTGACTTTTCTGAGAGAATACATGTTAAGGAAGAAAAATAGCCCAAAATCTCAAAATTGATCAGTGCATGAAAAAACAGTGTTTTTGCCTGTAGTGTCTCGCCTTAACGCAGACTCTATGACATCAGAGGGGTGTTTCCATCTGTGCTGAGGGAGCCTTTCAAGGACGGGCAGACACTCTGGATGTGACCCAGTTAGCTCTCTGTCCTGCACACTGACTGGACACTGTGTGCAAAAGAGGGAAACCCAGACTGTGGCGTCAACAGTCTCCTCTGTCTGTCTCCTCCTCACCTTCTCTATTTTTTGCCTCTCTTTCTATCATGAATTTTCACCCTCTGCAAACTCACACTTGTTTGGAGCTTCCTGCTGTTGTCCTCTCCTCTCCCCCCTTTCCACACCACCTCTATTTCTCATCTATTCCATGTATTACAGAATTCCCACCTCCCCTATCTGCCCTACATCCCCCCCACCCATACACAACACCCAGCCCCCCTCCCACATATACTCCCCCTCTCCCCTCACATGAATGGCTATAAAAGCGCTGGGAAATTCATTAGATCTAAAAATAAGCATGTCTCTGTCTCTCTGCTCCTGCCGTGTCGCGTCCCCCAAGGCTGCACCGCGTTATGGATGGGCCCTGTCTGTTCGCTTCGTCTGGGGCCCATGCATGCACTCACAACACACACACACCACACAATGTACACACTTTGGAAAGGACACTCAGAGGCAGCTATCACTTCTATTCTCCAGCTTTGTTATTGCCGTTATCTGCCCTCAGGCCAATCTGGCTTTAGTCCTTTCCTGTGGGTCCGTTGCAATGAGAATGGGGCTCAGAACCCATGAGCAATAAAGTGCCTTTTCCCATTACCTGACTCCTTAATCTGAGAACCTCACTTCTCCTGCACTACTCATCTAGCTTCTTCTTCAACTACTACCACGATCAACTCGGAAGAGGCACACACACATAAGAGCACCTGCAAGCGCACAAACCCGGCAACAGCAATCCACCATAACAAATCTACAACAGTGGATTTAACTGCCTCTCTGCCCTAGTACTTACTTGTCAAAGATGAAAATTGCAGTGTTTTTTTTCTGCTCAGCTTGTACACAATAAGACATCATCAACCATTATTTATGGATGAATAATGTGAATCAACGCAGGTAACAAATGTCTGACATTTACAAACACAAAATAACAGTAAACACCAGTCTATTTTTTTTTTTTCACTTCACTTGGAAATTGTGCACTTTGCTCTAAAATGACACATGTTGCATATTCATTTCCTGAATAGGCCAGAATATTATGTATTTCATCAAGCGTAATAACTGATTCAGTCATCAGGAGGTAACCTTGGGGGGTAAAGTATTGTAGGGGTGTGTGTGTGTGTGTGTGTTTGTGTGTTAACTTTTTGTGTGTATATTTGCAGAGCGGCGGCGCGGCAGGGTGAAAACAGGCTCTCATTTCAGCTCGGCTCGTCTTCGGAGCAGCACGGTGCTCTACCACATCTCCGGTCACCTCCACAGCAGAGAGAAGAGCAAGATTAAACTCAACAAGGTATCATCGGACACTTCAAACACAATGGGCAACATTGTTACATGATGTAAGGCCTTTCAAAAGTGTCTGGGGGTGGACTGTAAAACACTGGGGGTGACTGCTGTTGCTAAAGCACAGAAGAAATGATGTTACCGGGTGGAGGGTGGTTCACCTTAAACAAAACCCTTCAGTAAACACTGGGCCGTTAGCTGATGCTGTATCACAGATTACTTCCGGATGAACAACGATATGATTTAGTTGTAGTATCAGTTTAGTCCCTGCTAAATCTAATCAAGCATAAGAAACACAGAGATTACAGTAGGGTGCATTGTTTTAAAGACATGATGTGTCCAGCTACAGAACTAGCTGCTGTCGCTGTTTCTGCTCTCACTACTAACTTTCAATTGCACGACCACCACAGACCAACAGTAAATCTGCCTCAACTGATAAGCAGCAAGCAGGCAGAGTGTTTTTACTCATACACGTTAATCTTATCCAGAATGTGTTTGGGGACCCGCCCGCTCTGCCAGAGTACAAAGTAGCAGATGCCAAGAAGTCCAAATTCATCTTACTGCACTACAGCACCTTCAAGGCCGGTTGGGACTGGTTGATTCTGCTCGCCACCTTCTACGTTGCCGTGACGGTGCCGTACAATGTGTGCTTCATCGGCGACGATGACGATCTGACCCGCAGCACGACTGTCAGCGACATCGCAGTGGAGATACTGTTCATCATAGGTAATAAAGGTTTTAATGTCACAAAATCTCGACATTATGACCTAAATTAAATAAAAAATCTTATGTACATTTTAGTCTTAGCATCAGAATTTTCAACAACCAAACCTCCAGCTCTGTTTTTTGTGTTTTTCTTCTATTTTCCTTTCAGATATTGTTTTTAATTTTCGTACCACTTATGTCAGCAAGTCAGGCCAGGTGATCTTTGACGCTCGACAGATCTGCATTCACTACCTGACCACGTGGTTCATCATTGACCTGGTGGCTGCATTGCCCTTTGACCTCCTCTATGCCTTTAAAGTCAGCGTGGTGAGTATCTGGTGGCCTGTTTCTTAACCCACCCCCCTCCAGGGTTTAATGGGGAACATAATCAATGACCTACTACTGTACATCTAGATTAGTAAATTCTTAGTTTTTGTTTAGGTATTCTCCCAAGTAATCACATAGATATATTGATACTGAATGTATCTGTTAATGATCAAGTCCAAATGTTAGGGTTAGGTTCTAATATAGTGATTACATGAAAAAATAAAAGGAAATATAGGCTTAAACTTATCTGGACCAGTCCCAGCCTGGTCAGATGCGTACATGAACTGATGAAGCCTCTTGGATGAGAGGTGAAACGTCTTCCTAGACAAATAACCAAATCCAGTTGCTTTTGATTTAAAATTGACTTCAGATGGTAATCTAATTTTAATGATTGGTGTCCTGTGTGTAACCCTGTCACCGCCGTGGTGCATTGTGAGAGTATAACACCTCCTGCGCATTTGGCATTTCATAAGAATAGATCACATGGATTGTTTCCTGCTCTGGTGCCTCTTTGATTCTGTGTATTGATTCCACACACGGTACAAGTGCTGGGAAAACAATCAAACCTGTACCATTAAAACCTTTTTCTGTTCTGCTTGAGTCAAATACATGGCCCCCTTAAGAATAGTTGAGTGGAGGAGGAAACACAGAGATACAGAGCAATTAGGTAGACTGTCTTGTCTTGTCTCTGGCTGAATGATATTACCCATAGGAAGAGCTACACTATAGGGAGACTTTGATTGGTTTCTTATGGAAGTTTTTGCTTTCCGGCGTCTAATTTGGCGAGCTTCACGCTGCTGTTTATTCTCACTCATCCACTTGTACCTGATTGGAACAGTCCAGTAGGATGGGATAGTGGGGCTCGTTGTAAGTGGACTGTGAAGGGAAAGCAAAGAAAGATGCAGGTAAAGTAATATGGGCCAACAAAGTAAAAAGAAAAAAAAAAAGTGCTGTCTTTTACACTGTTAAGGGGAGGGGAGGTGGATGGGTGGGCACAGCTGCAGGCGAAGCTGCTTGGTTCCAGAGTCTATTAATGGAAATACCACACACTCCCAGTGGGTTGGGACTTGGATGTAGGGCTACTGGGCCACAAGTTCCCCTGCTGCCGTCAGGGAGGAGTCGTCGGTAATTGCTGAGCGTTCTGCGTGATGTCCCCTCCAAGGACGGAGCATTCAGACTCATGTCCCTTTTGACCGCCGAGGCCATCTTTCACCAAAATGAGCCAGGGGGCCTCAGCAGCGTCCCTCCCCGGCGGTCTCCTTTCTTTTTCTTCCTGTCAAACATCTCTTTCTTCTTGGGCTTGATTGTCTGTCAAGTGTACTACATGACACTGACTTTTCCTTTTTCTTTTTCTTGTTACCATTCTTCTTTTTCTCGGAGCATGTGTATTTATTTATTGTTTTCTGATTTGCCACGATCACCTACTCTTTTTTTTTTTTAACCCCACAACCACCAACCCTAGTGGGGACCTTTTTTTTCTTTCTTTCTTTCTCATTAATTTTTTTTTTCTTTTTTCTTTTCAGTCTTTTTTTTCATTTTAAAGGGATAGTTCACCCAAAATTCAAATGTATTATCTACTCACCCTCATGTCGACTAAGGGCTGGGAGAAGTTTCAGAAGAAAAAATATACAACAACAAATAATCAGGTGGCAGTAACATACAACCAATACCCATACAACCTACTCTTTAGTTGAGTCCTACAAGTCATACATGAAAAGGCTGTTCTGTAATAATTCATCCCACTGACAAATTCTTATTCATCTGAAGGAAACAAAAACACACTTTGATTTTCTCTCACGTTCATGATAGCGAAGAAGCAAAAAAAAGGTGCTGAAAAACTCACAACAAGACAAAAGATAAGACAAACCACGAGGTGATAGTGTCTTAGCATGATAGATAGAGCAGTTTGTTATCAATACTCAGCTGCTACACTGAGGCTGCTGCGTCTCCTGGGCCTGCAGGTCGAGATAGTTTTAGAGAACTGTCTTATTCATCACGCCTCTTGGCACGATACTGCTGCATAAATAAAATAAGTGAAACTAAACCTGTCCAGTCACACTGTTGTGATTGGTGTGTGTATGGGCCTGAAGGTATGGCTACAGGGAGAAGCAGTGACAATAAAGATACAGTCTTATGTGCACAAACGCTGCCTTAAAAAATAAGCAATCAGGCGGCTGAATGTAGATTTCACGCCTGATGAGCCAGAGGAAATGAAATCGTGAATGGCAGGGCTGAGATGGAAGCGGAAGAGGAAAAAAAGTTAAAGGGGGAAAGTGGCAGGAGGTTTGTGTGTGTGTGTGTACTGTGCATTGTAGGGTACATTACAACGCTTTACTGTTCATGCTGCTGGAGGAGGATGGGATGGGGCACAGCCTGCTCGCTCCATAGGTGGGATGTGCGGTGGTGATAGATGATGGAGAAGAGATGGAGCTTCTCCCCAGGGCTCAGTAGGAGGCTTCATTACCACTCGTGCTGCACCAGTTCTCTATTCCTCACAGCAAGGGTGTGGAACAACCACCGTAAGACACAGTGGTGAGACATGCAGGAGCAGCTCTGATAGGGACCGTCCACACACACACACACACACACACACACACACACACACACACACACACACACACACACACACACACACACACACACACACACACACACACCTCCTCGTACTGTATCCTGTAAAAACTCCTGATCCTCTCACCTTTTTCATCATTCCTTTGTTGCTCATACTCCACATCCTCCATCTTTCTCCCTTCATTTACTGTAGTTATCACAATATACTGTATATATCTACCTGTATCTCCCCCTCTGTCCCACTTTTTCAAACTCCACCCATCCCCAGACACCCCCACCCCCCACCCCCCCATCCCCACTCCCCTACACATACTATACACATATACAGCATACATCCTCACAGAAAGGTTACAAATGTCCACCTTGTCCTATATCCTTCTGAGTAATAGTGTGTGTGAGTGTGAGTGTGTGTCTCCAATGGGCAGCGATGCCCAAATGACAGACTGTTGGCGGAGATTGCCCGAGGAGCAGGTGCACAATGGATGACATTCACATCACATCCACAGCACACAAGTGTGGGAAAGGTGTGAGGGGAACTTAACATCGTGTGTGTGAGTCAGTGGCGGGAGGCTGGCTGACGGCTCGTGGCAAAAGTAGTTTGGTTTCTCAAGGATTGACGGAGTGACGGAGCAAAAAAGACCAAAAAATAAAAAATAAATAGGAAAAGCCAGAGTTGAGAAGTGTTGGTATGGTGATGGTGAGGAGGACTGGAGAGAAAATGAACTAAGCACACCTGCGAGGAAGCGTCTGATTTCTCTAGTTGTTAGTTTTCTATTCAAGGATTCTTCATCAGGAAATATTCACATGGATCGTGTTGATGTGTTTACAAGCATTTGTCATGTTCTAATTATAGAATATGAGAGCATTTGAGCAGCCTCTAATGTTTGAGAGACGTGAAGCATGGGTAAGAGCTTTTTGTCACTTCAAGCATTGTTGCATGTGTGTGTGAGTGAGTGAATCTGGTTTATCATCAGTCTTCCTATGAGATTCACTGTCTGTAAAAGAGAAACGATTGCTGTTCTCCTCACTTTCATGGTGTCTGTCTCAGGCTGTCTGTCCATCCGTCTGACTTTGCCCCCCCAACAGGACACCAGAAAAATCACAAGAAAAGAAAGGAGGCATTGTGGGAGGTGGGAAGGGGCGGGGGGTTGTGTAGCTATTGTACTTGATCACTGCTTAGCAAGGGAGCTGTAGCTGTGGAGCCAGAGGTGATAATGGTGTCGTGCTGATTTACAGCGAGGACAATGGTGTGTGTGTGTTTTGCAGTACATGATGAAGATTTAACACCTGACGAACTGTGACACTGGTCGTGTTCAGGAAAAACCTGAAAGTAAACTCACCTCAGCTTTTCTTCTTGTTCTCTTCATCCCCAGGTGTCGGTGGTCCACCTGTTAAAAACGGTGCGTCTGCTCCGTTTGCTGCGGCTGCTGCAGAAGATGGACCGCTACTCGCAGCACAGCACGGTGGTCCTCACCCTGCTGATGTCCATGTTCGCCCTGCTGGCCCACTGGATGGCCTGTATCTGGTACATCATCGGCAAGAGGGAGATGGAGGCCAACACCTACAACTGGGATATTGGTGAGTACTGGGGGAATGATGGCAAGCAGCAAGTTTCCTTCAGTCCCCAAAAACCTCCCAACTCTCTTGTTGATGTTTTTGAAACTCAAGTGGAGAAATGTGCTCTAGTGCAGTGCTTCTCTACCTTTTTTACACTAAGGACCCCTAAATTGACACAAATTAGACCACGGACACCCATTGGACAAAATTTTCAAGCAAATACCAGAGATACACAAATATTTGTTCTGAGACTGAATAACGTTACTTTTTTTATACATTCAGATTGGGGCTAATGGCTAATTTTTGGAAATATTATAGAGATTTCTGGAAAAAAGGAAAAAAGTGGTACAATTTCTCCAAAAACATTTAAACATTTGTAGGAAGAAGTGGTTAAAAAATTCTCAAAAAAAGGAAAACATTTTCTAGAAAAAAACAAAACAAAAAAACAATAATAATAACAATAATAATAATACATTCTTTTTAAAAAAGTGGTAACATTTCAAGAAAAAGTTGGGGACCCCCTTGAAACCTCTCAAGGACCCCTGGGGGTCCCCGGACCCCACGTTGAGAACCACTGCTCTAGTGAGTCTGGAAGCATCATTCCTCTCAACTCACTGGGGGTGTTACTAGGCGCCACAGCAAAGAGGAGGTGTATCATCAGGCGTAGTTGGAACTCGGATAAGTGTTACCAGGGACTGTAATATGATGCAAAGTGCAAACGTGTAATGTTACAGACCTTCAGTATTCTAGCTTTGATATAAAACATATTACGTCTTTGTTAGCATGATTCATCAATCTGCTGAATCATCACAGAACACGACGCACAAAGAAACCCTTTGATGTTATTATTTTACCACTACAAGGCCTCGCTCTGTAAAAATAACCAAGTGTGAAAATGGGTGTAGCTTCTGTGAATAAAAAATGAGAAGGAAATGGATAAATTAACTAGAATCTGGATCAAAACAAATTGTGTGAAAAATAAAAAATGCGAGTAAATGAATGAGAGAGTGGGACATTAAAACCTTAAAAACTCTCCTGTGTTGAGAGCTGTGTGGTATGTGAAGTGTGCCTGTAGCAGGTCATCGTCCACTTTGTTTGGAGATGCTAATGGAACTTGAACAATGGTGGCATCAAACAGGCGCTGATTGGGTGTTTGAATAAGTAGGAATAAGAGAATTCATTAATGGGACAGAAGCTGTTTTGTGGCATTTTGGGAACATGCAACATGTACACACAGTACATGTGTTTTTTTATTTGTATGAGTCAAGTAGTGAGGTCAGATGAGGTGTTATTCTAGCAGAGGGAGCCATTATCCAGCTGCACTAAATCAATATAAAGGAAATGCTGGACTGTCCTGGACAAAACTCTGTAGAATAAATGGCTCAGAATAAAGGGCACGCAGCTAAGATGATAAATTCTTTGTTGATCATTTGGTATTAAAAAAGAAATACATTTTCACTCTTTCCTATATATTTCATATAGGCGACTTCTATTTCCCTCCTTTTATTTCAGCGTTTTGTGTCGAGATTTAATTTCCGACCAGTCTCAACTGTAAACATGTCAATACTCTGCTAAACTGCACTTTCATCACTCATTATTTTCAAATCAGCAGAGGTTGTGAAAAGTTTGATGGAGGACAGGTGTGATATTCCCCTGTAGACACGTTTTTTTCCATCAACGTGGTTTACTCACAACCAGGATTAAAAACCTAGTCTTGCATAATGAAGCACTTTACACCGGTATCGATGGATTGTTTGGACGTGTAGGTGGGTTTACAGATATACTATTGAACGGAGAGGTCTGTTGCCAATAGCTGAGCATGGTGCTGTCATATTATGGAGTGTGTCCTCATGCAGGACAGAGACAGAGACAGTCTGGATCGCTTAACATTTTGGTAAGCGGTGTATTTTAGCAGCTAAATTAAGTTTATGATTTCCTAATCAATTTATTGATTCCTGAGTCTGTTGTGAAATATGCATTGAATGGAAAGTGTGAGAGCAATGTCCGTATCAGTTGGGTGTGTGTGTGCTTGTAATTAGTGATGGAGCCCCCCAGCCCCCCACTCCCCCCAGCCTCCAGGTCCCTCACATAATGAGGCCCCCTGGGCTGATCTCTGGTCAGTATCGATGAGCTGCACTGCTTGCATTTACCTCGCTTTGGCGTCTTCATAACTGGTTCCGGGTCATGACTGGGTCATGAGAACGATGCAGATTTCTCTTCACCAATTACCACATTTCAGTGTCATAAAATAACAAGTCGCTCTACACGAGGCAGGATTAATGCCTTGTATCCTAATTATGTGTTTCTGATGCTGAACTGAGTGTTGGGAGTCAGGCAGCTATGAGGGGCTTCCATCCAATTACCATTCATCAGTGTCTGCAGGAAGCTCTCCTGGGAAACAGCCGCACGTCTCCACACTGTACTGACCAGAGATCAGTTCAGGTTCCCAAGCATCCGATCTGTCTCTGTTGCTATTGTTCTGGCTGTAGCATGGAGGGGACCGCTGCTCACTGCACTTTCTACAACCTGGTGCTGTTGGCTTCATCTGCATCGACGTGCTTTACTGCACAGGTCCATATATCCACCGCAGCCTCTCTGAGTCTTAAGATACTACAGACAATTACACAATGTCAACATCAAGCTCCCTCAATATAAGAAGAATATTCAACAGGTTTCATCTGATCCTTTTAATAATTACTTACACCCTGCTCAGAACAGATGGGCTTTCTTAACAATTGTTTTCCTAGATTTGCCTCTTCGTGACAATGCTGTTGTAACACACAGAGTGTCAATGTTGTTAGCTTAAAAAGCAAAATGAAAGGGCACTTGTTTTATTAGCTCTAACCACCCATTTGTTCTCTCATACATCAATATCTAAATAATTCAAATCCAGGATGGCTTCACGAGCTGGGGAAACGGCTGGAGTCACCGTACTACACCATGGGAGGTGTGAACGGGACCAACAGCGGGCCCTCCATCCGGAGCATCTACGTGGCTTCACTCTACTTCACCCTCAGCAGTCTGACCAGCGTGGGCTTCGGCAACGTGTCGGCCAACACTGACGCCGAAAAGATCTTCTCCATTTGCGTGATGCTCATAGGAGGTACACAAACAAACATGACTGATCACATCAGAAAAGTAAAACAACACGTGCCCATTTTGATCCGCATGCATGCATTCATCAGGATCAGTATAATGCAATGTCCTTTGCAGGATGGAGGGATCCAGTTGAAACTGGATTGTACCACTGGGTTTGTTTTTTGGGGATGAGGAGCGGTCACTGTGGTGGGGTTTTCCCTGTGGACACTCCTCTCTCTGGTTCGGCTAAACGTTAAATGTCCCTGACTGCCTGGGGGGCGGTAGCTGTCACAGACACACACCATGGACATGCATGCTTGCACACTCACACACACACATCCATACTTCCCCTTGTGTGTTAATGCAAAATGGAAACTAACGCAACGCACCTGTTCATATTAGCAGGCTATAGGTCAAATGCAGCGAGGAAATGAGATTATTGCCTTATTAGAATGAATTGAATAGAAAACCACCTCTGAGACGGCCACACAGAGCACAGAAGAAAAGCTCTCATGAAATAAACGTCTTTAAAGGGACATTGTGTAACTTCTCCTGTTATCTATTCACGAAAATCGATTATTTCGTTCAAAAGTATGTTTTTCATTAATCAGTAATCGCCCCCATCAACAAACTGAAGTGTTCCTTTCAGCTCTGAATTTGCCGTTCATATCATTCATATCTACATGGAGCGGGTAAGCTCGGTGCTGGCTGCCATGTGGTGTCGCCATGTTTTTACGTTCAGTGGCAGCGTGACGGTAGGAAACCACGGAAACTCAGCAGAGACACCGGAGCTGTCAGCTCAGGTGGAGGTGGCGTCTGTGAAAAGTCACCACGGTAACGCAGTGAGGAGGAATGGAGCGTTACACTGATGCTGCATTCATGTGCAGTCGGGCAGACGGCCGTCGGTAACAAACCAGATGTCATTTTAGTCACAGAAGTCGAGAGAAAGCCGGTAAAACGTGGGTCAGGTAAACAATACGACATCGCCATGACAACATATTGTCACGTGTATTGTTTTGCCTCGTGCTGACGGACCACTTGTTTACATAGAGGCTTGTTTATGCCGTTACGTGCAGCGGCTGTCGTCCGTCTGCCGTCTGCCCAATTTCACGTGAATGCAGCATGAAAAATACGATTGAGTTGTTTGCGATATACAACCGCAACACTAGATGGGAGTAATTCCTACACAATGTCCCTTTAAATCGTTTTTAACACTCGCTCACATCAGTGGCATAGACAGTCAGTGCGCACACGTGTCACCTCAGACATGAAGTCTGCGTTCTGTGCTTTCATGTCCCAATGTGTGTGTGTGTGTGTGTGCGACACACACCTGCGGCAATGTTTAAATCTGAATGAGATCAGGAGGATATATTATCTGTGGGTGTATGAGGGGAAGGAAGGTGTCACTCCAATCAAACCAGCTCCTCTCGGTTGTGACACCGGTGTTCCTGTCTGCGAGGTGCACAGTCACAACACATGAATGTAAATATGTTATTTGCTGGTTGACTGGTTTTTCTGTTTGTCTGATCACATACATCGACAGCTTCTGATAAGAGCTGTCCACCATCGTATTTACAGGACAGAAATATTTGATATGATGATTCAAAGTCGTCACTACAGAACTTTTAGTCATTGTTGTAGGGATTTAATCAAAGTGGAGACCAATGTAAATTGTGTCATATTTTTTTATCTTAATAATTATACATAATTATTGTTATTATTATGGTGTTGCTTTGGAAAATGTTTTTGAATGTAATGGAATATGATCCCATTCACGTTCTGCAGCCTGTTTACATTTACAGTAAATTTACAGTTTACATTTGCATTTATAGTATTTTTTTTCAGTTTACTTCCTCTTTGGCTCATTCATTCATTCATTCATCATCTCTTCTTTTTCCTCTGTCCGTCCACCCCTCCGTCATCCCTTCCTCTCCTCTCTGCAGCACTCATGCATGCGTTGGTCTTTGGAAATGTGACAGCCATTATCCAGAGGATGTACTCACGCTGGTCCCAGTACCACACCAGAACCAAAGACCTCAAGGACTTCATACGCGTCCATCACCTGCCCCAGAGCCTCAAGCAGAGAATGCTGGAGTATTTTCAGACGACCTGGTCGGTCAACAACGGCATCGACTGTAACGAGGTACAAACGGCGGCTATAACCTGACCTCAGCTGGTGTAACTCTTCATCCTCCCTTGTCAGTTAACTTGCATTTTGACACCCGACAGCAGAGCATTTAGAGATCAATACTTCATTTGAAAGATCACGTTGCTTAGCCCTCACATATCAGACACATTTAAACGCATTGCGAGTGTGATGATGTGATCGATCATACGTAACGTGACCCCCCGCAGTGTAGGAACGTGTTATCTTCATCACCATAGACTGACGAGGAGAGGACAGAGGACAAGAAGGGCAGAGAGAGACATCTCTTCTCTGTCTGATACATGACAGGACACTTAATAAAGGGGTTTAAACCATCACAGGCTGTTCTGGGCTGTAGATGATGTCAAACTCATGTTACATGGCAAGTACAAGGACTGTAGACACTTGAGATGTGAGGAATCTAAGTCACATGATTCTACTGTAGGTCCATGAAACTGGAGCATGATGCATTCAAAGCATTGTACTTTTTAATTACTGAGAATTTACGCTTCTACGTTTTGAAATTTACAATGAAATAACTGCAATAAGTAAAATGAATTGCTCCAAAAAAGACGGTAGATGTCATATCATAAACACACCAGCATGTTGACAATCTTGGAATTTAAACGTCTGGTGACACTGTGCCAGACAGAAAAGTCGGCTAAATGTCTGGGAGCAAAAAAAAAAAAACAGATTAACATTAACATAAAGAGAAAAACGGAGACAGGTGGAGACGGAGCCGAGTTTGCCAACGCTGTGTGAGGACAGCTTAGAGAAAACACAAACAGAAAACTGAGGGTGAGCAGCAGCACCTTTTCCTGACAAGCCTGGGGAAGCGGGAGGCAGCCAGGCAGTAGTCAAACAGCAGCTCGTCCCTCCAGGCTGTGAAATGCCTGCGAGACAGCTGTCAGAGCCCAGACCAGCGCTTAGATGGAGTGATGATGATGATGATGATGAATTCCAGACAGATGAATTATAGATGGGCCTGTTGATTAAAGTCAGCCCGGCTCTGATGACTCATTGATCGACTGTATGTGTCGGTGAGCCCCAGATCTTTGTCCTGACAGGGACACAGACAGAGAAATGACAATGCTTTGCAATTTGAGTGTTTTTGTTGTGTGTTGCAACTTTTTATATTGCGTTGATTTATACAGTGATGTTTCACAGACTTTTTTGAGGTGGTTTTCCATCTGTTGTACAGATTGTAAACAGAAACTATTGATCATCGGCTCTATATACAGTATAAACTTGACGTTAATGTTTCCTTGTGCTACAACAGCTCAGGAATCAAATAAAGGGCTACCAAGGCTTGGGAATTTAATCACTGAGCTGCAGCATGGGATATTTTCACAGCTGTCATGCTCTCCTCACTCTTGCCTGCCTCCTCCGTCTCTCTCCCTCTGTCCGTCTCATGCTCTGCCTTCTCTCCCTCTCATCATCTCCGCAGCTGCTGAAGGACTTCCCGGACGAGCTGCGCTCCGACATCACCATGCACCTCAACAAGGAGATCCTTGAGCTGTCGTTGTTCGCCTCAGCCAGTCGCGGCTGCCTGCGCTCCCTGTCGCTGCACATCAAGACCTCCTTCTGCGCTCCCGGAGAGTACCTCCTCCGGCAGGGCGACGCGCTCCAGGCCATCTTCTTCGTCTGCTCGGGGTCAATGGAGGTGCTGAAAGATGGCATGGTGCTGGCCATCCTGGGTACGATTCACAGATGGGGAAAGAGGGCGGGGAGGGGGGTTATGGTGAGGAGAAGAGGAAGCAAAAATCCTTCTGTGTTATTATTATTATAGCTTTACAAAGAAACTTCCCAAAGAAAGCCTCATAATAAGGCTCTGTGTGGCTCATTGTGATAACGCTGGGTCCTGTAAATGAGCTCATTGTTTGGACACAGGAGCTTTACAGTGGCCTATAGGCAATAGCTCATCCTCCGAGCCTGCTGTTACTGAACCCACATAATCAACAGTATAGTCAGGTGTCATTTGTCCAATTTACTGTATGTTGTAGCACTAAGAACCAAATAAGGACTCTCCTTATCTATACAGTAGCTGTGCATACAAAATTTGCATGGTGGATTTTAAATTCTCAAATTAAATTTTCTCGGGCGACATGACTGATTTGTGGCCAGTCTTGCGAAGATGAGCAAAGCCGATGTTGAAACAGAGCGATTCAGCCACTGCGCTCTGTATTATATCTCGATGCACTTATCTATTCAGAGCAATTCATGATCGTCCAATGCCATACAAGTTAAACCTCTTCAATCCGGTGATGTCCAGCTGAGTCTGGTCAAGTGCGTTTTAGATAGCACTGTAATTCAGTCCTGTCCACTTCAATCTGTGTTGTCCAGTTCAACCCGGCCCATTTCATCAGTCCAATTCACCAGAGCTAGGTAATTTCAGTTCCATCAAGTCCAGCGCAGTTAGTCTCTGTCCAGCTCTTCCCCTTGTACAGCAGGTGAAACCATACTGTATATGGCGCCCACAGGCACATTAGTATGTTTTTTTAATTGCAGTGTTCAGTTAATGGTTGATTTTCCAAGGCAGCAGCTAATTATAATGTCAGCTGTCAGCATTGTGTTTCCTACAACAAAAAACAGAATGAAAAAAAAAAAAAAAAAAAAAAGAGCATTTCAGTGGTGGGAAAACAGTGAAAACCAGAAAAATAAAATGGGAGTGATACTAAAATTAAATAGACTCCTCGTTAATGAGGGGATGAAACTCCATAAAGCTGCAGATCAGCTCAGACTAAGAAAAGATTTTGGTTGTCTTTGTTCCTAATAAAAAATTGTTTTTATGGACGCTGTTGTGCTGTTAATGCAGAATAGGTCATTATATGAAAGAAAGAAAAAAAGATCATTAAAGGAATAACATCCAAACCATGGCAACTAGTAAGAGGCCACCTCTAGAGAGTAAACCTATATGAAGACACTGGTCCAGTCCACAGCAGCTGGAGTGTGTACAGTAGATGATATTTATGTGACTGTCGTCTACGACTCCTGAGCTGATTGGGAGCAAATGCATATTTGTAAAATCCATGATGAAATTAGCACAGCTCATGAGCAGCACAGTAAACACCAGCTCAGAGTCACTTTTTCTCCATTTTCCCATGAGCTACTACATTTGACATCACATACAATCTCATCTACTTGTATTTCAACAGTGAAACAGGTCTCTCTGTTGCTGCTCTCGTTTTTGTGAAAAAGAGAAAAAAGCCACTTGTAGAAATAGTTTTGGGCCTCATTCACTGCAGCTCAGGTGGAGCTGATGGCTCTGTCCTCTGCTCACCATCACAACTTCCTTTCAATAGATCTGCACAAATGTTTCAACTGTTTTTTTTATTATTGTTTTTTTATTATTATTATTTCCTCACACCCACTTTTACAATAGTAATTCAACAACCATTAGAACAATTCATTTTACAAGTGGTCTTAGGAGGTGAACAATCACCTTTTGTTTTGTTTTTTTAATATATATATACGTGTGTAAAAAAAATAAATCAGAAAACCAAAATTTTAGAATACTTAAGAAAGAAAGAAAAAGAAAAAAAAAAAAACCCAAAAACAACAGCAACTGGTTATTTTTGTGCTGGAAATCTTCCCACAAATCGTGTGACATTTTGGAGCTGTGGTGATGTCACTCATGCGCGTGTGTGTGCGTGCGTGTGTGTGTGAGCAGCAGCCAAATGTGAAACAAGATGCTAACAGGCCTCAGTGTAGAGCTGCTTCCCCAACCACGCACATCTGCTGTGTAACACCACCTCTTGTCCTGAGTGACCCCATGACTTCTTCTATCTGACCCCCATGACACAGAGTCATGGACAAATCTGTCGCAAGTGTGTCTGTGTGCCAGGAAAGTGTGTGTGTGTGGGTGTTTGTGAGTCAGTGAGAAAGAGCAAGATCTGAATCTGAAACTTCATCCATCACATTGTCTCTGTTGGTGCAGTATTTAAACTCTTTATCTCCGTTTTCATTCTTGTTTGTGTCTGTGTGTGTGCATGTGTGTGTGCAGATTGTTCCTACCTGTTGTTTGTCTCAGCGCCTGCATACAAATGTTCCTGCTGCAGAAAGTTTGTTTGGGCATGTTTGTCTCGAGTAGGTGGAATTGTTTACTTGTGCTTAGACTAGCGTGTGTGTGGGTGTGTGTGTGGGTGGGTCGATGTGTGTGTGTGTGTGTGTGTGTGTGTGTGTGTGTGTGTAGGCTTGACAGGCGGAGTGCATTGTCTCTGCTCGCCTGCTGACTGTGCAGAAGGTCAGGCTGACATTGAGCGTCTGACTGAAGGGGAAGAAAGCTTCTCTCGATCAGTGTCTCTTTCTCTCTTTTTCTCCCTCCCCATCTCTCTCTCTCTTTCTCTCTCTGTCACTCTCTCCCCTTCTTCCTCGTCCGTAGCGACAGCTCAGCATCACGTAATAGAGAGTGGGAGAGTGTGAGAGAGGCCATGGTGAGAGACATGAAACAGAGAGGATGAGGAGGAAGTGAGGTTGATGGAGAGAGGGGAAGAGAGACGCTTGTTTGTAGTGTAAAAGTCAACGGGACGGGATTGAGTGAGGGCAAGGTTGCAAGAGAGAGAGAGAAAGAGAGAGGAAAGAGAAGTAGGAAAAGGAAGCATGAGTTTAATGTGGAGAGTGTGAGGGAGCAAGGCTGTGAGATGAATGAGTGGAAAGATAAAAGAGAAAAATGGGATTGAGGAAGACAGGAAAGGAAAGAAGACAGGAAGCAAAACTTGAAGAAAAAAATGGAAAAGGGGAGAACAAGAAAAGAGAAACTGGACGGACAAAGAGAAGAAATGAACAGAAATGAAGGGAGGGAAGACAGAAAAGGGAAACAACGGGGATAGATAAGTGAGAGAAGGAAAGAAAATAGGGAAATAAGAAACATGGAAATACAAGAGAAAAAAAAATAGATAGGGAAGAAGAGAGGAAGAGAAGGAGAACATGGAGGAGGGGAAACAAAAAGATGTTGGAGTGAAGAAATAAAGGGAGAAATTATGGAAGAAGGAAGAAATAAAGGAGGAATGGCGAAAAAGAAAAGACAATGAAGTGGAGGCAAAGAGGGAGAGGCAGGGAAACACCAAAGAAGGGAAGGAAACGGGTCAGAAGAAGAAAGATTAAGAAAACTGGAATTGAAGTAAGAAAAGAAAAGAAATATGGTCAAACAAAAAGGAAGTTAAAAAACATCGAAGATGAAAGAAAGGAGGGAATAAATGAAAACAGGGAAGAGAAAACACACAGCAGGAGATGAAGCAAAGAGGATGAAAGAAGGAAGGAAAACGGAGGAAAAACAGATAGAGGTAAAATGAAAGGGAATGAAATTAACAGAGCAAGAAAAAAAGAGGAGAAACGAGACAGGGAGGTAGCAGAGAAAATAGAAGACAGACAGTGACAAAGGGTTTTGATATAGCAGAAGGGGTGAGAAATCTGGAAGCAGGGAGAGGGGGGAGAAAAGAGAGAGAAGTAATGAGTGAAATAAAGAGAAGGAGGAGTGGACTGAGAGACACTGGGAGAGACGGAGTCAGAGAGGAGGAGAGGAAGAAGGAACAGTCACGACTGCCGCTCCGTCAGCTGAGGTTTAATTGAGCTGCGTTCACAGTTCACAATGACCATAATGAATATTTTATCACTGCTTAAGGGGCATTAACACTGATGGGGTACTTAGCCTGGTCCTGTATGTATTAAGAGAACAGGAAACAGCAGCTGTCACAGCCTCCTCACTCCAAACCAGACGATGTACTAAGAGCAGTGAAAGTGATTATGTTTCATACATAATAATCACAGACTCTGTAAACAGCATTGTGCTGTTTATTCACCGTCTCCGCACTGTTTGGCATCACTTAGTCATCAGCCATTATCTTTAAAACCCATCTCAGGCTCTGTCGCCCCTCATGCAGTTGATGCCTTTTCTCAGATGACCAGTTGTGCTACTAGCATTTTCATTTTAACATCATCTGACAAGTAAGTGGCAACAGTTAATTAGCAGGAGACGTTGACGTTAATGTAAGAATGCACAGAGGAGCTTGTGGTCGTGTTGTGTTTACTTCCAGCCGCCTCGACGGTCTTTGTTGAGAAAGGAACAGTGAGAAGTCGATGAATCAGGAGCTGCCAAGAGCCTCAGTTTGGCAAAAGGCTGAATTACAGTGATGTTGAATAATGGTGTGAAGAAGACAGTTTGGATGACAGTGTTTTTTTATGCCACACATCAGCCTCAGTTGCAGCAGCATGGACCTACTGTATAGGTAAAAGATGGAGTCAAGTTAAAAATGGCAACAGTTCATTCAGTTATTTCTCAAGTATGATATATTTTAAAGCCGAAGAACAGCTTCTAGGAAAAAACCTGAGACTTAGTCATTTTGGTTGACCACCAACTATGTGGAGGAGAATTTCAGGTTTATGTTTGAATCAAAATCAATTTCTTATATAGTAACGTCTACAAATATGAGAGTGCGATCAGAGGTTGGTGGAGGAGGCAGCAGCAGCACAGATGTTTTCCGACACAAGGGCTTTAAATAAGTCTTTAATAGTCAGGTGGTCTTCCTAATGCTTCAGCATCATCCTGCTTCAAAACCTTTCACACACTCCAGGCTGAGTGCTGCCTCAGAAACCCTTCAGCAAATGGAGGATCTGATGTTGCAGCGTCTGCATTAGAGACTCAGCCCCCCTTTTACCAGCATGCCGACACGATGCTGTGACCCCCGTCTCTCACCTGCTGCCTCCATATCTCTGTCTGAGCAGGTAAAGGTGACCTGATCGGAGCGAACCTGTCCTTAGACGACCGGGTGATAAAAACCAACGCTGACGTGAAGGCCCTGACCTACTGTGACCTGCAGTGTGTCAACCTGAAGGGGCTGTACGAGGTGTTGGACCTGTACCCCGAGTACTCGGACCACTTCGTCCAGGACATCCAGCAGGACCTCACGTACAACCTGAGGGAGGGGCATGAGACGCACGTGAGTCCATCCAAGTTGTTTTAAAGCCTCTGTCGAAAAATGTGTTTTTCTTACAGTAATGGTCATTTTGATCCGTGTCTGTGTGTGTCATTAACCAGCTAAGGTGAAAAGTTCTGTGTTCATCTTGTATCTGGATTTTACACATACACAAATTAGGTTGTTTTTTTTACATCGTAGTTTGTAAACGCATTATGATCCAATCGACATCAGTGTGATGAAGGGGAACTTGAAACCTCCAGTGCCGGAGTAACAACCAGACGATGTGGAAAATCTGTGTCAGACACAAATCATTATTCAAAACAATCTGCTGGAGAGAGTCTGGAGGGGAATTCACCTACATACTGATTTTAATACACAGTGTCAAAAGCTCTTTTTTCAGTTTTTACTTATTTTTTACCAAGAAATGAGCGATTTTCCATTCATGAAACTGCCTGGTAATGTTGACAGTTGACAGTAACCGAAGGAGGAATGCAAAGTAGAGTGGGAAGAAAATGGAAATGATAATGAATTGGTTCAACTGAAGTGTGCTTTTGCTTCAAGCTGTACTTTAAAATCAAACACTTCCCTCACATGTTTATAGTATTGATTTTTTTTTCTAATGTCTGTAGCATAGACTGTAAAAAATATGGACGTAGCATCCGTGACGTCACCAGTTGGTTTTGGGGAGTCGTTTTTGTGACTCAAATATGGCGGCCTGAACAGCGCCATGTTGGATTGGCCAGCCGAGAACCCGCCCACTGGCCTTGAAGCAGCGGTCTCCGGACCGCTCCGGACCTGTCACTCAACGTTTCCGCGCCCTAATTGGCCAGAATTTTAACCTAATAACAGTAAAACGGTAGAGTTTAAAAAAAATTCACCCCCCTCAGAGTGTGTGCGGGGGTAGAAACTATCGATTGAGACCAAAAAACGTTCTGACACCAGGCTTTGATCATGTTTATTGAGGATGTAAAGTCGGCGATTTTAACATGGGGGTCTATGGGGAATGCTGCTTTCTGACACCAGCCCCCAGAGGAAGCCGGGGGGATTGCAGTTTTTTGAACGCGGAAGTGAGCTTCACTTCTCAGACTGACAACTGCCCCCTTGGTCTGTAGTGTCTTTTATTTGGATAATCATAATAAAATAAGTTTCTCCATAATGGTGATTGGAGGTGCTGTAACAGTAATGGGTTGAGTGAGAGGAAAGAAAAAGGGAGTGGAGTTGAGAGGGAAAGAGTGAGACTTTCAGGACGGATGGAGAAAGCTCTGAATTAAGAGACGTGTTTGTGTGTCTGTGTATGTGCGTGTGTGTGTGTGAGAGAGAGAGAGAGAGAGAGAGAAAGTGGGCAAAAATAGCTGTGGCACTTGGAGGAGCTCTGCTGCTGTAATTACAGTCAGGTGTTTCTGTCTCTCCTGCCCAAACACCGCTGGCCCACTTACACACACACACACACACACACACACACACACACACACACACACACACACACACACACACACACACACACACACACACACACACACACACACACACACACACACACACACACACAGCCTGCTGCAGGGCTTTTAGGTGAAGCTAATGTGGAGCCCAAACTGCAGGACTGAGTTTGAATGAAGACAGAGGGAAGGAGTCAGCGGTTGTTTGAGTCTGAGATGTTGGATTGTTTAGTACATTACTGTACTATATATATACGTATATATATCTATATATATATATAGAGAGAGAGAGAGAACAACACAACAGCATCAGTGTATTAAGATGAATTATTCTTCCATCAGTACATCACCTCAAACCATACACTTGTGTCATTTTCTTGCACACACTTCACTGCTGAGCCATTTTGAAGCCGAACTCCTCAGTAAATGAAAAAGAGATAATAAAAGGCCAAGTCTTGATTGCTCAGTCCTGCATCTCATTCACTGTGTGCTTCCTCTCTGTCTCTCTTCCAGGTTAAGGCCAGACTGTCCACAGCAGCTCTTGATGCTCAGGTACCAAACCACAAACACCCTCACACACACACACACACACACACACTGGTGATAGGCTTACAATCTAAAGGCAATATGCCCCACTTTTAGACAGGTCCCCATTCCCTGCATCATCCTGCACTAGAAAATGATGAAACTCAAATTAACGTTCAACAGCAGACACATTTTTCTATTCCATAAAAAGTCTGCAGAGTGAGACCAGCAGTAGACCTCCATAATGGACTCAATCACTCTTTTTAGACTTAATGTTTCTGATGAAGAGATTTTTTTTTTCCTTCGGTGGAGAGGTTCAGGGAGCAGAAAGATCAATTCTGCACAGAAAGTGTTAGCAGTCATTAAATCAAGAGTAACTATGAATGGAGGGTGATGCAACGCTCTACATGGTGTCAAGCTGCTACTTTCATTCTTGAGAATCTGCACAACTAACACAAATTTAAAAAAAAAATTTGTGGTCAGGTATTTTACAGTAGAATCGATGCAGCTGTCGGAGCCATTAACCCCACGCTGGCGTCGTTTTCCGCCGAGAGAGTCAGGTCATAGGCCGCTGATCAATAGGTTGCTGCTGACCTTCTTCCTGGTGTTACCTCATTGTATCCGCATTTTACAGCTGATCAGCGTCATAGCAATTTAGAACGGCAACAGACCTTTGACAAAAGAGGACATGGGCCTCCGTGTTTATTAGGACAGAAGTCAGAGTTCACTAATGTTACATCTATTATTCTGCAGGTCACATGTGCATCCTGAACTGTTGATCTGGGGCTTTTTGGTCAACATATCACTCCTAAATCCAGCCGAGTGTGGTGCCCCTTACACTTACTAGTCATTAGTACATACGTTTGTATTCACAGCCCCTCTGTGCGCCCAGGGTCATGACATTATCAGATGATCAGCATATTTCTGTTTTTATAGTTATGTAATCTGCAAAATTTCTTATAGTATCCACACTGTATGTGATTTTTGCTTTCAACTATTCCTTTTACATTTCCAGTCAGTAGTGAGAAGGAACGGGCGAGTGGTTCAGGGTTATCCGTCCATCAACGAGGCTCAGGAGGAACACGAAGACGATGAAGATGAGGAAGAAGAGGACGAGGCCATGTCCGTGTCACTGTCGTCGGAGCGTAACCGAGCGGTGAACCTCAGGGACGCAGGTGGGAAGTCTCTACTGAGCCGACCCAGCCAGAAAACCACGGGACAGAGCTCCGGGAGGTCTCGGAAAAAGATCCAGGAAATTACTCTCGCCACTTTAGACCCTTCCAACCTCAGCCCCAGGTGAGTTTGATCAGCATTGATCCGTCTGTCTGTGTGACTGCATGGGCCTGTCTCCGTGAATGTATGTGTTCAAACTCACTCTCCAAACTAGAGGTGATATAGAAGTGAGAGTACTTGTATGACCTTTGATGTTTACTAGACCTAGTAACAAGAAAGGAGAACTCAAACTTATTTAGCTGTAGTGTGACCTGTTCAGGCCACTACATAGTTACAATGGGGGATTTAAAGTGACTGAAAGGTAAAATATCCACCACCCTCACACTCCCTTCCCACGTTGTTTGATGAGGAGTGAGAGGATGAGAGAAAGATGAATGAACTGGACCATGCTCTTGGAGATGTAAAGTTTAGCCAATATCGAAAAATATAGTTTAGATGAATCCTGTTTTTATTATTATTTTAATGTTTTACAGGAGAAAAGAGAATATAGAGATATGCAAATATTCCTTTTTGATATTTGTCAAATATTGATATCAACTCAGCCAATATATGGGTGCAGTATTAGAACTCGAATGTAGCTGTTAGCTTAGCCAAGCATAAACAAAGAAACGACGGGATCATCCCTATGTTCCCCAGGTCCTATGTTCCCCACTTTGTATGGGACCGAGGAACATAGGACCCTTTTTTAGAAAAAGGTTCTATGTTCCCCGCTTTTTCCCAAAAGGACCTGGGGAACATGCAAGTTTTGGTCCCATACCTGGAAGTGGAGTTGTGACTTTTCAGATTTTTGCCTATTTCTGAATGAGAAGTTGAGTTGTGGCTTTGAGCGAGAAGTGTAATTGTCCCATTGGTTGGGGTTCAGGCAATGAAGAAAGGAGTTTGTTAAGTTTAGTAAAAAGACCAGATAGAGGCTAGACAGGCCAGATAGATGGAGAGTCCAGAATAAGTAGAGAGAGTCCATCGACCAGCAGCAGCGGGGAACATAAAGGTCCCATGTTCCCCGCTGTTACCGGGGAACATGGGACCCTTTTTCAGAAAAATGGTCAGTATTGCAACCGGGACCCAACATAGGACCCTTTTTCAAAAAGAGGGTCCTATGTGATTGTTGCCAGTCTTTATGCCAAGCTAAAGTAAGCTAACAGGCTTCTGGCTCTAGCTTCACAGTAAGCACACTGTAGCCTACGTAAACCTTTGAGAGCATGAAAACAAGTTTTTTTTAAGGAAGAGCAATGGGGGGTACAATGAAAATCAATTATACAAAACCAAGACAAGATATATTTTATTGTATTTAGAATATCCAACAATGATCACATGAGCTAATCTTTTCTCACTCCTGCAGGATTGTGGACGGCACTGAAGACAGTGAGGGGACAGAGAGCTCTCTGGCTTTCTCCTTCTCCACCACCCAAGCTTGTCCTGCCAGTGAACCAACCAGTGCCTCAGCCTCTGCCACAGGTCCTCCCACCCTACAGTGCACATCGGTTTACCTTTCAAATATCATCTAACACCATTTACAATCCCTTCAACCTTGAAAATTCTGGGTGATGAGAAATGTTCACATCCAAAACCCTGCAGATCTGTCGTATAATGAGGAGGATTAATGTGAATTTGCGCTCCATGCCAATGCCTAGAGTAGTTATCAGCTGCCTCAGTGCAAATGTGTAGCCTACTGCTTGTTCGGCGCGTGAAGTGATTTGTAACTTGGTAATTTGTGTCACAGATATGCTGCAGATCAGCACAGCAGAATTAGCAGCAAAAGCAGAAGAGACCAGGGGACAACTGCGACATCTCGACCAGCAGGTAGGACTGTTTGAGCATGTGGTTATGTGTGTGGTGAAGGAGAGAGAAACAGGCAGAGAGAGAGGTGGGCACAGGTAAGCACAAGCCATATGGCCATGTCAGCATGTCAGGCACAACCCAATCGGGAGAAGTGGTTAAAAAAATAAGAGGAGGAAATCCTGATCTACAATGTTGTGTTTGTGTTTTTTACTCAGAGATCTGCTGTGCCTTGTCACGGGCATTCTCAAGTATCACATTTGGATGTTTTATGTACTTTGGAGGTCCGTTACACACATACACACATGGTCTGTCGTGCTGTATCCCATGGTTTTGACTGGCAGGTCACTAAATTGACATTAGACTTTTGGCAGGTGAGGAGGAGTGTTTGCTTCCTCCTGCTGAGCCCCAGTCTGTAGAATGATCAGAAAAAGAAACAAGAAATAAGAGGTGGGAAAAGAATTTAAAGGAGAAAAAGGCAGGGAATAAAAAAGACAATAAAGGGAAGGGTGAAAGAGAGGTGTGAAACAACAGCGGCACAGCACCTACACAGTTATGCACATTGGCTCTGTTGTCCTTTCGCGGTCTCTGTGGGTTACCGGTGTTTGACAGGAAGTCTCTCAGCATGGTCTTGTTGGTTGTTAATCCTCACTTGCATCTATCCACACCGGTCACCATAGGAGATGAAAAGGGGAGGGGGTTGTTTAAACCCCACACGCTCTCCACAAACACAAACACGAATGGCAGTTTAGGGCATTGTGTGTTACTGTATGTAGCACACGCAGGGTTTGTTTGTGTTCACAAGAAACATATTTATTGTTAAAGAAAATATGAATAGTCTTTTTAATATGTAGTGTGATGTAGAGTAAGCTTATTTCCTTTTTTCCTTTTAAATTAAAATCCAAGAGCAAGAGCAACATGTTAATGAATTACAAATAGTGTGAATACAGCAGTGAGTCAGCTGTGCCTTGATCTGTGACCTCTTACCTTTGATCTCTGACTTTAAGCCATGTCTGTGCAGCTGAAGGGTTTATTCAGGTGGGAGATGAGTAATGCATTAATAGGATTGGAGAGAGGCCTAAACTGGTGACCTTTGTGCTGTGTCACGGAAATCATAATGCGCATCTATACAGGAGAGCTCAAGCATTGCCTGAATGCCCTGAGTAATTGCACTTCTAATGACGAGAAGAGGCTGGAAATACTCGACAACATGATACACACATACGTACACTGCAGACTCACTTCAGAGTAAGACTTGCACACACACACACACACAGCAGCGGTGACCTACTTGAGTAAATTAACAGTGAGCAAGAAAACCAAATAGGAAAAGCTGAGAATAAAAAAATATTTCATGAATTGTAAATATAATTTAAAGCAGCAATAATTAATCTTTTTTTTTTTTAGCCACTTAAGGCTGTGGAACCTTTTAACACAAGTTTTTGCCAATATTAACATAAACATTTGTCATCATGTTTCTACTTTTCACTCTCTTTTTTCTCTGTTTTGGTCTCCACCAACGCCTGACTGAAACTTGAGGCTGTTTAGCAGCTAAATGTCCCACTATGTTCACAAGCTGGTCACTAACCTCATCAGCCTGCCATCTGCCACGGGGCAGGTAGAGTACAGTACATGTATGTGACGTATGTGCGCCTTTTGTTTGTGTTTGAAAACAAGTTTGATGAGAGAGGTGAGGCTGAACAATAATATTAAAGCTGCAGGCCATAAAACCAAAACAATGAGCCGACATTACAGTATGTAGAGCAGAGAGAAACACTGTCAGGTGTCGTGTCGTCAGACTGTGTGGGAAAGGAGATGAAAAACGAGGAGTGCTAGCAGGCAGCGGCCATTTATTAGTGTGCAGGCAGGTGGACATGAACATAAAAGCACCCCTCACTGACCTGAGGAGGAAACCCCGTAACACTCTTTACTACATACTCCTCTAAGGGACATAGTGTGCAACGCTGTGAACAGCACTGTAACATTTGCTGTGCTTTTCTCTTAAACACCACATCAAGTGACAGTTTTCTGTAGATGGGTCATAAATATACATTAAATGTGGTCAGACTATTGATTGGTGCAACTTAAAGGGATATTGTGTAACTTCTCCTGTTATCTAGTCACGAAAATCGATTATTTCATTCAAAAGTATGTTTTTCATTAATCAGTAATCACCCCCATCAACAAACTGAAGTGTTCCTTTCAGCTCTGAATTAGCCGTTCATATCATTCATATCTCCATGGAGCGGGTAAGCTCGGTGCTGGCTGCCATGTGGTGTCGCCATGTTTTTACGTTCAGTGGCAGCGTGACGGTAGGAAACCACGGAATCTCAGTGGAGACACCGGAGCTGTCGGCTCAGGTCGAGGTGGCGTCTGTGAAAAGTCACCGCGGTAACGCAGTGAGGAGGAATGGAGCGTTACACTGATGCTGCATTCACGTGGAGTCGGGCAGACGGCCGTCGGTAACAAACCAGATGTCATTTTAGTCCCAGAAGTCGAGAGAAAGCCGGTAAAACGTGGGTCAGGTAAACAATACCACATCGCCATGACAACATATTGTCACGTGTATTGTTTTGCCTCGTGTTGACGGACCACTTGTTTACATAGAGGCTTGTTTATGCCGTTACGTGCAGCGGCTGTCGTCCGTCTGCCGTCTGCCCAATTTTACGTGAATGCAGCATGAAAAATACAATTGAGTTGCTTGCGATATACAACTGCAGCGCTAGATGGGAGTAATTCCTACACAATGTACCTTTAAAGGCAAAAAACTTAACTATAAGCTTAAATAAACCTCCAAGCAGTACAGTATGAGCAACAAAAGTCATATAGCACATTTATTTATTGTATCATATAGCAAATTACTTTCTCAGTATGGTTATAATAGTTACACAAATAACGTTAACATACGATTAAGCATTAGTGCCATTTTGACTTTGGCATGTACCTGTAGCTGCTGTGGATTGTGGTAATGTCTTGCAGCTGTTTTGTCTGATGGATGTCTCTGAGGGGGAGAACTGGAATCATGTTTACAGCGTGTCAGATTGGACTGTCCTGTCACTCTCAGCTTTTCTATTTTTATCAGAGCCTTTTATCGGCCACTCCAGAGATGGGAGAGACTGGGGAATTGTGACAGAGGAGATTGAATATTAAGTCCTCAAAAAACTATCACTAGGCACTAAGTATATGGTTTCAAAAGATACAATTAGATATGCATATGCAATATAAAGTTTTAAGTCTGCATAGTCTGCATTCACATGTGCTCCCAGAGTGATTTGCTCTGTCATAATCAAAGCATATTTATGCGCGCTGCCTGATCACCTCTTGACGTGCTCATGCAGCGACTGGAGCAGCTCCCACCTCGAGTTGTGTGTCCTGCTGAGGGCAGATGTGCATCCAGTGGCAGTGATGTGTGTGATGAATGGTCATGAGCGCTTTGACTGGCAGAAGCAGATGGCAGGTTGGCAGGGCTTCACGGTCGTGCCCACTGTGGACACGCCACGTGCGGAGAGCAACTAATCACCAACCCCGCCTCCCTCATCAGTGTAACGGCCAATTATAGCAACACGACGTTACATGCAGAAAAAACAGCAGGCAGGGAGATAGAAAATGTATTTGACCCAAAATGACTGACCTGAAAATACCCAATTCATAACAATGTACTGTATATACCCTGGGGGTTCTTTGTTCCTGTTTAATTAGCAGCCAGAGTTTGTCTTCATTACATAACCAGAAAAGTCAGCTCCACAGCAGAGACTCCACTTTGAGACTTGTGGGCAAAGAGGCTGTAGATTTAAATGTAAGAGGTGGTGACAGATTCAGTCGCCTCAAGCAACAAGAGGCATATTGGATCTTCAGTCTTAAAGCCGCAAGTCGCCCAGGCCACAATGAGGAACTTGACTTCTTCCCTTTTTCCAATAGTGGGTAATAGGTGGAAAGTGTGGCTCATTGATTCCTACAGCGCCGACAGGTTGGTGAGAGATTGAGGTGCATAATGCTAGGAGGGGCTAATGTAGCCTCAAGCTGCTACTCTCACTTCTTTCTAACTCCACGCACTTCATATTTTCTTAGTCTTCAGTCGGCCACTGTCTCAGATTTGATGTCTCATCTTCTGAAATCACAAAAAAGCTTTATATAACATAACCTGTAAAAACACATTGATGTGTAAACTGAGTGAAGCTCCCCTTTTCGACATCATTTTCCCTAAAATGATCCCAGCGCAAGTGATTAGTGGGAAACCACAGTCCTTGTTCCGAGGGGGAAAAAAACTCACTCCAAAGTTTATGTGGAGTTAATGAGCTTCGGCAGTGACTGGAGATGAATTAGAAAGAGAACTGTGGAGTTTGTTCCCATCGTTTAATGTCCACAGTGAAGCGGGGGAATGATTACAGCAAGCTTGTTCGCATGGGGATGTGACTATCGAACGTATCCTTTCATGCTGAGACACAATACGAGTTGATGTATCAATGAGTATTGTTCAGTTTTGCATTTGATGATGTGTGTGGAATCAGGTCCTTCTTTGTTTTATGTTTTAAAGGTATAATATGTAGGAATTGCCCCCATCTAGCGGTGCGGTTGCATATTGGAACGTATTCTTGATGTTGCATTCACGTGAAATCGGGCAGACGTCGGGCAGACGTCAGACAGACAACAGACTGCATGTAACAGGATAAACAAGCGTCTATGTAAACAAGTGGTCCGCCAGCACGAGGCAGAACAATACAGGCATGACAATATGTTGTCATGGTGATGTCGTATTGTTTACCTGACCCACGTTTTACCGTCTTTCTCTCGTCGAGTAAAATTACATCCGGTTGGTTTGCCGACTGCCGTCTGCCTGACTGCACCTGAATGCAACATCGGTGCCTCCGTCCTTCCTCACACTACACAGTGGTGACAGTTTTAACAGGTGCTACCTGGAAAACTTTCTCTTTTTACTGAACGTAAAAAATGGCGATGCAACATGTGCGTCGCCCACTTGTATTGTAACGACTTGTAACAACTCATTCTAAGGTACGAGAAAGCTTTTATTTGTATGCGGGTGTGATTCGACTTCAGTGAATTTATGAAAGCAATATTTGATTTTTGCTAATAAAAAGCCAAATAAGTTACACACTGGGGCTTTAATTATGTATTAGCCCACATTTATTAGAGGTTTATTATTTTTACCTTTGAATGAGAAGAGAGACTTTTTTTCCTCTTAAAATGAAACAGTCTGCTTTGTGTCTCTGCAGGTGAGCAGCCTGGGGAGGGAAGTGGCCGACCTCGGACGAGTTATGAGGAGGATGGCTCAGCTCATGGAGACGATGATGTCAACGCCGCCGCCGCCTTCCGTAGACTGCCCGACACACTACTCGCCGGCACATCACACGTTCCTGCCCCATCCCAACCCCCCTCCGTCCTACCCCTCACCAGCTCAGACTGCCTCCATCTGGACAGACACGCCCATGTCACTGCCCTCCTCTCCTCTCATTACCCCCCAGCAACACGGTGCAATATGCCACGCTGACCCCCTCGCACACAGACCCCAGGATCTCCAGCTGGGGTACCGCGCCATGCCCAGCTCGACCCCGCCTCCCACCCCCGGCTCCCTTCAATTACAGCCTCGCATGCCTTCCTCGCCCCACAGCTCACCGGAGATCTCCCACTACAAAGACGGGGCTGGTAGCTCCATCAGGTCAAGGGTACACAGTCCACCTCCGCAGGCCGGGGGAGGTGAGGGCCCTCATCACAGCTCTGGGTGTTCTCCTCAAACTGGATTAGGGGGGGCTTACCACAAGCCAGCCACGGGTTTGTAGCAGCCCTCCGCCTGGACTCTGCGGGATTTTTTCCAGGACTACTCTTTTTGGGCTGTGTTCCTGAACTGATCGACTGGAGGACGTTTGCAGGAACGCCACTCAGATTCCTTTTGTTTTTTTAAAGGCACGTGTTTAAAAATCCAGTTGCATGAACCGAGTACAGGAGGTTTAGGTGTGTTAGCTTTACCTTATAGAAATGTAGTGTTGTTAGACAGGATGTAGAGAGGTTGGGCTGCGTGATGGCAGCTCTCTTGGTTACGGCTAAACCTCCAACTTGCAACCCACCCACCCACCCACCTTGAGGCTCCTTCAGAGGGCAACAACGGGATTATGCCATAATGGAGGCAGAAGATGGATACGGTGGAGAGAGTTGTTTCTGCCCTGCTCTTTTCTCGCTCCTGGCTACAGATGGTTTAAGGTTGGCTGGGTTGGTCAGAGGAGGAGAATGGTGGTGTTTGGGCCCTTTGGAGACAAGGAGGAGGAGGAGGGGGGCAGTTAATATCATCCCCCAACCCTCCCTCTATCTCTGCCATTTCATCTCCTTTTAACCCTTCTTTCCTTGCTCACTCAACCTGCGCCCGATGCTCTGGATTCCTTGGACCAGTGCGCGGCTGCTTGTACTGGGAGAGATGGGATGTATTGTGCTCTTTACCACCGGCCCCTTCAGGGAAGAGGGCGGGAGGAGGGTGGAAGAAGTTGGTTATGGAAGTGGTGGCGGTGGTGTCGGGAGGGGGTTGATGTTACGCCGCGGGCAGAACAGCCCCTGATGTCGTCTGTCACACTGAGCACAGGGACTCTCTCTCTCTCCCTCTCTCTTTCTCTGCTCCACTCTTTCTCTCCATACACTCACCACTCTCTCTCTCTTTTTCTCTCTCTCTCCCTCTCCCTCTCCCTCCCTCTCTCGCTCTCTTTCTCTCTGCATGCCTTTCCGAGCCTTTTGAGTAGTGCCTGTAGACACACATTAACATGCTGCATGTCACCATGTGGAAATCCAGCTTGCCATTTATCTATCTATTTAAAGGAAACATGGTTCAAACTTTTAATAGCTGAACCTGGCATTTACTGATGCATATTTATTGGCTGTGGGTTCAGTTTGAAACAACCGGGTGATCCTAGGAACAACGTGGTCGCTGCTGTTGCGAAGCGGCCCGGAGCACGCCACCAATACTAAATTGGCCCATGGTCTACATCGAAGGCCGTTTCCCTGATCGTCACCCGGGGTTACCAACTCTCAAGATCCATTTTTCTCAGCTGTTCAGAGCAAAGGCAATATTCCCACATAAAAGCACAATAAGGCGATAAAGACGCTTTTATATTTCTATGAATGTATCAATACTAAAGATGTATTTTTTTACCTCAAAGAATGCAAGAGTGTGGGGTGGCAGTAAATGATGCTGCTCTATCTGAGGTTATGGCAGTGCTGTTTGCTGCTCGCTGGTGCCAGCCAATGCAATGCTTTCCAAACCAGGAAAAAAGGTCATAACTCTCGGCCCGACAGATCTACTGTTCTCTTTTGAACTCGTGTAGATCTGACTCTGCTTCTCTGCAAATGGAATGTACTGTAATCAAACTTGTTTTTTCCCTTAACATTTTGATATTTATTAGATACGAAAACAGACCTGTTATGCTAATAAACAACAAATATGACTGTTATGTCTGGTTTTTTGTTGTTGTTTGTTTTGTTCTGGGGTTGGTTTTTTTGCCAAAAAACACACACACATCACAATCTATATAATGAATATTATGATAGTTGAAAAGACCATCCTTCCTCCGTTTGATTTTGGGCATACTATCTACCGACAGGCGTGTAAAGGAACTCTCTAAATTGGACACAATCTATCACTCTGCTCTTAGACTTGTCACAAACGCTACATTCAGAACTCACCACTGTCTTCTTTATTCTCAGGTCAAATGTCCTAGTATAAACTCAGGATTAGGAAAAACTGCCTTCTCCTTCTATGCCCCACACCGATGGAACAAATTACAAAACTCACTGAAAATCGATAGACTTATTTCACTTGAGGCTTTCAAAAATCTACTTCTCACCACAGTACTGGGGGCTCAGACTCAGACTTGCACTTGCTTCATAGTCTTTTTACTACTCCTTGTTATTATTTATACCTGTACTTTTACTCTGTTGTATTGATGTTTTTGTGATTTCTGTGTACTGCTACAGGGCGTCCTTGAAAAAGAGAGCTCGCTCTCAATGGATCTACCCTGTCAAAATAAAGGTTAAAAAAATAAATAAAAAATAAATTAGTTCAGCTCACCTATAAAACTCTCCTGGGTCGTTCACCTCCATATTTGCTACCATAGTTACTGGAAAGAATTTTGTTCTTAATGTTTTGTCTGGTAAAATGAAGGTGAAATAAATAAATAAAACTTATCAAAAAGAAAAGAACAAGCAGGCATCTTAACACATCCTAGACAGGTGTCTAAATATCCAAAATACAGCCTGTTGTTTGTGCTTATACAATTAGAAATAAAAGCTTACTCAGGAAATGTTGTTCCGCTGGCATGCATATGTTGTGTAGCACTGTTCAAGATAATCCAACCTTATATTCAGGTCTTTGATGTGAAGCTGGCATGTCGGGCTGCTGCTGAGCTCTTCCTGCACCAGCACAACACACCAAGTCAATAACGCCGGATCTCTGTCATGCAAGACTATTGTTTGTCCACACTCTGTTTATAATAGTAGTGTGTATTTGTTTAGCGTACACGTGTATGTGTGTGTGTGTGTGTGTGTCTTTTGTTAGCTGCTGCTACGGTTCATCTGAGGTGAAAGCGCGGCAATCGTCGTGTCCCACTGGTGACGTGGCCGGGGGATGAAAACTGAGTAAGTATGCGTGCTGGGGATCACATTGACACACCTGTCACAGGTCCAGCTGCTCTCACCTGCTGATGTACTGCTCTACTCTGTGTGTGTGTGTGTGTGTGTGTGTGTGTGTGTGTGTGTGTGTGTGTGTGTGTGTGTGTGTGTGTGTGTGTGTGTGTGTGTGTGTGTGTGTGTGTGTGTGTGTGGTGAGAGGGGATATACTTGGGTTCAGCAGGGACGCAGGATTTCTCATATTTATGATGGAGATAACAATGCAATCATGTAAAGCTTTGAATGCGTGTGTGTGTGTGTGTGTGTGCATGCTGTCATATGTGAGCGTATATGTATGGTGAAAACACTCCCCACTCAGACTGTTTCTTGTGTGTTTTTTACTGAGAGGGTTCTTGCAGGTGGGTGGGGGTGTGTTTGAAAGTGATTATTTGTGTATTTAGCAGCGCCCTCAGCACATCTGTGGAAATGCTGTTATTTAGCCCTGGGTCTTGAAGGCCCATCCATATTTAATGGTGTACAGACAATCCCATCCTGGCTGTTTATGCATCATTTTATCCACCTGCTAGCTAACTCATCTTTTATTCACTGCTTTCCCACTTTATCTGTCATTAGCAAACTCAGTCCCATCTGCCTTCCCCCTTTGCTCCCGTGCTTTTTTCCCTTTCCCACCACTCATGATTTTCGATTAGTTGAGTCTGACTCAGGGGAGAAGAGAGAAAGGGAGGGAAGGCTCTATAGAAATGTTAAAAGGAGAAAGCTGATTGTGCAAAGAGGTGGGATGTGGGCAGGTTTGATATCAGGTTTTTACACCTAACATACACTTAACTCTGTATTTCATGTTCATTCTCGTGCTCTGGGTCTGTGTATGTGTCTAATCCACACGATTCACATTGTTTGATGATGGCCCTGACCCAAATACGGCAACTATTCATCCCTGTCCACTCTTTTCATCTGAACAACACACACAAAAATGCTGTATGAGCACACACACACACACACGCACACACACACACACACACACACACACACACACACACACACACACACACACACACATTCACTCTTCCATTCAAATGAGCACTTTATCCCTGTGAAAAGAGCCTCTTCACTTGTCCCTCGCCCCAGATTTCAGCACTAAAAACACCATCGCTGTGCAGGAGGTGAGAACTTCTCTCAGGTAATAAAAACCTGTCCATTTCTCTCCTTTCATCTCTTCCCACATAATGGAGATATGTTGAAATCTGCCAGCTGTTGGTGCATGCAGTCTTTCCATTCAGCCGGTGTCTGAGCTCTGATAGGCTGGCTCCCCAGGAACAGAGGCCGAGCTGTGAGCTGTGTTTGAATGTGTGTGGTCTGACTCGTGTGTTTGCACATGTGTACTTCCATGTATACAGAGCGTCTGCGCCTTTATGCGTGTATCAAAACGCACATCCACATGTAAAATATGGGAAAAACCTCTCCACACAAGGGCTTTACATTTATCTGTTCCACTCCGGAGGAGACAGCGGCGGCTGGTGCACATCGCAGTTATATTTGCATTGGTATAAAGCAGGAAGGGAGGGAGAGGGACGAGGGGGGGGCTTGCAGGACATCTTGTGTGTTTGATAAATGAGTCTGAACTGCTCCCCTGGGTGCTGTGGAACAAGTGGTGGTGGTGGGATGGGCAGCAGAACAATGTGCATGTCAGAAGTAGAGATTAATGGTGGCTTCTTCTTTTAGAGGTGTGGGTCTGCCTATGCTCATCAAGCCAGGATACTGAAGCAGCTGCTAAATTACTCTTTTGTTGCTCAACTGTCAGAGAGAAGTCTGGCATTTTTTAGTCAGCGGGATAGGAGGATCATCAGTAGCCTATGTAAAGCTTTGGGTAAATAGTTGTCTCCCATTGTGTTAATGTAACAGCGGCTTCAGTGTAACAGTAAGGGTCTCTGTTGGAAAGTCAGGAGGTATATCCCTCTGCCTGTGAACACCTGGCAGGATTTTACCCTTTAAAACACTGTTAGTAGGCAGCTGTACATAATGTATCTTTCTCTTCTGCTGTATGATGCTGTGTTTATCTCACATAACCAGCCCAAAATAAAGCTTTTCTTTTTAACCATTTAAGTGACTTATTTCATAACGTGAGATGGCAGCGATAACAGCAATACCTGGTACAATATACAGGGTCTAACACCACACCAACAGCTGAGAGAATGTGTCAGCAAGTCCCATTTAGTTTTCTGGAGATTTATTTTTTTATTTTTTTTATTTTTATACTAAATTAGATGTAAAGTGAAGTGAACATACCACTTATTGTCTAGTTTATGAAGAATTCTAGCGGCAGTACTGGTTTGTAGTCAGCTTACCGTACCATATAACAGAGTAGAGCAAGACTGCATGGAGCCACATGTATGTTGTTGAGAACGTGAGACATTAAACTAAGTTACTTGCTATCAACACAGCCTCATCCTTGGAACACGAACATGACAATCATTATTATTCATTTCTTTGTTGTATTTTTTTTTTTTTTTTTATCATTTAATGATTATGTTTATCTGACCTCAGTTAAAACCCTATATGCATGCACAGAAAACATTTTGTGCACCAGAACAAAAACAGGCTGCTTCTGTTTTCCCAAGATGACGATTCTTAATGTGTTTTTTGGCTGAATTGGCAGTTTAAAAAAAAACAACAACTGTGTAATAAGTCACAGAAATGAAGGTGTTATTGAAACATTGACTCAGAATTTAAAGGGTGCCCCCATAAAGCATTTGTGTCACCAGAAACTTTTCTAAATTAGATGTTCAAAAGCCGTTTTTGCCTCTGACCTTAATTGCTGCTCCAAGCCAAGTTTTTGTCACATTTTAATGCTCTTAATCTTTGCTCAGTGTCAGTGCTGGCTCCTGAGGCCTATCCACATAGACCTAATTGCACAACAAGCACATAACGAATCACTGGAAACAACAGTGTCTGTGTAAAGAAGACCCAAGGCTCTTTGAGGCGTGCACAGTAAGTACAGCCACCGCTGTCCTGGGTGAAATAGCACCATGGATCTTCATAAAGAGGCCACAGCTTCCTGCATCGCAGCAGCTGACATCCATCTGAGTCACCCCGGTTCTCTGGAAGATGTGTGTGTTTATGTGTGTATTGGGGGGTGGCAGGGAAGCAGAAAAAAAAACTGTAACAGTGGCTCACGCTCACCTCAGCATGGAGAAGAGATGGAGGATGCAAGTGATGGGAGACAGCGGGGAGGCGAGGGGAAGGAAAAAGGTCACACAGCAACAGAGGGGGAGGACAGGTTCAGAACAGGAAGAAATGTCTCATGAGGAGAACTTAGGCCGTTAAAAGTTATTTACTATGAGAGAATATCTGAACTCACACCTACACATAGTACTTAATAAAGTGAACAGGGATGGAGTAGGCCTAATAATGTCTTACATCATTAATTGAAAATTAAAACAAACTTAGATACAGGGATTTAAAATATCTCTCAAAAAGCCGGTTCAGGGTTGTGTGCCAGTCTCCTCCACAGTTGGAAAAACACAGTTGGATGGTATGTTGGTGATTTATTTGCCAACCTGCCACATAGAGCAATGAAAATTGTTTCCAAAAGAGAGAAAAAATCTGAATAACTTGAAAAAAAGCTCAAGTATTTTATATACTGTATAGGAATACAAACATTAGCCTACAAATGATAAATCTCTTATGTCAACTGTGAGCCCAGTTATTACACAAGCCCCTCCCACACGACTTCGTGCTTATTTGATTGATTGATTGATTGATTGATTGATTGATTGATTGATTGTTAATTTAATTAAAATATAATTACAAGTTTGTACCAGCTTCTTATATCCAAAAATAGATACATTTGATCATATTTTGATTTAAAAAAAAACACACACAAAAAAAACAGGAAACAGCATTTCACGTGACCCTGAAGCGCGCGCGAGGATGAACGAGAGGGAAACATAGGAGGGAAAGTGAAGTGTAATGTCATTGTTTTGTCAACAGAAGTGGTTGATGGGAGGAGGTCGTGGGGGTGATGAGGCGACTACACCGACACTTCAACAAACGGTGAGCAACACAACGTCTGTGTGAACGTGTCGGTAAACAACAGCAACAACAGGTGGTGCGTTCGCGTGACCATTATGAGACAACACGACTTTCCTCTGTAGCTCCGGGGTCGCTGCTGCTTTCCCTTCCCTTCGATAATGTTTCATAAGAAACAGCAAAATCCCCTTATTTATGAAAGCAGTGAGTCTTAAACACAGCGGCCTGTTCAACGTCTCCTCTTGGATAAGGGTTTTATTTGACAGCACCATATGTCACCATATGCTGTGTTGATGAACCATTCAGTGGCTGTTGGAGCTATTCTCTCGACGCTTCGTTTTCAGTGTGATTGACTTCACAGAGAGACCACAGTGACTGACTGCTACTGCTAATGTGGCAAATCATCACATCTCTTTTTGGGAAATATCGTCACAATAGCCTCGTTATACTCTAAAGGCCAAAGTCATTTAACATGATGTAAGGCTTTTAACAGGCAGGCTGCAGTTTCAGGACTACAGCTCCAGCTACACACTTTCAGGACCATGTTGGTTTTTATGATACTTCCTCATAGGACCACATTTTGTTGTGTAGTGATGTAGATAGACGACATAGTGTAAGTATGACAGTTAATATGAGTAATTACTTTATTGGCCCTGCCTTTTCATTTTTATTTATTTATTTTACCTTTATTTTACCAGGCAGATTGCTTGAGATAATAAAAAAGAAAAAGAAAAAACCCATCTCTTTTCCAAGCAAGGCCTGGCCAAGAAAGCAGCAAACAAGATATTACACAAAGAAGAAGGGACAGACAAAAAAAAAAAAAAAAAACACAACTCCATAAAATGCTTCTTTATAAAAGAAAAATAGATATTTATATAACTGTACACCGCATCTATACAGCATGAAGACAGGGAGCACGGTAAGAAGGGAAATGATCTCCAGAAATAAGACAGATCTGGCTCTAGCACCCTTATCCCACCTTTTACCATACTCATAATGAAATTATAAGCTATATAATTATTAAATACACAACTTTGGTCCTGGAGCCATATTAAGGTATCTATTGTATCAAATTAGTATTCATATTTTTTGGGTCACATTAATACTTTATATCTGAGGGAAATGGGCTGTTACTCATACAGAGTGCTTCTCACTCTGTTTTACCACAAATACTACATTTTCCTATCATGTTTTGTCAGTTTTGACAACTACATTAATACGAAGTATAGTATTGATACAAAGCTGAGAGACCCAGTGCACATCATCATCATTGTTGTTGTATAACCTACTTGAAGTATTTCATAGATAAAGATTAATTTCAATCTAGAATATACAAATCTAAATGTCTTTTGGTCCGGTACTAGGTTTATAGTGGGGCTGCTTAAGTCCATTTTTGAGCCGAATCGTTCACTTCATGGTACAAGCACCAAATTTGGTACAAATGATGTCCAGGACATACCTTCTAATAAAAGTACGTTGCCCAGCTGAAAATCCAAGAGGGCCGCCAGTTTTCAAGATGGCCGCCTCGTCAAACGCCAAAAAAAGGTTTTCGAGGTAGAACTTGAATTAACAGAAGAATGTTAATGATCCAAGCATCAAAATGAATGTATTATGACTGGAATAACTCGATGGTGTCAATTGAATTCCAATATGGCCACCAATTTTCAAGATAATGGCTATTAAATGACTAAAAAGTAGCGTTTTCGCGTTTTTTTATTTTTTATTTTATTTTTTTATTAGGGATAATTGATGTGTATGTGAAATGAGCTCAAAATGTTCAGTTTGAACAATTAGTCTGTTTTTTTATGTTGCATCTAACAAACTTGGAGTGGAGATGCTCATCAAAAATAAAGTGCTGCACCAGGTGCTGGAAGGACTTCCACTTTATTTACTGTGCCAATCAGCTCTGTTCCAGACATGAAGTTCTCTGCTTACACAATTTATTTTTATATTTCATACACCTGTGATTTTCCCCATGGCAATATTTTTTCGTAAAATATTTTATAATGTAGGCTATATAGGTTTGTATAGAACATTTTCAATAATAAAGAAAACTGCCACCTCTAATGTGCCTAACTGGCAAGTGGCACTGATGCAAGAAACTGGGGTCCTAGAAATGTGGTCCTGAACCTGTGGTCCTTAAATCGGCTCCTGATCTCTAGGTGGTGCTGTTCTGAATTACTATGGTCCTGAAACTGCAGCCTCCGGGTCTGCAGGAAATATACCGTTGGGTAGATAACAATCTGAGTCCCTCAGTCAAACCCATCTTATTGAGGAGTCCAGGGTCAGCAGCTGGGACTGGTGTTGTCCCATAATGCCACAGTAACATACAGTGTAGACTCAGTGTTACCACATGAATACTGGGTCCAGTTAAATAAACATTTATCTCTCTCCTGGGCTTTTGTTTGTTATAAATTGACTCATTCTGGGATTAACAGGAGGCTGCAGGGAGGCCACATGCATGTATAAATATGTGGAACATTATTCATGTAGCCTGGTGATCAGGGTCCGTGTACGAAGTATAATTCAATTGCGTTGTTCACTTCGAACCATGAGAAATGTCATTTTTAGGGGTATTTCCTATTTCATTGACGTAAGACGTACAACGCAATTCAGCGCACCGAAGTGCCCGCTTGTTCCTTTCTCCAACTTGTACAATGAAAATTGAAAAAGGAAGTCGAGAGCCGGAACCAGCCTTCAAAATAAAAGCTCCGCGTTTTGAAGCATGTTGGCTACAGCGCCGGACAATTTAAAAGAAAAAAAAAAACCCGAAACGAATTAAATACAAACTCACAACAAATCGCCTAAACGATTATCATTTCATAAATGTTATAAAGTGATATTTCGGCTACTTTCCCCACAACTGTCAGGATCCCTGGGGATTTTCACAATAAGGGCACTGGATCGCACTGAGATGCTGTCAACGACGTGAGGTGAGTGAGTCAAACTTTGTTGTGGTTGACGACTTCATCACTGCTTCACTCATGAAGTAGGTCACACGTTATGTTGTTTTTAATTTTTTCGACCTAACTTCTCCAACCAGTGTTTAAATTGTTGACCTGTAGCTGGTTAGCTCCAGAAGATAATCAATACTAGCAATGCTAATTGTTTACAGGTAAACTAGCTAGCGGTTGTAGCTAATAAACAGCTGTTGGATGCTAAAGTTACGTCTTTTGTTATTATCAGCTCTTTAACGCCACCTCATTTGAATATTTTCTTCTCTAAGTCTGTGAGAAATGTCCTCATTTATGGTAGAAGTGAATAAATACGCGTTTTTGATTTATTAAATGCTAGTTGTGTTCACAACTGTGTAACATAATTTATTACCAGCATCATGTTTGTCCACGCAGACTACAAAGCAGTCTAAACTACGTCTAAATGAAATATGAAATGTCATGTGTGTCTCTATTTGGCAGATGTGGGTCCACCGTGAGCTGATGCATGAACTCATCCTATGACAGCACCAGGATCAGCTTGAAAACAGCTGGTAAGTTGAGAGTAACCAGTGAGTAGAGTCCATCATTTAGACACATTTTTAGGGCATTTTGATCATCACATTTCCACGGACACGACTCCCTGTCATCATTTCATCAATTTATAATGTTTAAAGTTTGAATTCAGTGGGGAAGCTTTTAGTCTTCTTCTTTGATGTGGTGCATTTGTGTGGCAGCGTTATAGCGCCACGCCAGCTCCACACAGGCCTGGCACAATACTACAGTGTTTTGAGTCGTGTATACACAGTCTGAAAGACCTCATCATTCCTTACTGTCCTACCAGAGTACTCTGCTCCCAGAATGCAGGTCTGTTAGTGACTCCCAGTATCTCTAAAACAGACTGGGAGGTAGAGCCTTCAGTGACCAGGCTCCTTTACTGTGGAACCAGCTCTCTCCATGGGTCAAAGAGGCAGAGAGACACTCTAGCTACATTTAAGTCTAGGCTTAAGACCTTCCTTTATGACAGAGCTTGTAGTTAGAGCTGGTTCAGGTAGCTCTGAACCATTTTATAGCTACACAGTTACAGTATAGGCTTAGACTGCTGGGGGACACATCTGGTTACACAGAGCCCTCTCCTCTCCTCTCTTTTTGTGTTGTCATTATCTGTTGTACTTTGGCCTTGGTCTTACACCCTCTCTGTGTTTTCCACAGATTTCTCTAGAGCTCCACCTGCAGCGCCTGCTTTCCTCTGCCCCTACACCAACCAGCCTGCCCATCAGTACTCCTGCTCTCCTGTGGATGGAGTGTCACTCACCTCAGATGCTTTTGAAGGAGCTTCAACATGTCTGCTTTCTGAGTCCCAAACTTTTTTTTCTTCTTCTTCTTCTTGTTTTTGGAAATGAGTTACTTTCTATTGTTTTGATGCATTGTGTTCATGAATTAAATGTTGTAAGTTGGAACTCAGAACCTGACTCTGATGTGTTTGTTAACTGCACTGTACTGACATTTTATTTTTTACAACTACAGTATGAAGCATGAAACTTTGCTCAGTCCTAACCTCACTGACCTGCACTGGAGAGGCTGTATAACAGACTTATTATTCAAATTTCTTAGCATCTTGTCACTTATTGTAATACATTTATACATCAATTTACTGTAAATGTATTTCATTTAATTACCACCCATGATTCATAGCAGTATGTACCCATCCTACAACACACCATTTCTTTAGGTTAGTGGATATTTTATAGCACCCTCCAATTATTGGAGACATTTAGCATTATGATAGGCTTTTGAGTGTGGCAATTGCACAAGTAAAATGATCTCATCTTCAAGAACTGTTGCATTGCTTTACTTGACAGAATTAGGCCATGTTGTGTACACCATCACTGATGAATACAAACAATAAAAATACCACAATGATTTATGATGACTTTGATTTTTGTGACCCGTATGAGCTACTGTGCATGTTTCATCTGGGCACTGGACAAAGAATAACAGTCTCTTCTCTTCTCATCATCCAGTAAATTAAAAGGCAGTGTTTTTTACATATGAAAGTGAATCAATGTAGGTCTACCCTACTACAACTATAACTTCTATTGCTGTACACTCAAAGCTGAGCTGAAACTCATGCACACCGGCACAGACGGACAGGTGCGTCGGAGAAGACCTGTGTGGTTGAGAAACATGAACAAAGGCTCCCGCACACTGTCTTCACTTACATAGATTAATTAAACAACATTTGGTCCTGAGACCGTCCTTGTGAACCTGACGAAGGTCTCAGGACCAAAACGTTGTTTAATAAACCTATGCAAGTGAAGACAGTGTGCGGGAGCCTTTGTTCATATTGCTGTACACTCAAAATGCATTGGATTTCTTACTTCTTTTTTTTTTTTTTTTTTTTTTTACAATTGTTCACACATATGAGATATCTTGTCATGCTTTAAACTGTGTGGTGCCTGTCTTGAACTATTTTGCTACAGAAGAATTAAGTTATGATGTGTTATGGTTAAAGTGAAGGTTCTCTTTATTGTCATCAGACACTTTACATACTGTGACTTGAGTCTTACAGTACTGCGTCTCCAACTGCAATATCTCTGATCCGATGGAAGGAGTTGGGAGAGGCTGTTCAAAACGTCAGAGGAGTCTCTAATGATGCTTCTGCACTTGACAAACAGCATTGTTGTGCCAACTCTACCCAAGTAGATGGGTAGTGTGACCCTATGATTGTTTCTGCTGACCTCATGAGCCTCTTGTCTGAAGCACTGTGTCAATCACTGATTAATAAAAATAATAAAAACATTATATTTATTTATTTACTCAAAGTCACCTTTACATAGTAAAACAAACAAGATAAAAGAATACATGAAATAAATACAACAAAGAAGATGATCAACACATGAACAATGAAACACAGAAGCTTATTACACTTAAAAATAAAAAGCAAGTTTGAAAAGGTGGGTTTTGAGCAAATATTTGAGAGCATTTCAGCCCGTACAGTCACAGATGTGTTGGGGAGAGTTCAAAAGGGAGGGGGCAGCGATGGAGAAGGCTTAACCCCAGGTTTTGTGCTTGGTACTGGGAGGAGGAGCGGAGGCAGTGGGAGGGGTGTGATGGTCCAAAAAGGTCAGTGAGGTAGGATGGGGCCTGGTTCTGGAGGGCTTTGAAGGTGAGGAGAAGGACTTTGAACTGAATGTGATAAGGAATTGTGAGCCAATGGAAGTTCTGGAGGTAATATAAATTCCAAATTAATTTATTAATTGTTCAACATTTGTAAAATCCTAGCACCCAGCATGTCTGTGTCTTAGTACTATCCTTTGCACTAGAAAGCAGGCTGTGTTTTGCTGTGAAAGCCATTCTTAGTAGGTACAGTTTGGGACTCAGAAAGCAGACATGTTGAAGCTCCTTCAAAAGCATCTGAGGTGAGTGACACTCCATCCACAGGAGAGCAGGAGTACTGATGGGCAGGCTGGTTGGTGTAGGGGCAGAGGAAAGCAGGCGCTGCAGGTGGAGCTCTAGAGAAATCTGTGGAAAACACAGAGAGGGTGTAAGACCAAGGCCAAAGTACAACAGATAATGACAACACAAAAAGAGAGGAGAGGAGAGGGCTCTGTGTAACCAGATGTGTCCCCCAGCAGTCTAAGCCTATACTGTAACTGTGTAGCTATAAAATGGTTCAGAGCTACCTGAACCAGCTCTAACTACAAGCTCTGTCATAAAGGAAGGTCTTAAGCCTAGACTTAAATGTAGCTAGAGTGTCTCTCTGCCTCTTTGACCCATGGAGAGAGCTGGTTCCACAGTAAAGGAGCCTGGTCACTGAAGGCTCTACCTCCCAGTCTGTTTTAGAGATACTGGGAGTCACTAACAGACCTGCATTCTGGGAGCAGAGTACTCTGGTAGGACAGTAAGGAATGATGAGGTCTTTCAGACTGTGTATACACGACTCAAAACACTGTAGTATTGTGCCAGGCCTGTGTGGAGCTGGCGTGGCGCTATAACGCTGCCACACAAATGCACCACATCAAAGAAGAAGACTAAAAGCTTCCCCACTGAATTCAAACTTTAAACATTATAAATTGATGAAATGATGACAGGGAGTCGTGTCCGTGGAAATGTGATGATCAAAATGCCCTAAAAATGTGTCTAAATGATGGACTCTACTCACTGGTTACTCTCAACTTACCAGCTGTTTTCAAGCTGATCCTGGTGCTGTCATAGGATGAGTTCATGCATCAGCTCACGGTGGACCCACATCTGCCAAATAGAGACACACATGACATTTCATATTTCATTTAGACGTAGTTTAGACTGCTTTGTAGTCTGCGTGGACAAACATGATGCTGGTAATAAATTATGTTACACAGTTGTGAACACAACTAGCATTTAATAAATCAAAAACGCGTATTTATTCACTTCTACCATAAATGAGGACATTTCTCACAGACTTAGAGAAGAAAATATTCAAATGAGGTGGCGTTAAAGAGCTGATAATAACAAAAGACGTAACTTTAGCATCCAACAGCTGTTTATTAGCTACAACCGCTAGCTAGTTTACCTGTAAACAATTAGCATTGCTAGTATTGATTATCTTCTGGAGCTAACCAGCTACAGGTCAACAATTTAAACACTGGTTGGAGAAGTTAGGTCGAAAAAATTAAAAACAACATAACGTGTGACCTACTTCATGAGTGAAGCAGTGATGAAGTCGTCAACCACAACAAAGTTTGACTCACTCACCTCACGTCGTTGACAGCATCTCAGTGCGATCCAGTGCCCTTATTGTGAAAATCCCCAGGGATCCTGACAGTTGTGGGGAAAGTAGCCGAAATATCACTTTATAACATTTATGAAATGATAATCGTTTAGGCGATTTGTTGTGAGTTTGTATTTAATTCGTTTCGGGTTTTTTTTTTCTTTTAAATTGTCCGGCGCTGTAGCCAACATGCTTCAAAACGCGGAGCTTTTATTTTGAAGGCTGGTTCCGGCTCTCGACTTCCTTTTTCAATTTTCATTGTACAAGTTGGAGAAAGGAACAAGCGGGCACTTCGGTGCGCTGAATTGCGTTGTACGTCTTACGTCAATGAAATAGGAAATACCCCTAAAAATGACATTTCTCATGGTTCGAAGTGAACAACGCAATTGAATTATACTTCGTACACGGACCGATCAGTCAGTCAGTTTGTACTGACACAGATCACACTGCTCCTCAGTGCAACTCAGTCTGAAAGAATTTCATGTTCCAAATCATATTACAGTTAATTCAGTTTTATCAGGAGAAACTCTGCTCATAGTTGTCACACAGTCACTCACCTCTGTAGGAGAATGAAATGTAGCTTCAAAGACAGTTTGTACTTTTAGTGTTTTAATCCTACTTACTGCATGGTTGATATAGTTAAAATCTTAAATTATAAATCCTGTCCATTTATTTAACCAAAGCCCATGAAAAGTAAAGGCCATAAAACTGTAATGTCTTGGTATTTTACACAATTGCGTCCCGTGCTGTGTTCTTCACAGGTGATTCTTTTCAGCTGTTGGAGACGTTTTGTTGCTCTGCCTTCTGTTTTTAAAAAGCTTGTTTGCTATGAGTCGGCGTGTTTGACAGTCAGCACTGACCAGGGACCAGTCATGATCCTGGCCAGATCCACACCAAACATGCTGGACCCCATCTGATCCAAACAAATGTATTTTGTTTACACCTGACCAAACCACGAGCTGCCAATAGTCACCAGGGTCTCTATTCGTGCTCTCTGGCAAAGTTTAATCTCACAGTTTTGTGAGTAATGATTTTCCTCCTGGACGTCGTCCACAGCGGTCGACTTCACAGTCTGATCAGTCGCTGAAACACCGATTCCCTCCAGCTAATCCTTGTGCCAAGTCGGAAACACTGACTCGCCTGTTTTCAATACAATGCAGTGCCTCCGTTATTGGAAGTTTTCCTCTTCTCATGCCCCCGAACCACCACCACCACCACCGCTGCCACCGCTCCCCCTCAAATCTTTATACAATCTGGTCTCAGGCTGTTTCTTACCATGTGGAGCCATGTTGCATTGACACAACCGAGGCCAACACAGAGGAAGCTGTGCTTCTTATAACCTTGTTCATGCGATTAGTCTCAATTGGAAATCACAGGTGAAATCAAATTTGCAGCATGTGGCCACAGCTGCACTCACTCTTGTTGCACTGAGGTTGTATTTTGTATATTACATTGAATGTAGCCTGTTTGTTTCTAATTATGCATTTAAAAAAACAGCACACTTCAACTTAAAATAATATCATTGTTGAATAAAACGTTAAAAAAGTTATTTACCATTTTAGTGATATCACAGAAGTGTTGTTGTTAGTTTTGTTGAAAAGTGTATCGGTGACCCGGCATGGGCAGCACTGTGAGGAAGAATTAAACTAAATCCTATTTAATCATGTTGCAGCTCTATAAAAAGGAATGAAATATTTTTTTCATGACATGCCATCAGTTCAAAATCATATTATAATAGAGACAGGGCCGTTGCTAGGAATTCTGGGCCCCCTGAAAGAATACTAAAGTGGGCCCCTGTCCCCTGACTTTTCCACTTTTTTTCTGAGACTACGTACGTATATTAACATTTTTTATTTAGCCTACTTTGTTTTGATGCTAATGCAGCATTACTGTGAATATTAGTCAGGGTCTTATGCAGAATAATTCAGTCAGACAAAGATTAGACTACTGGGGTTTTTTGTGGGCCCTACTGGGCGCTGGGCCCCTAGAATTATCATCACCTTTCTCCCCTATACAACGGCCCTGAATAGAGAAGTGAAAGTCATTGAGTATCAAGTTGTTAAACAGTGTTATGTTTGGTTTTAAGCTGTTAAAAAGAGCCTGGGGTCTTAGTGTCAGGGTTAGAGTCGGCCATTATCTTTTCATTTCATTATAATTTCTGCTTTAAGTGTCGTGGCAAACATGTTGCACAGTGAAATCAACCATGAGTCTTTGACCTCCTGCCGTCCTCTGAAGACGCTCAGCAGAGACGCTGCCCTTCCTTTACAGTGGCCAGTAGTTATGTAACTGAGAGAAAACATGCTAATCAACAACATGTTGTTTGTCCAAGTCTTTGACCCCATGCCTCGGAGCTGCAGACAGACCATATGACTGGTTTTTATTGAAAAGGTGCTGTGTACTTGACTGGGCTAAGTGCAGCACGGGTTAAAGAGGAGCATTGCTCTGTGACAGAGTATAGCAGTTATTAGAGCTCGGTGCCTGGAGGCAAAGAAGGGAGTTATTGAGGACGAGCTCGGGGTCTTCGCTGAAACACGTCAGGCTGTGTTGTGGAAGGTGATCACTGGTTACAGACAAGATTAAGTAGCCTAGTTAAATACTACAGTAATCATCATAGTGTATTGGAAGGAAAGACCATTTAATCTGTATGTATCAAATATCGATTAATGAATTAATCGATAATTTGCATCCCTAGTCTGTTGGTCTTGGTTAAGTACCACCTTGAATGCTTAAGCTTATGTATTCAGTCATTCAATGGTATACTAAAATCCATGTGAAAAAAAAATGCTTCTCACTGTTCTCAGGTCAAATATTTATATGCGATTAAAAATGCGATTAATTGCGATTAATTAATTACAAAGCCTCTAATTAATTCGATTATTTTTTTTAATCGAGTCCCGGCCCTAGTAATTATGTTAAAGGAATAGTTCACCAAAAAATGAAATTCAGTCAATAGTGACTCACTCTCATGCTGATGAATATTCGACACAAAAAGGTCCATAAAACTACACAAAAACCATTTAATATTCCTCCACACTGCTCATCCACTGCAATCCAAGTGTCCTGAAGGGATATCGTCCAGAGTTTACTCGAAACAACGTCATTTAGGACATTTTTACAGCCTAAACAGTCCTGTATTGAATTTGCCTGGGGCACGCGCTCGCGTTCACGCAATGCACGCGTGCATTGAGCCTGACACAAACAGATCCTTGAAATATTCCTCCACACTGCTCATCCACGGCAATCCAAGTGTCTTGAAGGGACATAGTCCAGAGTTTACCTGAAACGACGTCATTGAGACAAGTCCGGTCACATCCACGTGCATCGACTGTTTAGGCTGTAAAAATGTCCTAAATGACGTTGTTTTGAGTAAACTCTGGACTATATCCCTTCAGGACACTTGGATTGCAGTTGAAGAGCAGTGTGGAGGAATATTAAATGGTTTTTGTGTAGTTTTATGGACGTTTTTGTGTCCCATTACTCTCTCTAAAGTTTTCGTTGGACTACAAACCAGCCTCCCGGGTCTCCAGATGCACTTTGAGGAATAAAAAAACTACTCCAGAGTATTCATCAGCATGAGGGTGAATTCCATTTTTTGGTGAACTATTCCTTTAAGAAAAAGGGTGAAGTCCGCACACTGTTGTGGCTCCTCAAATGTTTATTGTATGTATACATTAAACATTATAGGAGCTACAACAGTGTACGGACTTCACCCTTTTTTCTAAAAGTCTGTTTGTTTGTTAGTCGTGCACCTGCAATACTTTGGATGTGCGTGCTCTATCCTACTATTGTGTTCTCAGCACATAATGTTAAATCATAGAAAGCTCACATGGGAACCTCTTTATGGAAATCCACATAAGTAACTCATAATGGGAGGGTCTCCTTGTGTCACAGTAACAAGTGATGAGCCCAGGCTGTGGATTATTAAAGCAGAAGGCTCCCTCTGCTGTTCACAGTGGAGAAGGTAGTTGAAACAGTAGCTGCTAAACCTGTATCAGTGCTTTATTAACCCTGTAAGATGTGTTCTTCCATTACTTTACGTATTTTGCCTCATTTGACCTCTCAAGACTGTGTGGGTGTGTGCAGTGTGTTTGACTGATATCCCTCTTAATCTTCTTTAAACATGTGGGCACCTCTGCTGCTCTGTAGGAACATGTCTGACTCACTCAACAACATGAGTCACTAAAAGAACAAAAGATGTGCAGATTGTAATCTTTTACTTTTACAGGTGCAATCTCAAAAAATATTGTGAAAACCTGAAACTTTTATATATTCAATAATACATGTAGAATGACATATTACAAGCCATGTTGCTGTTTTGTTGTTAATTATGGCTTATCGCTCATGAAAAATACAATATCTAAAATATGAGAATATTTCCTAAGATCAATCAATCAGTTTTAATTACTATCCTCTTGACTTCACTTTTCATATTAGTTCTTGTTCACTGATGATTTAAGAAGGTATTTGATCCTTTATAACAATTAAGGAACCATTCAGAAAAATACTGCAGGTGATATTTGTTCTCATCTCTTCTCATCCTGAGTGTGTGACAGGTCCTTAATGATACTTTTAATTATTTTTTAGATACAGGAAGGTTGTTTTGTGTCGTTTAAGATACAAACTGTTTTGTATCAATTAAAATCTACATTTTGGGAGATTGTCTGACAATCTGACTGATCTTCAGCACTCTTCCAGTGGTATCTATTGTGGTGGATGACTCGGAGAGATGTGGTGTTTTTCAGTGTGATTCTGTAACTAGATAATTAAAACATTCACACATGCGTTAATGAAAGCATTTACTGATGTAAAATATAATTGATAATTTAAGACAGTTCTCTCTACAGCTTTTTCCACAATGAATATGATTAAATACACAACACAATCATAGATATTAAAACTGATATCTCTAATAGATCATCTGTTTCTTATTACTCGACACAATAAATGCTATTTGCAATCCTTAAAACAGGAACAAAGAAGCCGAGAGCAAAGTGGAGCAAAAAAATTATATTTTGTATATTTTTCTACACCATTTCACTAAAGGCATACTGTATGCCACTACGCATAGTTAATATAGCCTATGATAATATGTGCCTATGATTCACATCTTTCACATACACCACACCACATACTGGGCTTTGTGTGTGTATCAGGCACCTTTAGGAGCCACTAGTTGCTCAAAGTGCCACTGTTGTTTGGGGTGGTGTGTGCAGGAGCGTAGGAAGAGCCCCCCCGTGCTGGTGTGGGTGTCCACCTCTCTGGTGCTGCTCTGCGTGTGCACTCCCTCCGTCACGGCCTCCAGGCATAACTGAGAGTGCTGGTGAACGAGCTGACCGCTCAGCTGAAGCAGAATGCAGACGCAGCGTTAGACAGAAACACCTGCACCACTCGAGCAGCCTCTTCAGATTAAACTGAATAGGCTACTTTAGGGATGTCACGATCATAGATTTTCTTGGTATGATTATTGTCAGAGAAATAATCTCGATTATCACGATTAATACGATTGTTATATTAAATCATTTTACAACAGAAAGTGTAAAATCAAATAGTGAAAAGCTAAATTGACATTAAGGTAATTTAACCCATTACTGTGTATATACCTTTACTTTGGCTTACAGAGCTGGGTGGGTATCCCGCAGGTGATGATTCATATCAGAAATATTTCCTAGGACTTTGGCCGCTATTTCATTGCAGCAGTTTGACAGGCTGACAAGCCGTCATCGACTAAATACGTTTGTTTGGGGGGAATCCGTTTGCTCTGCCAAACTTAACCAATCGCGCATGTCTCTGTCTGCAACTCGCATGGAATGAAAACAAAGTTACACAGTCAGTTGTTGTCTAACTTTGTTTTCGTTCCGATTAATTATGAAAACAAGATCGTGACATCCCTAGTTCACTTCTTCGCCTTGCCTTTATGAACTTCCACTGGAAGCTGTTGGTGCTGCTGGTGCTGCTGCTAGTGCTGCTGCTGGTGGTGCTGGTCGGTCTGTGGGCGGGGCAGGGAGAGAGAACCACCCTCTCTCCTTTGGCATCCAAACACAAAGCCCCCATCGCACCACATCGCACTTCACCCTCCAGGTTTAGATCACAGTGCTGCAGCGGCAAAACAGATCATCTGTGTCACTTTCACTCTTTTATACTTTCTTTCCCCTAGAGATGCACCGATCCAGTTTTTTCCGATCCAATCCGATACCGATACGCGGGCTGAGCGCATCGGCCGATACCCGATCCGATACTACTGTTGAATGAATGAACCGTATACCTTGCCATGTGAGTGAAGGCATCAGGCTTGACATAAACATTTAAGGTGCAACACCACGCAACCTGATGTATTCTCAATGGGAGCGACACGATGCTCTGCGAATTGGTCGGTTATAGTGTGGCTGCTCCTTTAGCCTTGTTAAAAAAAGACGTAACAAATTAACACAGATATAAATGTACTTAATATTATTTATTAACAAATAACAAGGTGTAGGCTACATTAGCAGCAAAAATAAATAAATAACACTAGATCGCTGTAACTGTATTGCTATGTATGATATTAATAAAAAAGAAATGAGTGGATCGGCCTCATTCATCCGATATCCGATCCAGCTAATTAGTCAATATCGGAGCCGATATCCGATCTGGGTATCAGATCGGTGCATCTCTACTTTCCCCATGGAAAAACATCAGTAGTCATGGTTACCTGGCTGCCCGTCCCGCTGCACGGTGCTATGTTCATGGGCCCGCCTTGTGGTCCCAGTCCTCGAGGGCAGTCTGCACAGCTGCCAGCGCCCACATTGTACAGCTTCAAACACGCAGGAACATGATACATCAGTCTTGTCATGCCACCACTGAGTACTATACATCCTGTGTTTAACGTGTGTGTGTGTGTGTGTGTCACCTCGCCCGACAGTGCAGGCCTGTCCTGTGGGATGTAGAGCTGCGGGTAAACTGACGTCAGGAACCAGTGGAAGTTCCTACAGCCCAGAGTCCTCTTCAGCCGCAGACGCTCTGTGATGTTTGGACTCTCAGACTGCAGACATGTTATGAGATTACATTTCCTTCGCACTCACCAACCAATCGTCCCCACCACAAGCACACACACACACCTGCCTGATGAAATGAGCCAGGGTGTCTCTCCTGTAGAAAATCTTCCTGTACGCGTCCATCCAGGTGTCCGCAATGCGGATCTTGTTTCTCTCAAGCAGCTCCTGGTCCGGGAAGTGGTGCGGCAGATGGTGGTGGTCGAGGTGGGCAACACGAGAGCAGGGGACGACCTCCATGGAGCCCCCGCACGACCACACCTAGGATAACATGAGGGATAGAAGCTGTGGTTTTTTATTATGATGAGGCTTTAACTGTGAAACACTTGGTGACTGAGTGATTTAGGCAGGAAAAGTAATTACATTTTTTTATTCTCTGTCAATCATGTGTAGACAAGGAGTTGAAAGTGTATTATTTCTACATAAATCCAAATTCTGTTATGTTTTAATGGACAACTAAGTGGTTTTATAACATTTTGCTCTCACAGTTGAGCATGTGTCGACTGGCCAGGACATTCCCAGACCTTCAACCTGAGATTTCCATTTGCAAAAGGCATCGTGTCCCAGCGCTACATTCCTGAAGCCCTGACAGAAGGCAGCTGAATCACTCTGGGGTAAGCATCTTTGAGATACCATATGCGACTTAAGATGAAAAACAAAGACAATCTGTCATCTCTCAGCTCTGCGCGAGCGTGTGAACTGGAGGATTTAGCTGGAAAAGTTGAAAATAAATCACTTTTCCTTTACCCTGATTGAAAGCTCGATTTGTTCCGCCCCCCACAGCAGCATCCCGGGGTCGTAGGCTCCCACACTCTGGAAGAAATGTTTGTCGATGGCCACGACTCCACCTCCTAATGCTGGAGTCCTGCCACAGTCAGAACCGGCATCACAAAAATGTGAATTTCAGAGCGCTCCCACATTTCCCATACACAGCGTTCATCCATGGCATTAAAACAGGCGACTGTCTTCACTGTTGTGGCCGAATGGTGCGTACAGTATCTGCAGCCCATTTTAACCCTCCTGTTGTCTTTCTGGGTCAAATTGAGCCTATCTGTTCCCTTCCTCCATCCTTCCTTCTTTCCTTCCTTTCTCCCTTCCTTATTTCCACAATCCTTTTTCCCTTCCTTCCTTCCCTTCTTCCTTTCTCTTTTGATCCACTTGACCCTCATCATCTTTCTTTCCTTCCTTTTCCTCTTCCTTCTTTCCTCCCTTCTTTCCCTTCTTCCTTCCTTGAACGAATCTCTCTTTCTTTCCTTCCTTTTTCCTTTCCTTCATTCCACAATCCTTTTTCCCTCCCTCCCTTCTTTATTTCCTTCCTTCCTTCCCTTCGTCCTTACTTCTTCCTTCCTTTTTGACCCAATTGCGCTCTCACCCCCCCCCCCCCCCACATCTATCTTTCCTTCCTTTTTCCCTTCCTTCTTTCCTCGCATCTTTCCCTTCGTCCTTCCTGCCTGCCTTCCTTCCTTCCTTCCTTGACCCAGGTGGACAACAGGAGGGTTAAGAGTTCATCCTGAATCATTAGACATTTGAGACTTAATTTGTAGTTTCAGTCATTTTCCACAGCTTCGTCATAACCTGTTTTAATGTTAGGGCTGATTGTTGTGTATGCACAAAGGGAGAAATGTTTATTTAGAATATAATATTTACTCCCTGATATTTTAGGAATATACCCATGTCATGACAGCCAGGATGATGTTGTCTTGTGAACTCACCGTAAAGGTTGCACAGCTGAGTCTGGGTCCTTGCTCTCTTGCATGGTGAGGCCTGATGCCCAGTGGAAGTTCAGTCTCCAGTCAAACACTCCTCTAATTGGCCACTGGGTGGCATTGTACTGAAAGGTCTGCCCGTCTATGACATCCATGATGGGAGATAAAACTCTGGTCCTGCAGAAACACCACATCCATCTAAACACTCATTTTTATATTCAGACCAGACTTTTTTTTTTAACTGGCATTTATCAGGCAGCGCGACTCAGTGAATGTGAAGTGCAGCACTGACACTCAAACATATGGAAGAATTTGGCATTTAAAATTCATGTGCAGTGAGATTGGTACCAAGAGAGGGAAAAAATATTCCCTCACAAGTGTATGTGTGTGTGTGTGTGTGTGTGTGTGTGTGTGTGTGTGTGTGTGTGTGTGTAGCTTGTGTGTGTTTTTCTTTCATTAATGCCTATGTTTGATCACGTTTCAAGCCGTGTCACAGAAGCCAAGTTGGTAACATGACCTTTGTTGGGGTCTCTTCTGGTCCACATATGCTATTTGAAATGTTTCCCCGAGAGGATGTGATGCTCAGAGGAAATGAAATGAAAAGATTTGAGGGGAGGAAGAAAGAGAGCAAGAAATGGGAGAAGGGTCAAACATGTGGCTGAGAAAGTTGAGTGGTTGCAGATTCCAGGCTGGAGAGTTCAGCCTAATTACCTAGTCTAATTAGAACCGCGCTGCAGGCAGCCCGAGACACAAGACTAGAGCCAAATCATGAGAGCTGAGGCTTGGATACACACACAGCACACGTATAGCCCTGCTTTACTAATGAGTGAGGACAACTGATAAGTCTGAGCCCTCATCTTCTCACTTCTCGCAGGCAGTCGTGTCAAACAGCAGGAGGAAACTCACAGGCTGAGTCTGGACACAACAGGTGGTCAAATGTTTATCTGACCCTTCATTAATTAATCCTCAAGAAGGATTCATTGATCTGTAGATAATCAGAGTGATGGTGGTGGTGGTGGTGGTGGTGGTGGTGGTGGTACCTGTCCTGGGCCACTCTCTCCAGCAGTGGTTCCAGCCAGCCTTTCTGACACTCACAGTGGGAGTCCATGAACACCAGCACCTCCCCTGCAGCCCGGGCAGCACCCAGAGTCCGGCACCCTCCCACACCCAGCCGCTTGGTGCTGCGAATCAGACGCACCCGGTCCAGATGTGACACATACTCACTCAGCACAGTCTTCAAGTGACCTGAGAGGTGCAGTGTGGAAAACAAGAACATGTGGTCAGCATAGGATGGATGCATGCATGGATGCATGGATGCATGGATAAAACGTACCGTGCTGGCTCAGGTCGTCCACCAGCAGAACCTCCTGCAGGTGCTGTGTGGGTGTAGTGTCCAGGACGCTGTGCACGGTGCGCAGGAGCGTGGACCAGGCTTCGTCATGGAAACAGATGACAACACTTGCGGATGGAAGCGACTCGCTGTACTGCTCCCCTGAACACCTGTCAGGTTGGAGACAAAGACACAGTACTAAAGGAACAAACTTCATCAACTTTAAAACGCCCCCAAAATCGAGTCAGTGTCTTTCCAGTCGCGCGTCTTGGCCACTGTGCCGCCGCGCACTCACCCGGGATGGCGCGTCTCCGGGAGCCTGCGATGCAGTGAAACCTTCTCGCTGACCACCTCGTTAAAGCCGTACTTCAGCACTGCAGCCAGCTCCGCTTCCCTCTCCGCGCCTCCCAGGTGTAGCCGCACCGCTTTGCCCATATCACCGTGCGTCGGAGGAGGCGCCGGAGCCGTGGCGTCCTTATTTGCTCCGGGCAGAAGCACCTTGTAACTCCCCTTTTTCTGCGGCGGGCTCTTTGTGGCCTGTGAGGATGGCACGAATAAAAGCTGGTCTTCTTGCAGAGACTTTAAGGGGGCGAGATCGAAGCCGAGCTCCAAGGCAGGATCTCGAGAGTCCACGATGACTTCCAGGTCCAGTGGACTGGAGAACCGCTGCAGGGGGCGGCGGGGAGGGCCTGGGTTGTGATGACTGTGACTTCTGTCGCGGTTGAAGAGATCCGACAGCGCCAGTGTAACGAGAGCGAACCCCAGGAGCAGCAGCCAGAGGCAGAGCATCCTCCTCCGGGCAGCTGTAGCTCTGCTCCACAGCCTCATGCTGCTGCAGAGTGCAGAGGAGAGGTGTGGGGGTGTGCAGCACTCACAAGTTAGCCCAGTGCTGTGTTGGCTTCCACATTTTTGAGCAACTTTGGAGTCGATTGCATTTCACCAAAGTGATGAGAGTCGACAGGGATTATATCCAACAAAGAGAAAAAGAAACAACTCGCACATATTCATCAGTCCCCCGAGGAGCAGAGCTGTATCCATGGAGCTCCAGACCTGGGACTCGAGTGACAAGACAAGGCAGGTTCAGGACAAACCCTCAACTTCAAGTGGTCGGAGGTGCGCAGACTTTGCCTCTCATCCAACTCATCCCGCGGTCCTAAAGCCTGCGCAAATTTGAACCCCCCAAATTACCACTGTGAGATGCACCTGATACATCCACCTGCTCCTACATCTGCTCAAGGAGCTCCGTCTCCAAGCAGCCAAACCAGCTCAGATGGTAAGAGGGATTAAAACACCTCCTCAGACAAACCCTGATGTGGAAGAAAAAAACAACCTGAAATTCCAACTCCCCTGGGACGCACAGATTATCAGTCGGAGTAAACAGACTTTGTTGTTTTTATGGTGTTTGATGACGTATCATTGCTGTATTGACTTCATAAAGGGATGTGGGAGTATGTTGGGCTCAGCGTGGAGTCATTATTCCTCCAATGACTTGTGCAGAATCCTAAAAATCCCAGAAAGTTATTACAAGTGCTTCTAATAGAGCAGTGGCACGGATCCACGTCAAGACTCTGCGTGTTTTGTCCGAGCAACATCAGAAGGTTATAAATAAGCTGCACATTGCAGTGGAATGAGAGCAGTGGATTGAGTGTTTTTATATTTTTCATTCCAGTTGTGTGTGTGTGTATGAGAGAGAGAGAGAGAGAGAGAGAGAGAGAGAGAGAGAGAGAGAGAGAGAGAGAGAGAGAGAGAGAGGCGTCTCCCCGGTGCGTCACACATCAAAGATGCTCTCTCCGGCCAGCTGGCTGCGGGCCTCGTGGTCCCATGACCGTCTGTCGGTGCCGGGAAGCGGGGCGGTCGCAGCCTCGATCTCCCTGGTTCGCCGAGGAGAACTTGGCAGCCGGGGCTGCTGTTTTCAACTGAATAGAGACAAAGACCTCCGTCCGCCCCAGTCTGAGTCTTTTTTTTTTTTTTTGACAAGTGGAAAATGTTTTGTCATGAACTTGTTTTTTCCCACTGTATCAGATTATTGCAGCACAGCAAGTGGCACCATGCAGCCTCAGATTGTAAACATCAATTTTAATAGCGAAAATGCAAAAGGTCACCTGAGGATTTCAATGGAAATCACTAATAATTTCCAAATACATTTTCCAAGCCACCTCAGGTTGTGATATTTTCTTTTCCGGCCATGGCCAACAGGAGGTCAGGCTGTACCCAAAGTTTTTCTTCACCACATCAGTACAAGTGAAGAGCTTCTGCGTCAGCCTCCTGCACAAACCTCTGCTCTGTGCTGACTGGAGCTGTGAAAGGCCACTGCAACTTGGCAGGACAGACTGTGGAGCTTTGAGGCCAGTTTGGCTGCAGTCACAGGCCAGTTCCCTGCCCTGCTGCTGCTGCTGCTGCTGCTGCTGCTGCTGCTGCTGGTGGTGGTTTCTGGTTGGTGGTGGTGGTGGTGGTGGTGGTATAGGAACTGACTGGCAGGCCTTGTGTGTGAAGAATGAGTGACTGGGTGGGGTGAGCAGATTCCTGCCCTCCTCCCATCACACACACACACACACACACACACACACACACACACACACACAAAGAAACTCACCTCAGGATAACAGGCCACAGTGGCTTCTCAAGATTATGATTAGAGTACGCAGAGGAAGGGGGGAGGTCACACCTGGAGAGACGGAGCAAGAAGTTGAAAGAGCAAAGGGAGGAGTTCAGAGGGCAAGATGAGGGTGTTGCACTGAGGGTGGAAATGAAAGAAAGACATGAAAGAGAAGGAAAGAGAGAGAGAGAGCAAGAGAGGGAATGACCGGCTCCTGACTCCTGTGTTCCTGTGGGAATATGTTTATAAGCCTCAACGATCGAAAAGGAAAGAAGGTCTTCATGTATTTCCAGGGCTGCACACTGAACACTCCCATATGTTCCATCCTGCAGCCAAAACACACACTGAATTGAAGTTTCCACTGCCAGCACATTTTCAGACACACACATTAACACCAAAAGAACATGGACACACACAGACACACACAGAGAGAGAGACACACGCACACACACACACACACACACACACACACACACACACACACACACACACAAATACACACTGAGAAGGTCCAGAGTCCTGTCCGCATTCCCGGGAATGTGCCTGCATTCCTCCATTGGACCAGAAGCCAGAGCTGTAAATGAGAAGGCACGACAAGTACTCTCATGCATCCTCCCCTCACACACACGCAGGGGGAGAGAGAGAGACAGAGACAGAAAGGTAGAAGGAGGGAGGGGGAGAGAGAGAGAGATAGAAGAGAAGAATGAAGCAGAGATATTTGGCTGCACGGTGCATTTTCAGGGCTGTTGTTCATTCATATTTCTGTTTTACAACCAGTTGAGTCTTTGTCTGGGTTGAAGAGAGAGAGAAAGAACACACACACACACACACACACACACACACACACACACACACACACACACAAACAATTCATTAACCACAGAATAGCTATTTATCTGGTTTTGATAATCAATTAATCACTGTTAAGTCTTATTTTTAAGTAAATCTGCCAATAAGTCACTGTTTAGAACTGAATGGGAATGACTGTTGGCCAATCACAGCACATGTCAGCATGCCTCCTTATACATTATACATATAGTATAGACATATTGTTGAGGATGGATTGATTAATCAATATCATCAGCAGCAGATAGACTGATAATTGTTTGTGTAGCCTATATGCTGGAAAGGATCCTACTGTTAAAAGCACTTGGGTTGTCAACAGTAGTTTGTGTTCTTATTCTAAATTCATAATCAATAGGCTATGTATTGGAGTAATGTAACTACATGAATGAATGCCAGTCCAGCAGATGGAGGGGCAGGGGGGGCCTCCACCTCTGGGAGCCTCACCGCAGCGGAGAGGTGCTGCCCCCCTCTGGTCACTGAGCGCTACTGACGGTTTCTCCACTTTTCATTCATGTTTATCTGACAAGAACAACCTGAGCTCCGGCTCCTCTTACTACTACAGCTGCTCTGGCGCTCTCGGGCACGTGTCGTGGCCTTCATCTGCACATACACTCAACACTTGGCTCGGTGGTCAGATGGGATAAATGAACGAGAAGAGGTTCAACGTCTGATGTTTTGTTTGTTTGTTTCCCAGCATGCTTCGCGATTATTTGTCTGTTACTTTTAATGAAACGTAGCCTATTTGTCAGTGATAGACCAACAGAAAATAGCCTACTACTGGAGATCAGTTTCTTTAAGAATCATTAGAAAGTGTGATTATACTCATCTTTAAGGGTGTGATTTGATTTTTAAATATCTGGATTCATTAAGACGAGGTGGGGCGAGGCTTTTCAAAACATTTATTATTAGCCTATCCTAATTATTATATCATGATCGTCATCATCCCAGTTTAGGCTATTGGCTATAGGTTATTCATTTATGTGCCCCAGATACTTTGACTTCAGCTTGAAGGAGGTTGAAATTATGAAATTACTAACTTGCTGTCTGGTGATTGAAAGTTTGGAACATTTTTTATTGCATGGGAGGAAACAGAGGCCTATGTCTTTCTTTTGAATTCAACTCACGATAAGATCCCGACAACCTCCAGAATTGTAGACATCCAGACTCTGCTCTGAGGTGGTGGATTCACATCGTCACGTGTTTTGAAGCTATTGGATTTGTCCACACAGAGAGCTGCTCCTCTCTGCTCATATACTCTCCTCTACTTTTAAACACATACATGAAGAGTGGGTAAATGGTAAAATGTAGGCTATAATGTAACTCTCCAGCTTTGGGAGCCCTTTGCTGCAACTTTCCCAACTTTCCTTGTGACAAACAGAGGAGCCGCTGAAAGAGCAATCACATGTCCGACAGTCTGTGTGGACATCGAACGCAGCAGCGCTGAATATCAGGCGCTTTCCTTCTGCTTTTTTCTCCTTCTAATTTGTTTAGCTATTATTCATTTCTCTTTCAGTGCGGGAGAAGCTGCGATGTGGCGCAATAACCTGTCCGATCTCACCATGACACAGCAAATGACCACCTCGTGCGCTCAGCTGTCACACACGGTTATAGGTTATCAAGCGTTCAAAACCACAATGCAAAGAAAAACACGGCTGTCATTTCATTTAACTTAATATGATTCCACAGATTCAAGGACTTTTACTTATCATCTGTCTGTTCAGTCAGAGATACTCAACAAAAATCCAACTAACGCTATTTATTCTGTATTTTTAATTAAAAAACAACAACAATATACTATTTACAATTAGTTTGTCAGGTTGGATGATGTTAATATTGAGAAAAGAGATGATGGTAGACTAGATCAGTTATAATAAGAGTTGTAAAATGACATCAGGCTGTAGTCGCGCTCTGTTTTTACATTTTTAAAACAAACAAAACAATAATAAAATGCAGCCTGAACTTAGTCACTATTTATGAACGAACAAAAAGCTCTTTCGAAATATAAGCCTTGATGATTTCGTATCAAAAGGCGAGTCTGGGCAAAGGCTGTGGATATAGAGGAGGGGGGGTTGGAATGGGGTGGCGGTACAAGCGCAATGGACATAATAAGTGATGAGATGCGTCTTGTTAGGAAACATCACATGTTTGTGCGCTCAGCGGCCCCCAGATTAAATTAGAGAGCATCAGGACAGATAGGGGAAGGGACTGAGACAAGCTGGACGAGCAGAGAGTGGGACAAGAGCTCCGTCGGTGCAGGGACACGCTGGGTTTTGGGGAGAGGCTACTTTATTTGTATTTGTTTGTTTTCGGGGGGCGCACAGTTCAGAGTTTGTCTTTCTAGTTTCCTGCTGACCGGTGGAGATGGAAGCCCTGACATTATATGTTTTTCTTTTGGCTTGTGTCTGCTCCCTGTATCAAGCTGATGGACGCAGAAGTAAGTACTGCTTTACAATTATAATATAAACTAGGCTACAGCTGACCTGATATAATAGGTGTAATAGGGAAATATTAAATCCAGACATGTATAAGTCCAAATTTTGCTCCAATTTAAACATTCCCACTGAACCTCGTGCGTTTTCTTTCTAAAATAGGATTATATGATGTGGCATTATTATCATTATTATTATTATTATTATTAATAATAAGTGTGCTATAAATTGACTTTTGATGCTGGATGTTTTGCTCAGAGTTTGTGTCACCTGTTCTGTCACCAGCTCTGTGCAGTCAGAGTCCCATGAGTTTAATTAAGGCGCGTGCCCTGGCTCTGCGTCTTCCTGCGGTCACACTGACACACAGCAGAAGACACACTCAGGAAAATCTAGAAAAATGATCCACACGGAGGAAAAGATTTTACACTCTGAAAGAGAAAACGTCAAACTCTTCAAACGACACGTTTTTTTCCCCTCATGACTTCATATTTGATTCAAAGGAAATAAGAATCAATCCTCGGGTTATTCAAATAAGATATATTTTTATTACAATCTAATCATTAATAAAGAAACGTTAAACCACATATTCTGTGCCCTATAGGTGAGTCTCGTGACATGCCGTTAATTACCAGCAGATGTCTGTTTACACAAAGCTGATCCGACTGTTTCCTTTAATCGAATTATGGCCGGAATTTGTTTTTCTTTTTCTTTTTTTTTCGTCTGTCATCCATATTTGATCGTTAAAGACGAGTTGCGTCTCAATTAAGGGGGAAGCAGAGGTCATGAGTTAGTGAGTTAATTCACAGATTAAAGGAATTTCATAGGATCAGATACATTTTTTGACTAAGATAATGAATGTAGCTATAGAAAGCCAAGGCCAGGCGGTATGTGCTCAGCATGAAGGTTATTATCACCTCCCTCACTCAGCTGCTGCACTCAGTGATAAAACGTTGTTCACAGCTCCTTTTCATTTCCTTTTTAATTTTTTTTTTTTTTTACTTTTTTACCTCTCATCTCCAGTGATGGATGCATTGCCTGTATCCATCAGCTTTTTATTCAAATGGGGCTTTTACTGAAATATTTGATTTAAACCATATTATCTAAGAGAAATCTGATGTCACTCTTACTAGTTTGATTTGAGATTTGAAATAAAAGTCTTTATGCCTCCTGTAAGGATTTCATTTCAGAAAGGGTTTCATAGATCTATTGGTTTTGGTTTTTCTGCACTTGTATGAAGAAGACACAAGGGGCTACAGCAGAAATTTAACATAATATGATAAAAGATAAATAAAATTTCATTACAAGGACAAGGATTTGACCACGTGAGATTATTAGTGACATTTGCTAAATAAAACTGCTGTGAATTACTTTTGATTATGATAATGAAGAAGATAGGATTTTCTTCCAAAAGTAAGTAAAAGAAAAGCTCTAGTATTTGTATTTTTGAGGATCCTGGACAATCCTGGATTTCAGTTTTTCCCAGTGATCATCAGGGCACTGTTTTTTTTTTTTTTTTACAAGGTCTCTGAGTCTTAAACTGTGCTCTGGTCTCTCTCTCTCTCCAGCGTACGGTGACATGTTCCCCCACAAGCATGCCCTGGGAAAGTTCCCTTTTCCAATTCCACCGATCCCTGGCTGGGGTCCTGACACCAACCCGTGGGACGATTACCTCTACCCTCCACTAACCCCCCCTAAGCCAAAGGAGCTCACGCACCGAAAAGGTGACTAGAGTCATTTTGTTTTCCTGTCAAAAGTCCAATATTGTGCTTTCAGTTGTTAACCCAGAACACACAACTCTGCAGGTAAACCCAAGGTTCGTCTGACCAGTGACGGCCCGGCTCTAAACGGCTCCTGCATCTCCTTCACTGCCAAGCTGGAGTACCCACCCTGCCAGAAGGAGGACGCCAGTGGGAACCTTGTCTGGGATGAGCACTGCGAGGACGGTACGGAGCTGGAGGCCTCAGGTGCTGCCAAGATGCCAGGCCAGGCCACGCCCCACGCCCCCACACACAAAACACAAAACATCACACACACACACACACCAAATACATATATCAAACAAAACACTTTAACAAAAGTGAAGTCATTTTTAAAAAAAAAAGGAAAAAAAGGGTGGGGGGGGGGCACAAACAGTTGAAGCTGTTTTACTTGATTTCTTGGTCACCTTGGGGCAGTAGAGACATTTGTTACCAAATTACCTTAAAAAGTCGACATGGTGAACATATTGGCAAACAGTTGGCTTTTTTTTTTTTTACACATCCAGCAGATGAGAAAACAAAAACTGGAGTTTTTCCAAGCTTCACACACTTTTTAACTCTTGATCTCCTGGCACTAGAATCAAGGCCAATGAGACCAAACTAAGACATAAAGTTGCAGCCTTTGAATCCAAAACAATGAGCTGATCGAGGCTAAATTGGTCTCTTGAGCTGAGGGGAAGGGTAAAATTGGGAAGGAATTTGTCACTAAGAGTAACCGCTTTAACATTACATGGACTCAATTGGGATAAAAAAAAAAAAGAATCATATTGAAATACAACACAACCTTTACTTCACTCTCTTCTCCTCTGTGCAGCCAATGGACAGCTTCGTTCAGGCTACGTGTACAACTGGACCTCTTGGTTGGATGACTACGGCTTCGGGAAGTGTACCGACATGAAAAAGTGCAACGTGTTCCCTGATGGGAAGCCGTTCCCTCAGAGCAACGACTGGAGACGCAAGAGCTACGTCTACGTGTGGCACACGATGGGTGAGACGGACGCACAAGGTTCACAGATCTACACACATGCAGGAACAAAATAAGAAACTGTTTTTTTTTTTTAATCTCTTTGTTGTGCTCTCGGTTTGTTCTAGGTCAGTACTCTGAGACGTGTGACGGCTCATCCTCCAGTGTGACCATCAACACCACCACCATCCCAGTGGGGGCTGAGGTCATGGAGGTCATGGTCTACAGGAAACGGGAGCGTAGGAAGTACAGTCCCCTCACCACCGACAACGCAGTCTTCTACGTCACAGGTGAGAGACAAATTTCACACACTCAGCTTTTACACCCGTCATCCGTGTTTATGTTTCAGAAACCCCAGAGACTGAATTATTTGTCACTTCCCCTTTAGACAAGATCCCGGTGGCGGTCAACATCTCCCAGAAGGCTTCGGTCAATGAGTCAAAGGACGTTTTCTTCCGTGGTGAGGACGTGGTCTTCAAAGTCCAGCTCCATGACCCCAGTGGCTACCTCAAAACCGCCGCCTCCATCGACTACATCTGGGACTTCAGAGACGGCAACCAGCTGGTGACACACCGCGAGGTGACCACACACGCCTACAGCTCGCTGGGGACCATGAGCGTGAAGCTGGTGGTGGAGGCAGCGTTCCCCGTGGAGTGTCCGCCAGCCGCCGCCACCTCCACTCCCAAGCCGCCGCCGCCGCCTCACACAGGTGCAAAGAAACTCTACAAGCATTTTGAGAAGATTATTAACAATTTTTTCCACTTTCACCATCTTCATCTTAGTTTCGCTCTTTAATGCCTTTAATACCAAAGGAGGGTGCAAAAGAGCTCCACAGTGGTTAAAGTTAAAGGAACATTTCATCATTTTTAGGGTCTACGTTGACTTTTTAGCAAACAGTAACCTGAGAGTTTAACACTCGGGTTTCTACCAAGGGGGGAGTTGTGGGTTCTACAAGTGAAGACCACTTCCGCGTTCAAAAAGCTGCAGTTCTCCGGCGGCCTCTGGGGGCTGGGACCAGAAGTGAGCAACTCTCCATTGACCCCCATGTTTAAATAGAAACTTTACAGCTTAAAAAAACATATTTACAGCCTGGTACATTTTATTTTGTTGGTCTCTACCGATAGTTTCCACCTCTGTGAACACTGGGGGGGGGGTATGGGGTTTGTACCACAACCATTTTAGTGTTGTTTAGGCTTCAAATTCGTACATAAATGGGGGCGTGGTTACATTGAGTGACAGGTTCGCAGACAGTTACCAGCCGTTAACTGGTTGCTTCGAGTTCAGTGGGCGGGTTCTCTGCACCTCTCCAAATATGGAAAGTAGACTCCCACTAAAATCCAAGATGGCGCAGTTCAAATGCCCGTAGTAGAAGCACAAAACAGACTCCCTCAACCAATGGGTGACGTCACGGGTGCTACGTCCATTCTTTTTACAGTCTATGGTTTCTGTAGTAACCCGAGTGGTTGCTTTACTTAGCAATAATACACGCAGACGTAGGATACTGTGTTTGCTCTTTTACTCACATTGGCAGCTACATACATACATGGCACACATTAGCCAGCAGGCGGAACATTGTATGCGTAACACAACAGGTGTGCCTATTTTACCAGGGCGGGGTAACACGAGCCCACTGACAAAGGTTCCGCCCTCTAACGCAGTGATCTACATTCACTCTGCAACAGTTTCTACTTTGTTATATATAACACAGGAAAACAACACAAACATCTGTAAATAAGGGTGTTCATAGATTTTGTGACATCACCAAGAGCAGTTTTGACGTCCAGAGTGGGCTGCCCAGCTGCCACCATCTTGGTAGAATCCGACCACGACCGCAAAGGGCAAGTCTGGAGCCGAGACTTCAGTTTATATGTTTGCTCACCTGTCGCTTAATTGTGCAGAATTTAACCCTTAATAAGAAATTAGACAAGGGGGTCTTTAAAAATGTAGCTAGTTGTTATAGAGAAGGAAATTGGGTATAAAGACCAAAACAGTTTTTTGCAACAGGCTGTAAACATAAGTTGGTTATTTTAACGTAGGGACTCTAGTGGCCATTCGAGGTAATGCAGTTTTGGTATTTAGTATTTGGTAGAGGTATTTCAGCTAGACCAGTTGTGTTAAGTTGGTGGTGAGGGTGAATGAACGCTCTTCAAACCTGGAATCAAGAGTTTTCTGGAGGCATTAAGGCACAAACCATGAATTGCAGCTTCCCTGTTTAGTGTCTGGTACTTTTTCTCTGTCTCTCTCTGCTGCTACACAACTTGTCCTTCATTATGAGCTGGAGACAAATAAATCCGGGACTTTCCCACCATTTAACACTTTGAAGATGGATTACAGTGCACAGATGTGTCTTACACATACATATATCCCTGTCTGTCCTCCTCCAGAGGCTCCTACACCTCCACCCCCGACTCATGCTGTTACTGTCAAGATGGAGACTACACGAGGTGAGGTTCCACAACCGACAATTTTCTTGTTTATTTATGTGTGAGACAGAGCGTAAAGGGGCGCATTCATCTTTAATAAAGAGTCAGTATCTTCATAAACACACACATGCTTGTACAGTGAGTCCAACTCTTGCCCCTTGTTTCCTGGTTCAGCACCAGCCACCACCAGCCGACCCATCCCCCACTCCTCCCCCAGTACCACAACAGGGTTGCCCACCACAGAGCCCCTGCCGCCTACCGTCGCCAGTGACACCCCAGAGGTCATCCCCACCATCCTGGCCGGGCTCCGCAGGAGACGCCTCAACAGCAACGGGTGTTTCCGCTACGCCTACGGAACCTTCAGTGGGAACATCACCATTGTCGGTAGGTGGGAGGCTGCGGTTTGGTCTTCACTGGCTCCCTGTCCCTTACAGAACTGATTTTAAACTTTTAATGTTTGTTTTTAAAGCACTTAACGGCCTGGTCCCACTGTATTTATCTGAGCTTTTATCTGTCCGAAATCCTGGTAGAGCTTTAAGGTCAACTAACCAACTTTTGCTTGAAGTGCCCAGGTCATAATTTTTAATTCACATTTACATTTACATTTAATTCACCGTGACAACCTGATGATGTCTGTCTGCCAGTTGGTCCAACGCCACTGTGGTCCAAACTGAAAAATCTTAAGTACAGGACGGAGGGTTTGTACTGAACTGCAGTAACTCTTCTGATCTGCTGAGCTTTCGTCTCGTGTTTCATCAGCTCAAATTTTAAATGTGTCCAGCAGTTTTATGAACTAAAGGAAAATTCAGATCTAATGACACCCTGTGTTGTTGTTGTTGTTTTGCAATTAGTTTACAAAACTTAACTTTCATAATTGTTGTCATCCTGGATCAAAAATAACCAGTTGATTGTTTATGAAACAGTATACAATTGTTATCCAACCATCATTACAAGAAATTTCCACTTTGTTTCAGACTCTTATAGGCCTCATTAACATCAAAATATACAGAATTTTGGGGTGAAAAAAAAAGGATATTGAAATGACAGAAATATTACATTGTTGAAAACACAAGTTGATGAACTATGATTAATTCAATAGTGTGACCTATTGCCCCATTGCAGGGAAGACTACAGATGCTATTAATTTGAATAAAACTCCAAAAAAATCGATTATTTTTGCATAACAAAGTGTGGTGAGGAACCATCCTTGCTATTTTTGGACCACTACATGAATAAAACAAACACATATCTGAATCTAATATTAAAACCTTTGGCTTAAAGAGAGCTACTAATATGGCTGGAGACCATGAGAGACGGGATGAGGATTGAGGTTACTGTTTTTATACAGTTCAGAATTAAAAGAAAACCCAATCCCTTTTTTTCATTTCAAATATAAACAAAAGAAATAAAAAATGATAGCAAACTTTGTCTTCCTTGTTGAATCCCATACTGATTTTTGTAGAATAAAAGGGAACAAGGTAAGGATTATAAATTGTTGATCCCTATTGTTATAGGAATAAACACACACAGCATCCTCCACTAAGAACCTTTGACCTTCATCATTTTAATATTATGAAAACATGATTACACATCTAAAACCAACTGCATTAATCTGTTCCCTATAGAGCCCAAGCACCCGGTCAGCAGCCAAGCAAACAGTCGCATTGTGGACGTGTCGGCTGCCAGAGTGACCAAAACTGACATCAGCTTCCTGGTCAAATGTCTGGGCAGGTGAGACTCTGTGATCAGTGTGTGTTTCATTCTGGTTGAATGTTAAACAGGCTACGTTTGTGTTATTGTTTTTTTTCCCCCCCCACTGACCACTGTTGGGTGAAATCCATTATTATTTGACAAAAAAATGTACTTAGATCTTTTGCTAGTATAGATAAATCAATACAGAAACTGAAACTTCTCTTGATTAATTTAATGTTTACAATCTACAGAATTATGTTGGTTCAAAGAAAGTTATCATCAAAGCTTGCATAGATAAACCAAAAATTTGTGACTTGAGATAATCTGGTCAAGCCATTACACAATTCAAAGGACTTTAATAGTATTACTGTCTCGTAATTTAATTTAACATGTATTGTATCACAATCGGTTTATTTAGGGTATATTATTTCTTAAAGAAAAAAAAAACTGTTTCAGTGATTTCATTTTTTCATCCTTTCATCCCTCCTTCTCAGCATCCCCACTTCAGCCTGCACCATTGTGTCAGACCCCAGCTGCACTCAGGTGCGCAACATCATGTGCGATGATGTGCCGCCATCGTCGGCGTGCGAGGTGCATCTGACGCGGACGTTTCTGGAGCCCGGCACCTACTGCGTCAACATCACCCTGGAGGACTCCAGCAGCCTGGCCCTCGCCAGCACCACCGTCACCATCAACAAGTCCCAGGACCCCCCTGGTTAGTCACACAGACAATGTGCAGTGTGTTCTTACGTCCCACGCATGTTCATAAATAATTTAATTGACATTTTTTGGTCTGTGGCTGTGTCTGTCCTGCAGTGGCCAAGACTTCTCACACTGCAGAGGTGGTCCTGTCATCCAGCGCTGTGCTTGTGGCCGTCTTTGCATTGATCGCCTATCTAGTCTACAGGTGAGTAGTCATGTAATGAAGGAGCATATACTGTAACATAAACATATAATTTATACCCAAGTAAAGTTTGGGCCTCCACTGGTCCTTATCAATATGTGGTTATAATCTGACCCTTCCCCCTCTCCCAGGCGCTACAAGGTGTACCGACCCATTCGTAGGTCACTGGTGGAGGACGCCTGCGGCCACACTGTGGCTGGAGGTCCTATGGTCCGCCTGAGGGAGGCACTCTTCCCCTCCAGTGAGGAGAGCCGTCACCTGCTGACAGAGCGACGCCCCCTGTAGGCCTTACAGAGCGACGCCAAAGGGCCTCTGCCCAGAAGAAGCATCACGACTGCCCCGTGAGGATCCAAGTAAAAATGTAATCATGAAAAAGTCAAGAGAGCATGATGGTGTCTGTGGAGAAGTTTTAATAAATAATACTCATGTCTTATTTTTTGTCTTAATTTAGTTGCTACATCAAAAGGCTAATGTTACAGCAGTATGTGATTGGTAGATAATTAACTAAGAGGCTGATGAATGTCTGGCTGCTCTTTTTAATCTTGGTGTTGAATGAAGTTGTTGCTAAGAGATGAAATGGGTTCATGCCCTGTCTGTATTTTTTAAATCTAAAGCACTGCTTTAGAAAATGTTGTGCCAAGCATGGCTTTACAAAACTGTGCCTTATTCTGCAGTAACTCTTAATGTGACGCTCAGCTGGGTGAATTATAATTGAAATTTGACAAATGTTGGGCTCAAACGCAAAACCCAGGAATTCAGTGGAGACTTGACACAACTAATAAAGATTGAACTAACCACTTATCTTTTGAAGACGTTTGCTTTTGTCGTACGAATCATTTCACCAACTTTGATTCAGTTCAAACGCAGATAATTCAAGGTTGAAATAATGTTTCGAGTAGGATCACCGTCACAGGATCAGCTGCTTCCAGCCCATTTTATACCCAATAGCTGTGTCTGTTCTCCAAGTGGGACCCTTGAATTCAATCATAGATTTTCACTATAATTCCCACCATAACCAACAGTGGCATAATTTATGACCAGCTTAGTCTTGGTTTTGAAACACTAAAAAGTAAAATCTAATCAATCAGGGCTCTGTGGTCCAACTCGTCAGTTTCAGATCAAGTTTGAGAGCCACTGCCCTATGGTAACTGCAAAGAGAGTGTACTGTAAAAGAACAGTATATGGTACAACTGGGATGGAGTAACACTATATAACACAATATACACACAGTATATATAAAATTCTCAGCAGGTTTTAACAGGGACCACTGGACCATTTGTCAAAATCAGCTTCCTTTTTCAACACCCACTCACAGGGATGTTGCTACTTGTCTGATCTGCAGCTGTAACTAATGAATAGATTTGGAAGTTCCCCTCATTTATTCAAGAAAATCCTTCACAACAGAAGAAATAAGCACAAAATACCTTTGCAACTGAATTTCTATGAATCTCAAGCAGCTAAGATTCAGCTCCGTCTGAACCACTTTTTCCCTGTGATTCAACAACCACATCATCCTGGTTTTGTGCCATGAAGCTGCTGACCTTTGAACAACATTCATCCAACAGTTCTTTGTCCAAGCCTATTGCACACAGTATAAAGTCATCCAGTTACACTGAGTTCAAGTACAGATGTGAAGAATTAGCATCAATTAGTTTCAGTGCTGTTCTCATCAGGAACTGATAAAGCCAAATACTTAACGCACTTTTAGAAACATTAGGGGGAATAAAAGGATAAACAGAGTTGAATTAATTTTTTTTTTTTTTTTATTCAGAGGCATTTGACAAGTGGAGCTGTGTGTGAGGAGGAGGTGAAGGGGCACAAGCATGGTTGCAGAGGGGGGGCGGGGGGAGGGAATATCATGCTGAAGTTGGATCACTTTTCCAATAGAAAAAAAAAACTCTGAGACCCAGTCCCTCAAATCTGTCCCATACCAAGAGGATGTTCCACAATACACAGCCAAGAAATGCTAACAGAAGAAAATAGCTACCGAATCAGCGAATGAGTGTAGCAACTGTGAAAGACAAAAAGGGAAGAAAAAAAAAAAGACAGGACTTGTATCTATTTTGAAGTCTTACAAATCAAAAACAAAAAAAAGGCAGGCCCTTTTTTTGAAAAATAAAACAAGTGTATTTTCTCGTTTTAACTATTGAATGCAAAAATCAAACACGTGATTTGACCTTTTCACAAAAAACCCAAGCAAAAGTTCAAATACATGTAAGCCACACCACCAAAAATAGAAAGCAGAAAGAAATAACCATCATTTGAGGATTTCAGTTAAGCCAAAAAGGAGTATATATAAACACTGGCAAAAAAGAAAATATTTTTTGATCACTTTCAATTATTCTCTCAATTCTAAACAGTACATGATTTTAGTTTAAGTTCTCATTCATATCTGGGGAAGCATGGGGGAGGCGTAAAGGGGTTGAGGGGGGGCGGGGGCTAAACTCTAACAAATAGAAGAATGCCTCTACTTCAAATATGTGTCTAAAGAGGTAGATCAAAACAAACTGCGGAGGAGGAGAGGGGAGAGGGGAAGGGAGGCGCGCAGGGAGGGGAGGGGGAGGGGGGGGTTGGCAGGAAGGAAGCGGGGAGCTGGGGAGCTGTCAGGGAAAATTTTAAGTATCACTTGTGCCCCTCAGTTTAAGCGCGGTGTTAGGATGGCGCGCCCATGTCAAAAAGAAGTGTTCGGGGGGACTGAGGTATCAGTGCGCGCTGGCGCTCAGTGGGGGTAGGGTGGGGTGCCTAGTGCCACAACAACCCCCCACCCCCTCAGCTGAGGTAGACGGCGTTCTACTGTGGAAGCATGGATACACTCAAGCACTTTTACCACAATCAACATATTTACATTCGGCATGAAGAGACAAATGAAATAAAATTGTATTATATTTAAGTTTTGGATTCCTTTCCTCTACTCTTACCCCCAGTCAGGGATCATTCAGTATTTTGTTTTGCCTTTTCCGGCGTGTTTTCCCTGTATGAACAACAAATCGAAACATCACGTTACATTTGTGGATTACAGAGAAAAATGTCATTTCTTTTGTTTAAATCATTTATTTTCCTAAAGCGCAAAAAGGAGAAAAAAAAAATTGCGTCTATCAGTGTGACTCCCCCTACCCTCACCATGCAGTGAACGACGTTTACATTGCCTTGATGGCCTGGCTACAAGGGCCACTCCGAACTGACAAAGCTTGCTCTATGAAAATAAACCTAGTCGGGCTTGGACCTTGCTGAGACATAATCGTCAAGAAGGTGGCAGATGGCCTGGGAACAGAACAGACAGTAAACAGACGTTCTGCTGACTTTTCGGGACCGTTACCGTCCACGCCGTAGAGTCCTGACCACAGCCCTCGTAGGAAGGCGAAAAGGAATTCTTTTTGACAAATTAAAGTACCATTACCCATAACGATGTCAATCCCAAAACTAAATGGCATTGCTGCAATTATGTACGGTTGGCATTATTTGCATGTCTTAGTTGTTTTGTACTTTTTCAGAAGATGGTGGACCCTCAGGGGAAAAACTGAGGCGATTTTCTCTCGATACTCCTGTCAGCCGCCAGCTGAGGGGGCGCCAACTCTTGCTCTGGCGCTGCTATGTACAAATAGACTTTATGTACAGGGTCATCTTAAGTCACACATACACATGTACAATGCCACCTAGAGCACCAGAGTTGAAAGCAAGGTCAGTTGGCAGCTGACCAAATTTTAAATTTTCTTAAAAAAATAAAAATGTTCAAAGACTATCAGCTTTATAAAGTATACAAAATACCACAAAAGCAAAATAAAAAAGAAAGGAACATTTTTCATATATATATAATCATTTTTTTCTCTTCTGAGGTACTAGATCCTGAGGTAGTTAAGTAAAATGCATATTAAATTGGTTTTCTTGGGCAGCAGCAGTTCGGCACCGTTTCCCTAAGTGTCAGTTGTGGCGCTGCCCTCACCTCTAAATATATATTCATCTATGTATATAGGTCTATCTATAAAATGCATCCGAATTTATAAAATGCCACTATCATTACAGGGGCAGGACGCCCAATATAATCCACCCTTGCAGGGGTCCTGTCCTGAAACAAGAATCTTTCCCCTAAACATGGCCCACCCGATCTGAGCCAACCCTCCCCCCAAATAAACCTCTCTGTTGGTCCGACCTGGACCTTGATAGCAATGCCTTTTCCTTTCCACAGAAAACTCATGAGAAAGCTTCATCAACCAATTAAACGCTATCAAAAAAAAAGGAAAAAAAAGGGAAATAATAATAAAAAAACTAAATCTGAAGTCAACCAAAACATCTTGTCAGGTTTGAAGTACCACACCAAGGAGGTGATAGGAGGGGGATCCTTATTTCTTCTTTGTGTTTCTAGTGTAAAAAAACAAAAAAAGGGGAGAAAAAATGTTTTTCTTTATAAACACACCCGTGGGGGGAGGAGGAGAGCGGTCGAGGGGTGCGTACACGTGAGGGCAGGTGACATTGTTGGGAGCCCTCAGAAGTACATTCTCACAGAGATGCAGAGAGGTGAGGAGGGTGGCCGCGAGGAGGCGGGGAGCCTCTCTGTAGCCACGCTCGAAAGTTCATCAAGTAAGACAAGGAGGGGTGGATGTTCGGTTGGTGAAAACCTTTGACCCCTGAGATGAGCTTGACAACCCCTTGTCTTCTTCTCCCCCTGGACTCTGCTGCATCTGTCCATCTGTCGAGTCTTCTGGCAGATTCAGTCACCATTCCTCCAGGTCCGCGGGACCTTTACTTCCTGCGGGGCTGTGGAGGTTGGGCTCCAGGTGAGGGCTTGGGCTGCTGCTGCCTCCTCACCTGGGCCAGGATCTCCTGGATCTTCCTCTGGGCCAACTGGACGACATGGAGGAAACGCTCAGATCACAGCACAACATAATCTAATAATGAGTCCGTCAAGGATCTCGTGACATCCTCAACGCAATGCATTATGGTCCGTCTTTCTTTTCTGCATATAGTGGCACCCGCAAAACCTCCGAGTGTAAATACGCTGGATTTTCATAAAAGCATTTTATTTTGGTTATCACCTACTGCATAGCTGAACTTGCCCTTACTGTTAAAACACAAGGTTAGTGAGTGGTTGCACGACTGTAGTGTAACAATCTTACAGTAATTACTTTAATTCAATTAAACAGATCATGTGCGTCTGGGAAATTAGATCCAGGGCTTTGACCCCTCTGGGCTGCATGTATACGTTTCTTTATAGAGACCCACCTGGCATGCAAAGAAGTGTCCGCTAATCTTCACTATGACCTGGTCGTTCTCGTCCGGCGTCTGGTCCCTGGGCACCACCACCTCTGCACACGTCAGGTTCTGCAGCTCGTTCACCTGCAGCCGCAACACATCAAATAACCACCGGCTTCAGACTTGAATACTTAAAAAGCTCAATTTGAAACAAACTTCAAAGTTAGCTTTAGAACATTTCTGGTTTGTGTTTGTAGTGATTAATGAATAAGTGTCCTTGTTTACAGTTTTTCCGCCCTTCCCGATGACTCGTCCAGCAGCAAAGGAGGGAACCTTGATGTGAGCCTCCAGTTTCACCTCTTCCTTAGGTCCAAAGAAATTCTCTTCCTTCAACTTGCCAAAGATGCGACACTGAGCCTGCAGCCACACAGGTTGGAGGACAGATTAGTCATGCTGTATTTAAGACATTTTTTCTAGGAAAAGAAAAAGCCTCACAAAAACTTACTTCTGGCTGTGAAATAGCCACTGACAGACCTCAGCAACAGCTGCTACCATCAAATTCAACTACACATATACATTCTTCTTTTTTTTTCTGCCAACAGTGTTTTATGTGTTACGCAGCTGTGAAGGTGCATCACCTTAAACTGAGCCTCTGGCGGTCCGACGATGATGACCATCCTCTGTTTGGCATCCATCCCTTCTGCAGGGGCGATCTGCAGGAGGGCAGATAGTTGGTATTTAAAAAAAACAAAAAACAGAACAGCAACCTTCATTTCCAATACCTGACAGTCAAGTGACAACAGGAAGACAGCCTGCGTCGACATGTTATCATTAAGATGCACAACTTCGCCGCCTGTCCGTCACTCACCTTGATTGAGGCTCCGGCAAAGTGTGACAGCTGTTTGATGTGTTGACCCTGTTTTCCGATGATGGCTCCCACTGCCAGCGCAGGGATGAACAGGTGAACGGTCTCCGACTCTGGGTGTCCCTGCTGGGGTATGAACGCATTAGAACTCATGTTGACCGTCAGACGATCGCACAGACACTTCACTGCGGGCCGCTTGCTCAACTCCAGCCGTCAATGCACAAAACACTGAACCTAGCAGAAGCTACACCGGAGCTCATGCTCTCCGCTTTAAACAACCAGTCGGTCAGAAAGGGCACGTCGGTCCTGCCGCGACATGAACAGAGACACTACCATCACATTACTAGAGCAAACTGCATGCTCCCAAAACAAGTGTTTTTGCTCCCCACATCAAACTGTGCTTGGTAATTACTTAAAAACATTTAGTCAAATTCCACAATCTGAATTTGCCACATGCACCAGTTTAGTGATTCCCTCCAGAAAGACAGTCAGACTGACAGTGGCATCTTAATGTGAAGCTCAATAACAGGAAATGCCCGACTACAGATGATTATTTACAGATGCCTTGTTGCAAACTGCTGCAGCATGTCACGCGTGTTAGCGGGGTGTGTGTGATTGACTTGAGCTCTGGAAGGGGAGGTGGCTGCATCGTCAAAGAGGAACAACAAGTAGCACTGTTGATTTTGGATGGAGCCCAATATTCCAGTCAATGTGTCAGCTGAGGGCACGCCAACAACTTGTTTTGGCAGTTTCCAAATCCTGGAGCAGGGCTTTTCGGCGCTGAAGATGTTTTACTCTGCATTTGGAGAAACATGCACCTTATCTAACAAAAGCAAATGCTTCATATTTGGCAGAAATAAGATTCAAGCATCTGTTGGAGCCGGTCTAAAATAGGGCTACTAGCCAAGCTTCTGTTGCCCTCCACGACTCGTGCCTCCCCATCCACCAGGTTAGACGTACATAGATTAGGGCCTGTCTAAAAGGTCGAGATCAATTGGCAGCTGGAGGAAAAACTTGGATGTAGCAGACCCAGACCCCCGATCCTGCAGCGAGCAGCCACAAGCCGTGCAAAGCACTGTGGGACGGGCGACTTACAGCAAGGGGCTGGCTGCTCGCCGACTGCATAGAAGCCCAAAACTGCCCCTCAGCCCCATACGGACTGCACTAAAGGGAAAAAGAAACATGGAACTGAGTTGCTTAAGACCAAATGCTGTTTTAACAAACTGACCCAGGAGCTGAAGGTACAGTGAGTTTAAGAAAAGACAACACAGCCTGTCCTGGGTTTGTAATGCTTATGTGTGGGGCGAGCCACTGCACTCTGTGACATGGAGACTTCACTTACTCCAAATGACGAGCATCCGCCGTGGGCTCCAGGAGGTGGGACACTGGACATGGAGGGGCCCATGCCTGGTGCGCCACTGGGAAACAAACCCAAAGCATTTAGATTCAAGCCAGGGATCAGGTTGGACTGGAGCTGGAGAGAAAGGAGAACATTTTTATTAGCGATATTCACCTCAAGTCACACACTTGTTCATCAACATCACATCAAGTACAACCAGTCAAAACATTACAGCACTTACAACAGTGCAGAAGCTATGCTGTATGGCGACATAGCTTCTGAAACGTGCTTGAAGAGACATCACATAATGCTTTAAATGAGAGGGTGGTCATACAGCATCATTGTTCTCCCTGTTAAAGGTTTCAGGAACACAAGTCATAGGATTACCTACACCTGTGGAAGAGGAGGTTAAGAAACCAAGTCAACTATTGCAAAGCAGCTGGTTTGTTGAACATGCTGAGATATGCTCTTTTGGTGAGGTGAGTATTATGAACAGCAAGAAGAGGAGAACCCCCCCCTACTTCCTCCCTTTAGCAGGCAGGTATCAGGTTTGTTTAACAGCAACGTGTAAACTGTGGACAGAACTAAAATGATCCACTGACTCCAAACAGCTTGATTTAACTTGTGAGCCCCTGACGGGAACACTAGCAGCCGATCCTCACAGACTCTTGATGCATCTTTTTCTATATGAAATCTAAAAAAACTTTACCATGTCCATCTCGTAAACGACATACACACTGTGCAATGAGTCTGATTTTCCAGAAACTGTGCCAACACCTCAGAGTTCAGCATCTACAGCTCAATGGCAAATGCTGATAAACTGTTGACAATCATGTGAGTACCATACCAGATTTTTTTTTAACCCAGTATCATTTTAGGGGGAAAAAAAAAGGTATTCAAAAAGAAACCTGGTTTCAAACCAGGTTTCTTTTTGAATATCATATTTTTTGGTTCTCCATCTAGATTATGTCAAGGTTTTTTCAAAGTGTGTATTTATATGACAACAATTCAAGATGGGAGCGTGCTGCTACTACAGCAGGTTTATGTGCATGTAAACATCATTATCTGATTTCCTTACTAAAAAAAAGAAAAAGCTTTCAGTTATTAAGCTTCATGTTTTCATGCAACATCTGTCAGTGACATTTGTTTTAAGTTTCAATGTTCAATGGAACAGATCAGAGGGGAATTCATTCACAGCACTGAGAAGCTTACGTTCATAGCAGCCATGTCGCTCTCGTACGATTCCCTTATCTTCTTCATCACCTCCTCTTCAGCTCTCGAGCACGCCTCGATGGCACCCTTCACTGTGATGGTCCGCTCTGGGTTGTACAAGGTCAGGTCCTGAAGACTGGACAAAGCAATGGGAAGGGAGTGGCATGAAAACAACTGTGTCACAGTATATGTTGTGACAACACAGCAAAGACGACAACATTAAAAATGCATGGTGTGCTTAGTGGCACTTTTTATGAATGGACTACAAGTGGTATGTGCTGAGAGAGCCATCAGGAAACTCGAGTGTGTCTGACAGACTTACGGTGAGATTGTGATCTTGGTCTCTGTGTCCTGCTCGATTTTTTTCAGGTTGCGTCCTTCCTTCCCAATTAATCTTCCTACAAAGTTGTTGTGTGCAAGGATCTTCAGTGGGATCTCCTCAGTACTGCACAAAACAAAGACAACATCAGAAGGCAATGTTCCTTCACATTCAGATTTAACCTCAACTACCAATATGTCCACTTGTCTGCTCTGACATGTGCTTTTTTTTTTTTTTTTAACACAGCCTGTGTACAAGCTGCCAGAGTTATTTGTTCAGGGAAAATATGTTTTAAATGTATAAACAAGCCTGACTAATAAATAATTTGTATTTATCTCCCAACTACAAACTTCTGCCAATTATACAGGGTTGTGCATCACAACATGAACACCATTATTTTTGACTGGATTATAACAAGTATGACTTAAGAATTTAAAATTTTAAAGACCATCACTGGGAATCTGATAAGGTCAAAGGATTTATTTACAGTGACTGTACTGAGTTTATTTGTGGCGCATAGAATGTGTGTCTTTTAATCCAATATGGTTCTTACAACTTTTCCTATCACTCTTAGTGAAAGACTTACAACTTTGTGTCAACGGCTTCCTTCTGCATGATTTCCATGATGGTTCTGCACGCGTTCGAACAACCTTCAGGGGTGGAGTGAATTGTAATGGGCTTCTCCGCTGCACCTGCATTTTCTTTCCTATGGATGTCAATCCTGGAAGAAAAGCATAGATGGTTAAAAAAAAAATCTTTGATGTTGAAAATGAACAGAACAAGCAAAACAGATGACATAACCCACTTGCAATGCTCGGTATAATTCCTGACCTCTGTGTACGTACTTTGAGTGGGTCTGTTTGGTGATGTTGCGGATGGTTGCGCCCTCCTTGCCGATAATCGCGCCTACGAACTGCGTTGGGACCAGCATGCGCAGTGGGATGTCTGACTGCACTTTGGGCCGGGCGCCCAGACCTGGAGAGCCTGAACGAGGGGGTCCGCGTGCATTAAAACCTCTCCTGCCCCCCGGTGAAGGACCCTCCGCTGCGGCCGTCTCATCAGGGATATAGGACACTTTCAAGGCATAGTTCTCCATCATAGATCCGTTCAGCTTCTCCATCGCCCTGGGGAGCAGAAATGTCAGTCTCCATATAAAACTCTTGATTCCCAGTGAATGGGGTATAATTTGCCAACACAGGAAGGCTTTCAGACAGCACTCATTGAGCGGGTGGAGGGGGGGGTGGGGGGCTCTGACTGGCGTAGCTGCCAAACAATGCTGTTCTCGCTATCACCATAAAGCGTCAGGTTTGATTTCTTTCCCATCTCCTCATTAATGGCACAATCCAAGGGACGGGGACATTGAAACAAAAACACAAGGCCCCCCGCCAAGTTGTAGCAGCTTCTCAGGTGATGGACACAAGCAACAGTGAGACGGCTAGAGCTTCTTCCAAGTCCAACAAACAGCAGGGCAGTGACTAATAATCACTTCCCTTTAGCTTAAGGAAACTCTAACCTTCAGACTGCACTCTCACTTTAACACACGTCTGCCCTGTTAGCCTCGAGGATTTAGATCTGTGGTGAAACAATTAAGCCTGGAGACTTCTACAACCACTCGTGCGGAGAGAAACACTGTAGTATGACTCATGTACACCAGGGGGCACCAGATGGCTAATTTAACCCCCTCCCTCTCCAACAAACACCCCACCCCCTCCTCCCCATCATCATTGCATGTCAAATTAAACTGGACTGGTTTTTGGAAGGAGGAAATCAGGTGCACTGGAGGAACAGTGCGCAGAGGAAGTTGATGCAATTTCCAATAGAGAATTCTGGGTAAGGTGAAAAACCTTCGCAGATCATGTCAAAGACATCAAGACGGATGAGTTGGAGGTCAGTGATGCGAATACACTGTATCTGGGTGTGTGTATGCGAGTGTGCGTGTACTCACAGCCTGGCCTGGTCCTTGGCTGCATATCGAACATTGACTACTGCAGTCTCTGTGTCAGTGTTAACTGTGGAAGCACACACACACACACAGCAGAGTCAATTCACACACATTCAATAACAGTGACATAATAAACCACCACGGCCGTCTTCTTTTACGTAAAGTAATTGCAAGAAATTCTACAGTCATGCATTCATTTTTTTTAAGATGTCAAAAATAAAATAAAATACATTGTACAGTTGGAATAAAACATGGTACAGAAATTCAGAAACCAGCAAAAAAAAAAAAGGTGTGTGTTTTGAGGCAGAGTGGTGGGATTGCATCTCAGGCAGTATTGTAACACAAAGCTTAAACAAGCTTATTTACCTTGTTCACAGCTCTCTACTGCACCGTACTGAGCAAGCATACCATCCAACACCTAACAGAAAGAGAGAAAAGGCATGATTACTCAAAGACTTTTGAAGGCTCTGACCAGAACCTGTTAGCAAGCAGAAGCTCATCTGTGGGAACCAGCCCAGCTCGCTGCTGGGACACACTCCATTAATTCTGAACCCCAGAGTTCAATGTTGAGTAACGTGGATAAATTTGCTGCCCTCTTGTAAAAGCCTGTCTACCTCAAATTATGACTCTCCCCTTAGGGCACTGGGCACAGCTCTGTGCACGTTTTTATAACATTTTACAGTCTTTACTTGAAAAGTCACCATGTAAACAACCATTTCTATTTAAAGTTAGATTTACAAGCAGCAATCCAATACATCTAACAGTATGTGATTTATTTTAAAAATTAACCATTTAAAAAAGAAAAGAAAAACTAAAGCGAAAACACACACAGCCATGGCTGCTTTGGTTGTTGTACTTGTTTGATATATATTTTTTTTACACATTGCCAAAATGATCAACCTCATTAAAAAAAAAATCCCTACATGCTGAAATCATACACACAAAGACGGCAAAAATTAAGTGCATCCAAAAGACGAACCACGCTGGCCACCTGCCCAAACTGGAGACCAAAGGATTTTAATTCATAGATGTGATCAAATGTGAGCGAGAGGGGGAGCGAGGGTTCTAAGCTAAGCTAAGACCTCCGACCATGCTCAGTCGAACCCAAAGCCACACCCCCAAGAGCTCAACCCCACTTTCTAGCCAACAAGCATGCGTCCCTGCCCCCCCACTCCACCAACCCACCAACCAAGCAACCTCCCGCCTCCCTGCCATCTCCACTCCCCATCATTGGCTGCTCCAGAGCAGATATGAGTTCCCTGAAGCCAAGAGTTGCAGGCTGCCGGCTGGCTGCTCCGCCCGTCCGTCTGCCGAGCCCAGCCAATGGGAATCCAGGCCATTCAGGAAAGGGTGGGGTACATTCCAGCAGGAAGCAGTGGCTGGGGGGAGGGGTACGAGTTCATGCTACACATTCTGTGAATCGGCGCACATGGAGGGGAAGGGGAAACAGTCCAGGCCCACCCACCCACTACAGCTTGTGAACACGCCACTACTCTCGCCACTATTCTTTCGCTGTAAAGCTACATACACACACACACACACACACCATGACCCATTGTCTTATCTACCTGATAAGATACATACAAGGCCTTTGCATCAAAAGATCCCACTCTGTTCTGTTCCTCCATTCTTCAACCCCCTCCCCCTCCGGGAGGGAGAAACCTCCATGTCACCTTTTGAGAAAGCAAACAGCTCGCTCACTACATACTAGGAACATGGGTGGATCTAGAGCTGCAGTTGAGGGACATGCGTAGGCAAAAGCAAGCCCACCATTACAAAACACTGAGCCTGTCTGTAGCCATTTGATCACCGTGAGGCTGAAATCTAAAGACATGTATTGAACTTACGGTTTAGAATAAAACTGAACAATGGAGCAATTTCCTAAGGAAATTCTCATTAGGCTTCCATAGTCTTTATGGAGCAGAAAATTAAACTCCACACCACCACAAGCTCACGCTATCACTGCTAAACCTCTGCAGAGGGAGGAGAAAAAAAAAAGTCACGTAAAGATCTGTTACTGACACATAAGATTCCACATGCAAGCTAAATGTGGGATTTTAAGTCTGACACGTAATTTAAAATTTAAAAAAATAAAAAAGCTTCAGTATCATTTCACCTTTTTCAAATTTTTCGTCAAGAAAAATTGTACGTAATCCCAGAAGATTAGTATGTAGTCAGTGAATAACAAAGAGTTTTAAATTAAATGCTTATCACATGCAGAGGAAGAAAGACATGCAATGCACACACACACACACACACACACACGACTGTTGCTCAACACTGACAGTCGTTTTTCACTAATCAGGCAGTGGCCTTGAAATCGGACCATGTTGCAGCTCACCATTTCTATTGATATTATTCATTTTTGCATGACAGCTTTTTGCCTGTTAACCCGTTAGAGGACAGGAGACAAGTGGACTGTTTTGGAGACTTCACACTGACCTTGAGCGGCAGTTTTAATGCTTAAAGTCTGTTTAAAAGCCACTGAAGAAACCTACTACAAGAACATCCAGTGAACTACTTATGCAACTGAGGACGGTTTTACATAATCAATTCAAACACGGTTTTCTGAAGATTTTGGGCACAAAAAATTTGGGGGTGCATTTTTGCCTAAAATGCCAAGAGTCATTTCCAGGCTTAATCCAGGATCAAGTCAAATTATTAATGCAGTTTAAAAGTGACCTGTGTTGAAGCAGTTGTGTGTGTGTGTGTGTGTGTGTGTGTGTGACACTGTCATTTTGAAGAGCTTTAAAACAGCAAGTTGTAATTGTTTCTTTTCAGATTTCTGTATGTGGGACCTCTCTAGTTTGTATATGAACACAGTGATGACCCCGGTCACAATGCATGTACAATTTAATCTCATTTGGCATAATAACCCTAAAACAATTTGCACTTGGCTTAACTTTGCTCTGTTGTATTACACCAATGGAGTGAAGAATATTCATGTAGCTATAATTTAAGAGGGAATTTGTGGTGGCACTTGTGGCTTGACGCAATATTATTAATATGTTATTTAGTTGCCATTATTTAGTCCAACCATGTCCTTAAATTTCACACATATCATAACCTCTGAAAAAAACATCTCTATTTCAGGGCCAACACAAAGGATTGCATTTAATTGCAGGAGTGCAGATTTTAACACACACACCAACACATGTTTGTGCACCTTAAATTAATCTGAGTGATAATTTCTCGACAGCACACCAAGACAATTACAATACACAGCTAGAAGTAAGTAAATTGACTTTCTAAAAACAACAAGCTAAATAGAGATTTCCCATGAACCCTATAAGGACTTTTAACAATTGGACTGGCCGGGTCAAACCCCTCGTCACATGAATGTTTTACAACCCCTTAGACAATACCCTTATTTTATTTTTAACTCATTTTCACACGCGGGGTCTTCAAACTTGCACGTCATTAGTGTTGAAGGACAGTCCCGTCAAAAGAAACCAAAGAAGCAAGTCAAATAAAGAAAACAGCTTTTTCATTATGCTTTAAAAACATGTCTCTTTACACAAGCTGAATTAATGCTCCAATCATGTGCTTTGCTTCAAGTCTCCCCCAAAGTGGAAACCAGTTAAATCATCAAGACAACCAACACAATTCTCTCATTTTTCCAGCATCTTTGTTAAGTCAAACGTCCCCATCCTCTCTCATTATTCCTCAGCTCCTGTGCATAGAAACCGTAAAAACTCAATCTTGCAAATCTCCAATGCTGAAGTCCAAGTGATATTACCAATCATTTTCACCAACATTTCTACCCACTGGTCTGAGCTGCAATCGTCTTTAAACACATCATCAAGCACATCCTCAATTGAAACCCAAAGGAGGGGGGGGGCAGGTGACTCCAGAGGCCACTACCCCATGGTGCCCCGCCCTGGAAGCAGTTAGCAGCCTGTTAGCACTCACCTCCCACTGCATATGAGGCGGGATGTTCCTGATCTGCAGCTTACAGCTCCTGGAGAGAGAACAAGGGATGAAGAGGGTGGGGGATGGATGAAAGAAGAGAAAGGGAAAGAAATGGATGAAGGTAGATGAGAGAAGAGATGGGGGAAGAAGAAGGGGGGGGGGGGGGGAGACAGTTAATAGGGCACAATGAGACAAATTAAAGGAAAAACCGCATTGCAATCACAAAACACACAGGTCATCGTTCCCTCCGCTATGTAAAGAGATGGACGAGGGTGGAGAAGCTGCAGATACGACTTCTGCTTCAATTCCACTCCCAACTCAGCAGGCAGCAGGTGCAGTGAGACAACCTGGGTAGAAACGTGGGAGGAAGTGAAGGAGAAGGGCGATTTAGAATCACCACTGGGAGCTTTGGGGGGGCTAAATTGAGTTGAGTGTGCTCAAAATTAAAATTAAACTAAAACCATACTACGCCCTTTCTCCCAAACCACCAATTTTGTCACCGAGTGCGAAGGACAAGATGGGGAGGAGAAACCGGACGGTGAAGCTGGAGAAAGGAGTGGGAAGAGGCATCAAGGAGAGAGGGGTGGGGGTGGGGGGGATTGAAAAGACTAAGATATGCTATCCAAATGTCTTGTCGACACAGTTTGAGTCAAGCATGTGCCCTGTAGCATTGCATCATGAGGTTTCAGCCACTGCTAGGCTCAAGCCCACTTCTTTCAACCAAAATAGACACTTATCCAGGAGCATCCAGCTGTTATAAAAAAATAAATTAAAAAAAAATGTAAAAAGGAGGGGAGGGGTGGGGGTGGCAGTGCCACACAGACACCAAAGGGAATCTCCATTAGCCAGTTCGCAGTAAAGGAAGATTTCAAATTGTGTGCTTGTTTCATAGAGTGTGCACACACAGCAGATGCAAGTGGAGACTAGGAGATACAATGGTGCTGCTGTGTGCGCTGTCACAAGAAACAACCAGGACAGAAATTCCCCCATTTTCATCCTTTTAGGAGTGATGGTTCCCAATTTAGTGGCACTGTGTACAGCAGTGTTAATACAGTGAATACAGTGGCTGTTTGGAGGTCACGCAGACAATGGAACTTGTGGATCAATGAGTCAGAGTTTCACTGCATGAGGATGTTGCATTAAAAAAAAAAAAAAAAGTCAAGTGAGAAATGTGCAGCCCGCTCCTCAACCTACCGCCTGTTGCCACACATACAAACCTAAAGGATCACAACGTACATATGCTGTGAGCTCAGGCATGAAAACACACAATGAGGAATCACAAACCTTGACCCCCCACCCCCTACCCCCCACCCCATTTCCACACCAGCTTTATGCTCTTTCACGCATACCTGATACATATGCACATAATCGTTGGGTTATATCGCGTGGACACAATTTTCCATCCTGTGTGTAGAAACTTTAAGGTACAGAGTTACGTTACACACCTCTTGTTTCTTCTGCTCAGGCTTCAATCAACTACTAAATGACGTTTAAAATTCAACTCATCTGCTTGTACAAACTGCTGCACTTATGATGGTTGTTTTGTAAATCTGCAAACACTTCACAACATTCAGCATTTATTAAACTTAACACTATCAACTCAAATTCAACAGGATATGTGACCATTTAATTAAAGAACTGCACACAGGCTAATCTAGGTAGTAAAAAAAAAAAAACACACACCATACTGCACATGTGCGACAAGGCCTGCAGTAGTTGAAATTCCTCATTTTAGCCACTACGGCCGTAATCCAGCCAACAGAAGTTCAACAACATTTTTAATTTGAGACATTAGGTAACTACTTCATCCTAAATGGACAAATTGTAAAGAAAATTCCCAAATAACTTCCAAGAGGAATTCCAGCCGTTTCCGGCCCAGTGTGCCATTCCTGACTGATCCGGCCCCCTCTCCCTCTCTCTCTCTCTCCGCACATTCTGTATGCTCTGCATTGCGGTGGGAACACCAATGCGAAATGTGCAAATGCACCAAGCACTTCCAGTCGGATTAACCTATAGCTCCACACAGCACACAGAAGAAGTCAGCCAGGGTGTAGGGTGGGGTGGGGGTGGGGGTTGGGGGAGGTATACATTCCCTGGTCCCAGCCTTTGAATTGAGGTGGGGGGGGGGGGTTTGAGAGTGGGGTGTGGTGTTTGGTGGGGGGGCTAGCCCTGTTTCAGGCAAGGGTAACAAGGGCCCTCTCTGCCCTGTGGGGGTGGGGTCCTGTTGCCATGGACACGGACAAGTCCACTGACAGGAACATGTAGAGCGGGGTTAAAAGTGGGAGGGGGAGGGAAGGAGGGGAGGGCCAGGAGTGACTGGGGTTGGCTCGTCATGTGATGGCCAAGAGGAGGCCTGGCTCCTTATTTACTTTTAAAATGGACCAACACGCTACATGTCCCCCCCCCCCGTCCTCCGTCGCCCAGCTGGGACCTCCAGGGTCTGCACCGTGGACATTGTTCACACAAGTGGGTGAAGAGACACGAATGCAAGAGTGCACATGCATCTATAAAGAGTAAATTCATTTAAAAATAAATATATTAAAAAAAAGGTAGATACAAAAACCGCAAGAAGCTTCACAAGTCAAGCACCATGACGCTGCACCACACCTGTGTTCATCTCCACTTCCGAGTCGTCCTCCCATACCGAGGCGCTCTACGTCAACACAACCACATACGGCGTTGGTGCACACGTGACCTGTGCTCATGGCCCATCCACAGCCATTGACTGTTCAGTATGCAGAGGTTCTGAATGACTGAACTCTACAGCCTGGTTTCCGCTGCCCTCTCACAGGCCTTAGACGCACCGTGCACCCAATAAGCTACATTCAACACTTTGCGTTTGGATAGATTGGTTTTGGAATTCCCTCAGAGGATTCCAGTGAGTTGAATATCAACAGTTAGAAATGACTCAACTTCTGCAAAGACTATTACACCTCCCCCCACCACACACACACAAAATACATTTACGTATATTTAAGAGAAAGCAAAAAAAGAAAGAAAAGACAATGTGATCCTGATTTGAGCCTAGTAGGAGGCAGAGTTAAGGAACCTTTGCCTGCAGTCTGGGTAAAACAAGGGGCCACATTCATAATTCTCTGGCACCCCAAGTCTCCGTCCCAAATCCCCGTTTTTGCAGGTGGGGCCCCACAGTGACCCCATGACCCAGAATTCTTGTAACAAGAGCCAGGAGCCATTTCTACAAAGAGCACTGATACGATCTACACCATTGTTTCAATTTATATATATTTTTTTCATAGTATTTGGTTTGGGGGAAAAACGTTGCCATTTAGAGAGAAAAAAAAAGAAAAAAGGAGGAACAGGGAGAGAGAGCTGAAACTTTACACCACTCAGCACATACAATTGCAACACCATATATGCTGTAAAATAATCAAAGTTATGCACCTTTGAACAAAGTATGTTCAACGCTCTGCTCACCCAGCGTACACACACACACACACACACACACACACACTTGAGGCCCCCCCCTCCTATAGCCATGCCATTTTCTTTTTCTTCCTGTACACGTGACTAAGCGGCTACGTACATTTGGGAATGAGCAAGCAATATTTTTATTTTATTAAATTTATCCAACATGGCTATATTATCTGCAGCCCAACACCCAATGACAGTGTTGCAAGTCTGTTTGGCTTAGCTAAAGGACTGAATTAAATATCTGAACTGAAATTTTAAAAAGAAGAAAAAATGTTAATTCAGTAACTGCTGATAAAAATGCAGTTTATGTGGTCCAATTGCTCCAACAATAAATGCAATACACTTTTGTAAAAGGTCTAGGTCAGAGTTAATAGATAATTGCCATGATGTCAATTGTAAAAAATTATGCCAGGTTTAACACAAATTTAGATACACCTGTAAGATTCTGATTAATGCTTGACATCCTACTGAAAAATGTGCACGCTTACATTAGAAAATAAAAACAACATATTGTCAAGAATGTGTGGGCGTCTTCTTTAAATTCCAGATTTAAAAAAAAAGGGAAATTAAAATAAAGCTAAGCACAAATCATATCCAGGAGTCAGGCAAAAATTAAATATAACTGTCCACATGATGATGGTACCGTTTTATAACTATGAAAAGAAAACAATGCATCCATGGACAAGATGTTTTCAATTAACAGAATTTTGTTGTGTTATGTTGTTAATACTCAGAATATTTTCAGGAGTCACGGCTAAAAGCAGCAGATGTTTAAGGTGCTGCAGTGGCGATAATTTTAGTGGCCCTCTTTTTCGCCACAACCATGACAAATTCTTAGGAATGTACATCAAAATCTAATTACGAGATGGAATTTGGCCAATGTGAAACGCCACACTGCAGAGCACGTCACCCCCCAAAACGCAGCCTCGTCTTCATGAACCCCCCCAAAAAACTGCAGCTACCCCACCTTGATCCCTTGCCTGCTGTAGCACTTCCCCTTCCTGAGGGGTTCAAAGGTTAAGCCATGGTGATTGGCCAAGCCCCCAGCTGATATTTGCAGGCAGGAATGCAAAGAGGGGCCCCAGTGTACAAGTGTGTATGTGTAGCCTATACTCAGAATACTGTTCCTATTGACTGCTGCCATGTTCCATGTTGTAAAGGGAGGGCACGTTTTGTACTTTTTTGAAGTGTGGCTGAAACTCGACTCTGTTGCTGCCATGGCCAACACAGCAGACTGCACTGAGAGACACAGCAACGTCACCAGTTTTTTTTTTTTTTTTTAAGTGATCAGGAAAAAAATAAATTTGGGGTGGGGGTGGAGAGGAAGGTCTACCAATTTGACGCAAATTCCCACGTAGCTCACCTGGTTTATTTTTTCCACCCACCACCACCACCACCTCCCTTCAAGCTATAGCCTACATTACACCAACAGCTAACCAGGTGCCAGAGGAACGTGTCTGTGATGTCCAGGTGGAAAATACAATTCACGTGAAGACGTCCAAAATCCCCTGCGTGCTCCGTTTTTCATATCTAAACACTTTGAAAATTATTTCCAGCCACGTACAATAGGTTAAAAAAAAAAAAGCTCCACACCTCACTCTGATTTCAAAAACGTGGCTGCTCACTTTGCATAAAATAAATCAAACTTTACACGAATCAAACTGTGCACGTCACGTGTAATATCTTTTAGAAATAATGACGCCAATTAACAAAAACAAGGGCCATTTAATTCGAGCACAGATTTAATTATGACCAAACTGCGTCACCACCTAAAAATCCGCACACAATGCCCCAAAAGCCTCAGTATTTTCACGTCCTCTGCGCACATTGCGTAGACTCCACAAAAACACATTTAAGGGACACCTTGTACGCAACCATTAAGTCAAACACAAGTGTCCAGTGTGGCTACGAGGGGTCTAACTCTGAAACTAAGGTTTTCCGTGACTTGGGCCCCAAACCTCCCATTCCACTCGCGTTTGGGAGTCCATCTCATGCAACAGCAGCACAATGTGCAGAGGAGGGCGGAAGCGTAGGGCAGGCAGGGAGAATGACGGGCAGATCCTTCTCAAATGGACGACTCCACAAGGCCTGTACGCCTCAAATGCAGCCTGCCTGCACACATTTCCAACCCAACACACTCGGGCTTTTTGCTAATCGCCCTGAGGTTGGAGCTCAAATAATATCAAGCCCTGTACGTGTAGCCTACATAAAAATAAAAAATACTGGAGGGGTGGACGAGCGACAAAATGCAGGCATGTGCTAGTTAAACCCAAATGCACGACGGTAGTGTTAGGAGCACCCCACTGTCATGGCGAGAGGAGGGAGTAACACAACCATACGCCCCTTTCGTTTGACCCCCAGAACATTCACAAAAAGAGGACACCTCGTTTGAGCTAAATGAAAATAGTTACACCACTGAATTATCAATGGTGTCACAGCTACATACATACACATCACCAGCACCAGGCTACGTCCTTTAATAAAGGGAGGAAGAAAAAACAAAAGCAACAAATGAAAGGCTTCTTGTAGAAAATGGCTACAGTGGAGAGGGAAAAAACTGAGTTGAACCCAGCACTGTTTTAATAAAACTCGACCTACCTTTGACGTTTAGGGACCGAGTGCTCCACTTCGAGAAGTTTCCCATGAAGTTCAACTTTACCTAGAAAACAAAAAATGCAACTATTTTAATTTCGCCGAGTCCTTTGACCTCTCACACAGGCCTTCGCCCTTTTCTCTGCGTTGGGGATTTTTGTATTCAGGGTTAGTGTTTACTCCTCGTTTTAAAGGGAGTGTGCTAAAAATCTAAACATGCATTATGTGGACATGGGTATTTTCAGCATGCTGTGATATTAGCAACACAAAATGCTGATTGTGCGAGACACTAATAGCACGAGGACACGAAATGAGCCACACATTAGCTCAATACGTAAAATTATGAGAGTTTAGCTAAATTGTTACGTGTCCTGTGTGTGAGAGAGAGTGTATGAGTGTGTGAGTGTGTGTGTATGTAGGTGTGAACAGGCGTAAGTTTAATTTAATAACTAAACCATGAGACGAAGTGGAGAATATACAAAAGCAAATGGTCGTGGGGCTCAGTTAGTTGGCCTACATTTGACCAACACAATTAAACCACCTGGTGTGTCAGCATGGGCGAAATGGCTTCACAATGTAGCGAGTTGGAGAAGGCCTACTACACTTTCAAACTGGGATAAGAGTGCAAGTTTATATTGAAACGGGTAAAGGCAGTAACCCACCACGGCCCCGTGCTGCTACCCGTGCCAAGGTGGACTGTGTGTGTGATAGAAGCCCACAGTAAGGGCTCAATACACGGCGTCCACAGCCCGCTGCATATGCGCCCCACTGCCCTGAACGGCACATAACCTGAAAGCCTTGGTATTCTCATCCTCATGATTGTGTTTACTCGACCATTTTATCAAGCCACACTCAGTGAAATTACAAGAGCCGAATTTCACTCAAACCACGGGCAGATATTTCTCTGAGCCCACGGTGTCAAAAGGCCAAGTAAAGGTTGTGTGAGAGAAAGAAATGCTTGGATACACCCCCACCCTACAGGACTATACATGCATTTCTCATAAGGGGCCTGAAGTAAAGGCAATCTTCACACAATTTGCAGCGGTTCGTGCGTCTTTACCCAAATCCCACTTTCAAGCCCAAATTTTCTCACCTGAAAGAACATCGATGGCTTTCATCGCAGCCTTCTCGTCCGGGCAATCCACAAACGCATAGCCAGTTTTGACAAGAAATGGACCACTGTGCGGAATCTTCCACTGCTCAAAGATAGTTTCGAAGTCCTCCTCGCTCGCTTCTGCGCTCACGTTGCCAATGTATAGCTTATTCATGTTCTGCGCCGAAAAGGGACAATCTTTACGCCGAGGGAGAGAGTTATTTGCTCTCACGGATGTGCAGTGTTTGGAGTAGCCTAAATCGCCTTTACTACTACGGAGTGGCTGTGGCGTGCTTCCCGGTCGTTCAAGCCACAGATAGATTTAAACTGGCAGCCTCACAGTGCGTTTGCGCTCCCTCGCCCCTCTGTCTCTATCGCGCAATAAATAAATGCTCAATTATTAATCTCGTGTCTCCAAACGATGGCGGGCTGGGTGAAAAGGAGGAGAAACTACTTTGTGTCTTCCTCCAAACCCCTTGGCAAAGAGACAGAGAATGTCACACACGGTAAGGCTGGCGCCCGCCTCTAAGTCTAGAGCCTAGAATAAGAAGAAGAAGAAGGGGGAGAAAAAAATCCTCTGCTATTCCGGCTTTTTTGAATGAGCCACGTGTTCAAACTACAAATCAGCCCACACGTGAGGAATCCCAATTGCTCAATTAAGTGTTTGGGATTGGGGAAAATTGCACGGGAATCTGGGGTGGGGACAGCAGAGGGGAGTGGAGAAAAAAGGAGGGGAAGAGTGGATTGGTGTTGGGAAAAAACCTGGCGAGCTATGTGCGTAAAGGGATTCCGTGAGAACCCAGTGTATCTTTACTAGAATCACATTCGTGTGCCTTTCTCTGCAAACCCTCGATCCTCATTGGTCGGTTGAGGAATAGTAAAACGGCAGTGCGCTCACGCACGCCCATAGCAGGGAGACGCTGATATTGCGGGGGCTTGTGCGCACGGCTGTGCTAAGTGCGCTGTGCTGATGACAGTAGGAGGAAAAGGGGGGTGGGGTCATTCATAAATGATGTTGCGCTGTATTGTTAAATTGCATACTGAACACATTTAATTTCTAGAATCAAGCATAGGGAGGGCCCTGTGCCCCTCCTTGGGCCCTCGCGCAATATGGGAATGACACGTACTCCTATCCACATGACGGCATCCATCTTCTCCAACTAGAGTGGAGCCATGCCCTTCCCGTTGCACAGCGCAAAGTCCAACTGCAGGCCCGACTTGTCCATTATCACACAAAATATTATAAAGGGGGTGTCTGTGGGCGAGATGAGAGCGGACACGCCACTTGTTTTTTCCAACTTTCACCATTTTGTAGAACGAGGAAGCTTTCGCCATGTGGCCAGGATGCACATGGCGTAGCCCTGCACAGCTATACCGCCGCTATGGATTTGCATTTACTAAAAGAGGGAGGGGTCTCCTTCACCAAAGTGCCCCTAGTGTGCTATGTAAAGGCACAGCCCAATTGGATCACGTGTGGAATACTAAAATCTTACACAACTGTCAATAAGATATTTTGTAAATCACTGGCGAAGGCCGGCAGCTCACACGTAGGTCAATCTGCGGAGAATGGCCGTGTTTACGGAATTAACGGGCTCTGAAGCCGTATACCTGTTGATGGTATAAGGGCCGGTACGCAGTCAGAGCACGACTGGTTCAAGTGTTTCCACACCAAGGACACTGAAATGAAAATGTACACACAGGGTCATGCTCATGTACGGATCCAAACGGACAATAGCCTTGTAGAAAAAGCACAGTGGCACATACAAACATTAAATAGAAACATAAAAATACTATCTATCTATCTATCTATCTATCTATCTATCTGGGTCATAACACAAAGCTGACATTAGGTTAGGCAATAGGAATATGTGCTCACACATGATCCATACTAATATACAGCACATATATCACATATAATTATGGGTTGTCACACATCTTGAGTCTGAATTGGGTTAAAGCTGAGATCTGAACTTTAATGTTGTGAATGTGCTAAATATAGATGCATACACTCAGCTGCTGCTTTACACAGATCTAAAACTAATACAGCCCAATACAACAGTGGTGTAATCAATTCTACCTTTACAAAGCATTAAATGTTCTTTTTTGTTGTTGTTGAAACGGTTTAAAAAGCGATTTTTAGCAGTTACTGTTAAAATGGTGTTGAATTATACCACATTATATTGTGCAAGTGTTTATATTTTTTGGTCCACCACATATATGTTTATTAGTGTAGACAATGTAGGAAACCCCACAGCATAAGGCAGCTAAAACTGTTTAAAAAAACAAACAAAAAAACACTTCATGTAGGTAGAATTTATTGCAGAAATGTTGTATTAGACTGCATTAGTTTCAGATTCTTAATAAAGTGGCGATTGAGTGTATGTGTCCATATTTTGTATGTTCATAACATTAAAGGTAAAAAATTCAGCTTTTGCCTAATACCTTTAACCTCAGGGTTTATGCTACATAAGTGTTTCCATGAATGAACGCGTGACAGTATAATATGAGGTATGTGAGCTACACAGCATTCCTACTTCCACTGTGTCAGACAGTTTTTTATGTTTTTCATCATGAGGGCATACCCTACCTAATGGGACCTTTTACTTTCAATAATTACGTTTTACGAGTTGTTTTATATGAACTATGAGTGGCAAATTAAAAACTAAGTGTTAATTGTAGCCAGAAAGTAGCTATGTGAAGTATAAAAAAGTTACATATACTATTAATAATGTTTCTCTCTCCTGTTGGTGTATGTTTTTCATCATAACAAACATAACCTTTTATTAGCATATTTGCTGTGTCACCTTGAAAAGTTACTTTAACTGTATTTCAGGGACAGAAAACTGTAGTAAAAGTGAGTTTAGGTGGGTGTAACCCTGCAGCTGCCTGTGCACAAGGCTCTGCTCTGAGCTGAGATGATAGCACTGTGGCCCTGCTCTGCTTGCTGCTCCACAGCCATAGGTGTGCATGCACATGTAAAGCAGGTTACAAAGGGAGTGTTGGTTTAGTGGGCCCTTCAGCCACTGGCTCAGACTGGGGCCATGGCTGTCTCAGTGGGTTTACTCCTCTGCTGCTGAACAAACACACCGAGCCCTCCGATTGGTGGGGAACACCGTCCAATCAGCTCGCTGCACAGCCGCTCCGTACTACTGCTGCTGGCTCGGCCTCAACGCGCTCATTCATTGGCTCCTCGGCTCGACTATTCTATATGAATCAGCGCGCCAATTATGCATTTCTCTTCATGTTTCCTCTGCTGGGCTTTGTCATAAGACATAAAGATGTAACGAAACACGAGCCAGTGGCCAGATCCGCGGCTCTTTTCATAACTGCTCTCAACTTTCCAGGAAGTTTCAGCAGTGTTTACATCCATGGGCCACTCAAATAAACAGGTTAAACCAAAAAAACAATGTCTAAATTTCATTTAAACTTCACTTATACTCGCTTTTAATTGTTTTATAATATGTTTCAAGTTTAAACTCCCGAAAAGTTTTATAACAACTTTTAACTCAGTGCTTAGACCCATATATCCCCTCTGTATGGACTTATATAAGGGATGTATTAAACCTGGGCGCCTTCAGTCGGCCTAATTAGGCTCATACAATTTTTTCCAACTTGGTTTACGTTGATCTAAAGATTTCCACTGCAAACGAAATAACGAAACGCACGCGGAGGATGTTGGTGTGAAAGTGTGGAGAGAGCCCTGCAGATGGTGGATGTGAGCAGTGGACGTATAGAGACAGCAGTCATGGGAGTGCTCGCCTGGCTCTGTCGGTTTAAATGAACTGATGCATGGCTGCAGCCTGTGTGTGTGTGTGTGTGTGTGTGTGTGTGTGTGTGTGTGTGTGTGTGTGTGTGTGTGTGTGTGTGTGTGTGTGTGTGTGTGTGTGTGTGAGACAGTGTATGTGTGTATGTGTGTGGCTGCAGGGTCTGCAGGAGGAGTAGTGAATGTATCGCTGAGGAATGTACAGAAAGTCTCCCCGCCCCCAGTCTCAGGACTCCTCACTATGGACAAATTCCATAGGGGCAAAACTGACATAAAGTTTCAGAGCAGACTGCATCCTATGTGGGAAGATTTGTGCGGTTTAATGTCAGTGTAGGTAAAAAAGAACTGACAAAATCGATCTTGTTAAACATAGTCTAGGTTATTTCTAGAGAGAAAGAAAGAAAGAGAGAGAGAGGGAGGGAGAGGAGAGGGGGAGGAGGGGGGTAGATTGTTTAAGTAAAAGGCAGCTTATAGCCCAACTTTGAGCTGCTGGCCTCACTCCAAGATATAGGCTACGTCGCCAAACGCAAGGCTCTTTCACAAAGCCCTTTAGGCTACACTGAATCAAGGGATTCTGATTTCCGGTGAGATTGCTTCTTCTTTTTTTTTTAAGAAAAGAAAATGTATTGTTAGGTGATTTCAAATCTTAAACAATGTTGTCTTTCCACTTGAATTGTAACCATTAAATCCACTGGCTGACCGCTACGGACAGAGTCAGGCAACACTGTGGTGCTGGTGTACGCCATGTTGAGGAGAATCTAGGTCCTTACAGTAACATTAACTGATGGAAACAGTCCTTATCGATGTTAATGCAACTCTTCTCCTATTTTTTTTTTTGGGGAGGGTCCAGCATATGTGTGCTATTTTAAACCAAGTGCTTTTTTGCAGGCTCCATAAGAAAGAAAAAAAATTGGATGTTTTTTTCCTCCACATATTCTCCTATGGGATGACACCCTTCATCTCATTAGAAAATGGCGGTTTGTGCCCCCTTCAAAAACACATGCCAAGGTACATTTCTTTTTTACACAGCAAATAATGAGTTAATGCTTCCTGGCAAAAATATGAAAAAGACAATTATATCTCAGCTGTTATCTTTGATATTTGAAAAGAAAAAAAGAAAAAGAAAAGAAAGAATAATAGAAAAACTGCAGCTTTTTCTTGTTTTATCCTCTCTTACACATTTTTTTTCTCCAAATAAAAGTTAAATCCAGGAAATTATCATTGAAAGGTTAACTGAGTCTTAATGAGTAGTTATAGAAAAGATGTGTAAATGTTAGGACATTTTTATGGAAGTAATTCATGTCTTGTTTTACTGAAAATAGCCTTTAAAAGCTATTAAGAGCAGCCACACATTGTTTCCGTCACACTATTGTTTTGTTTCACATGTGACAACAACTCTGCCTGTGTTCTTCTGATGAAATATTTGTTTAATTGGATGTAATTTGATTAAATCCTCTGCAGACTGTACTTTCCATGCTGCGTAGTGTGTAAAAGAAACAGCCTGAAAATTCTCCCTTGTTTTTCTTTTTTCACTATTCCAAGATAAATGTGTTTTCTTTTGATTGATTCTTGTATTTTTTGTGATGTTAAGATGGATGTTTTTGTGTGTGTTGTTTTTTAACCGTTGTGAATCATTGGATCAATTAGTTAAACAGAACATGTTCATGTGCTAAAGTCTCACGAAAGTGGGTGTTTTCACGCAGAGTCACATGAATATTTGCAGACTTGGTCACACACTGCAGCCAACTCTGCATGGCCCAGCCTTAGCATGTATATACAGTTTGGTCTCTCCTGCAGGAGAACTTCCCTCCTGGCTGCTGTTGTTTACTGGTTTCAGCACCTTGATTGATTAGTTACACAGTGATTTGTGTTGAGAAAATGTATTTCTTAGCACCTCATAAGCAATCTGCTCCTTCAATATCTTGTTTTCTAAAAGAAGAGAGAAACATGATTTATTGTTGCTTTAGAGTTTTCACACTTGTTATTTTACATTAGATTATGTTTATGGCAAAATAAAGTGTGTGATTTGTTGAATCTGGAGTGGAATATGTCATATTTTTACTTAAGTGGAAAAACTTTAGCAAATTCTTGTTTGAAATTTAACTTTTATTTATTGTACATTGACATAGATTTGGGGGCAACAGTGTTAGAGGTAATTGTTTGTCAACTTTTGGATTTTGATGAATAATTTCATTACACAAATACAATTTATTTAATGTGGATTTAAAAGGGTTTTTGAACCAGCAACCTTTTTTTTAGTGACGTAACAATACAATTTATATTTCTGCTGTCTAAATTGTGAGGTGTATTTATGCATAAAACACTGATCGCAAGCTTCAAATAGTTTTTAAATTGAAGATAAATTATTTCACTATGTTGAGACAAATTACATCAAGAGGTGAAAAGTAATATAAACACATTTCTGGCTCAGTAATGGACTGATTATTTGTTGAATTTGGGTAGACATAAATAGATGAATGCATTTAACCTCCAAACAATGTCATCTGCAGAAAATGTATTTCATTCACTTAAGATGAAGAGACACAGATGAACTTAAGTGAAATGATAAAAAGGCTCATGTGACGTTTCTTCTCCACATCTCACATCATCAACAACTCTGAGTGGTAAATAAGATAAAGAGCGTGTGCTGACGAAATAACAGACACTTGTTAATATTTGTTGTTCCAAGTGCACTCGGATGTTTGTTGCTCAGACGTGAACCGCTCAGGAGGACGGGAATGTAAGCCTATACACCCCCACCCTACACCCCTAACCCCCCCCCCCCCCCCCTCCACCAGCCATCCTGTGTTCAGGCCATATAGAACACATGGACCTGCTGCTGCCTGCTAACCTTCAGACATTGTCCTGTACGTTAGGAGCCCGTCCTCCCACATTTACATAAATCACAAACACACGATGGTGAAGCCACAGGTTACATCTGCTGCAGACCTTGGGCGTGTTCACTTCACTACAATAAATAATTGACATGTACACTAAAACTCTATGATAAAGTTGATGGAAAGATGAGAAAAAATGGTGATGGTAACAGACTCAGGAGTGTTGGTTTCAGAAACACCCATTTATTTTGTGAAGTATAGCCTAAATATAACCTGCCTCCTCTATAAGCGATATACTTAACAATACTCCTGATATTGTCCTTTTTCTGAACCAGAAAAATAGAATAATGTTCTTGTATCTGTCTTTCTTAATATTTCACTCCCAAGTTCTATAGGTGAGCTACGGCTGCAGGAAATCCCAATATTATGTAAACCCATTCTGTCCCCTACTGGTCATCCTATGGCTAGATAGCCCCACGACCACGACACCTGTGTCCAAGGGCACTTTGAGTAAGGAATAAGAAATTCATATAGAACGTCACATTTAAGCACAGATGAAGAAAATTATCAGCATATTGTTAAATGTGTGCACCTGTTCTACATGGTGAAAAGTGGCTGCACTTACACATCAGACCAGGGGACAGTGACTCAAATCCTATAGTCTACTTGATAATGACACAAAGCTGTATAGGTCAATGTCTATGGTGGATGTGTATGATGATCAAAGTCCACTTAACAATAATAAAAAAAAAATCAAAGGTGAAAATGAGTACAAAAGGTACAGACTTGAGCTGACTGTGGCGTTGAGTGTCTTTATTGAGAAAGACCTCATACTTTGACCCTTTTATCCTTCCTGCTAGTGGTTACCTTGGAACCTTAAAGAATTATCTTGGAGTCAGTGTGAATGAACGCATAACTCTGAGGGGCCCCATGACATGTCAGCAGTGATTATTAACCCCATTTGAATGAAGTGCCTTACTATTGGGACGAAGGTCTACTGATAAAGAGCCCTCCAATCGGGGTTATTTTTGCGGTTAAGCCACTCCGTTTCAAGATCTCGTAAACCCCAAATATCTAAACCTGTACCTGTTTGAGACAAATAAATTATTTTGATGTTGTGATGAAACAATCTGTTCAGTGCAGGAACATTTAAATGATCAGTGCTGCATGAAGAACACACCTGGCCTGGTTTCGGTCATGTTTTTTTAATAATATTGAGTACACATTTGTTACTTTAGATAGGGAAATGTTCTAGTAATGCGTTTGTTGCGGTTAAGTACATCACATCATCATCATCACATGAAAGTGAAAGAGGTTTTGTATTTTATAGGCACCATGATGATGTATGAGAAAAGCAGAAGCTCTTGGTGTTGTTGCTGTAAATATTCATTTAGAGGCGTTTTTCCCCTTACATGTGAACCTGTGTGTTATGTAAAGAATGTCACCCAATAAAAACGTATTGGTAAAACTCGATCCTTGCATGTTTTCATTCGTGAGAGGAAACTGAACTTGTGGAGAATCTATTGTGACTCCTGATCAGCTGCTTTATATGTGTGAACATAAACTTATCATGCACATCACCTCGCTCTGTGAAACTCTCCCAGCTCCTTTTCCCACCTCACCCACTCAACTTACAGTAATAACTCCCACCTATACAACCAAAGCTCGACTTCAATTTCATGCATATTAAGTCAGAAAAACACCTTACAAACTTTGGAGTTTTCATAAAGTTATATTTCCATACAAAGAAACAACAATTAAAAAAATTGAAATACATAAAACTCTCTGGAGAAACAGAATTGATGAGTTCCTTGTCTAAAAAAGAAAACAAAATTGAATGTGAGCAGAGAACCAACCACTTATGGCATGGTAACACTTTATTTTACAGCACCATTTACCTGCTACTTACCAGTAAACTCACTTGGCGACAGGCAACACAGAGAATAATCAAATTTCTTATCTTTACTGCACAGACTTTATTAGTAAAATTCCTCACGTAATACAGGTTGTAAAACCAAGTGTCACCGTTTACTTACTAAAATCTAATTTTCAATCTCCATCATAATTAGGATGATGTTAACAGTGATAGCTGAACAGGAAAAAAATATATTGCTGCTGCAGAAAAATTAAGAGGGAAGGATGTAGGTCTAAGAGTGAAGCAACAGAAACCAACAGTCGCTGAGTTCTTTGCTCACACCCAAAGTGGATGCGTGAAAAATGTCTACAAATTAAGACATCCTTTGCATGTAAACAAGAACTATCTCAAACTTAAAAGAGTTTGGTTGATAAGGACATGCTAATTCAAAAATGTACCCCTCGGAGAAAAACAAAACAAAAAACACCTCGATGTGTCACACATCAACTACTGGAGGGAAGCTGAACATTGAAAGAAGCGACTTAGTATCGTCCTGTGAAGAGAAAATATGAAAAGGCATATTAGAAGCAGCACAGTCAGTGAAGTATTAACACATTAATCAATCTGCTGAGAGACTAAGCTACAGTTATGTGCTTAAATATGCAAACTAGCAGCAGTCTGACTTCATGTTCCGGGATGATACAATGGATGCAGATTGGTGAGCTTCTTTATTGTATGCGTTTTTCTCTTCACACTTACGTGGGCTGTAGGAGCGAGACCGTGAGCGAGACCTGTATCGACTGTAGTAGGGTGATGGAGAGCGCCTGCGACTGCAAAGAGGCAAAACAAGATTTAATACATTTTCTCCCACGCAAAAGTGTCGAACGCCGACTTTGTTCTCACAAATTACTCACCTGTACCTGTAGTCGTACTCATCGTATCTGTCATAGCGGTCGCGGTCGTAGCCGCGGTCATAGTACGAGTCTCTCCCTCTCCTGCTGCTGCTGCCTCCGCCGCCGCCGCCGCCACCACCACCACCGCCGCCGCCCCCGCCTCCGCCACCTCCTCTTTCTCCTCTTTCTCCTCCTCCGCCGCCATTGCTGTTGAAATAAGGAGAAACAAGGGTGGTGACTTTCAGGCTTCTTTCTTTCTTGCGAAACACAGCGCTACGTCAAAATCGGCATATGTGGTAACAAATCCTAAAACTTTGTTTCAAGAAAATATTCGCAGTTAGATCTCGAATGATATGAGTAAGCTCTGACATCAGAGCATTACGCTATCCCAGCTCTTCAGTCGCGATGGCTCAAATGAACGTTTATGCTTCTCGGGGACTTCAGCTATGTGATGTAAATCGAATGCTTTCACGTGAAACCGATATGTCAGACTTGACATTAGTGTTGATCTTACTGAGTTGGTCGGCCCATGTAGATCCCTGGTGTCGGGGTATGAGGACGCTTGGTAATGGAATAATCTACCCTGATCCGCCTCCCGTCCAGCTCCATGCCGTTGGCTCGCTCCATCGCCTAGGGAACGCAAGAGGGAGGACAAGACAGAGATGTTATCTGACTGTTGCAAGCTCTTTGGCAAATATTATTTAATTCACAACAACCCACCAACAGTACACACAGTAACCCCCTGCTCTGAGATGCAAGGTGAGGGAATTTGTGGCAAGGCAGACACCTAGTGGTATACTTGTGTAATCACAGCTGAATGAATTGGAAATGAGACAAAAAAAAAAAAAAAAAAAGGACCCAACAGGTGGCCTTATCTTGAAGGACCTTTGAACCTGTATGTACTACAACTATGAAAACAAACTGCAAAACAATATGTAACTGCTAGTGACTATATATGGCTGAAAATCTTACAGAAAAATTTAACAAACTGATAAAAAAAAGTCTGGATTCAACTTGCCAGATCTAAGGATTACTATATTTTACACCCCAGAGACGGTAACTATACATATTAAAATGTAACTACATAGAAGGACAGAAAACAAGTGAGTGTCTGGAAACAGGACTGAAGCTCGCTGGCATCTGACTGAAAAATAAAAACCCCAAACATTTCCAATACCTCTTTGGAGTCATCAATCCTCTCGAAGTAAACAAAGGCAAAGCCACGGGACCGACCCGTGCGCTGGTCGTACACCACATTGACCCCAGCCAGAGGACCGTAGCGTGAAAACACCTCCCTCAGGTCGCGCTCTGTGGTGTACAGGCTCAGGCCAAACACCCCCAAACAAGTGCTGGGGTCAGGGTTCGCCTGGAAGGGTCAACAATAAGGGTCAGAGTTGATGGTACCGCCAACCAATGATGTGCATACAATTACTACTTTGGTATCCAAAACACAATTCATCATGCATGCATGCAGCATTTTACATGTGGAGAGCAATCTCTTTCCAAAATACATACAGATTTAAAAACATCCTTATTTATACATTTGCTTCAGGTTAGTTTTCACTTTTTATGGAGAAAATACGAGTCCAACTTCATTGGATACTTACTCTTTACATTATGACTTCTGGCTAACAACTGTGGCTAGGTTACTTGATGAAAACTGAAAATGTGTTTTACAACAGGGTACTAAAACTTTCCCTCTAAGCATCTCCACTTGTACCAGTGCAAATAACTGCTCAGTGGGTAAACTGTGACAGCTTTAATAACCCCTTAAACTGCTTCCAAAAAGATGCCCTGGGGACACCTATACAAAGTACAAACCCATTCCATTTGCCATCTGTTTGCTTGGAGATTTCCTGCTTTGCATTTTCACATGGACCTCTTAAAGCAGCATTGTGCTACAGACATACTGACCTTACAAACAATCTATTTTATGATACTCCATGCCACATGAAAGACAGAGGAAGTTAATGTACTTGATTTTTATTTATTATTATTTTCTATTATAAAAGCGTAGATTTATTTATTGATCCCAAGCTTGAAACATCAGTGTATCCAGTTTTCTTAAATATTTAATGCGTCTTTGTCACAGTAAAGTTTCAGCATGCATTAACTCAAGATGTATATACATGTAGTTTATCATTTTATCTACCCATACGTTGCTACTTGTTCATATAAAAAGGATAAAGAATATTATAGCTAAAATACATGAAAACTGCATATGCACACATTCATTTGCTTTGGTAATTGAACCAATATATCAAAATCTGTGTAATATGGCATTTTGATTGCAAACAGTCGGTATACTTGCTGTTATTTTCCTTCCACCAGGTGGTATTTACACACATATCCATCATCCTGTACCACACTGGGAGCAGCAACTTTGACCCACACAAAAACATTACATGATTATCCCCCCAAAAATGTCAGAAGGTCCACATACCCTAACATCAGTATCGCCGCCGCC